>NC_058133.1:514116762-514145165 GCF_016433145.1 Gracilinanus agilis | reverse complement strand
GAAAAAGAAGGAAGAAGGGAAATAAGGAGAGAAGGAAAGAAGAAGGAAGAAGGGAAAATAAGGAGAGAAGGAAAGAAGAAGGAAAGAGCGAGAAAGAAAGAGGAGAGAGAGAAGGAGGGAAGGAAGGCAGAGAAGCATGTGAAGAATTCAATTAACTGATACAAAGTTTACTCTGATAAACTTTAACTGTAAACTTAATAAATTAACTGATAATTAACTTAAGTAACTGGTAAACTTAAACTTTGCCTCCTATCCCCAATACTCCCTGGGACTTTAATAGATGAGCTTTTGCCTTAGCTCCATTTCTAAACTATCTTCATATTATGTCCCACCCCGTCTTCTTTTCTAGCTCCCCTTTATATATTATCTTCTTTCCTTCCCCCACCACTGGAATGTAGGCTCCTTGAGGGCAGGGATTGTATCACTTGCTTGTGAAAGTCCCTTCCACTTAGCAGGTGTCTGGCATATAGTAAGAGCTTAATAAATGCTATCTCTCTATTGATAAAAATGTCACTGGAAAAAAAAAAACAGCGACAACAAAAATGCTGAGACAAATTTTAGGTCATTCTAATAGCCAAGCCTGCCCTTAAAAAATGAAACACACACACACACACACACACACACACACACACACACACACACACAATTCTTTACANACACACACACACACACACACACACACACACACACACACACACACACACACACACCATTCTTTACAGGGGAGGAGGACTATGGGTAAAGTAGTGTTCTAAAGCTCTAAGTTACAGTGAGTTGCTGATCCACATCAGTAGAAAGAATTTGCACAATGGGAGATCCCCACTTATGAAAACAAAGACTCAACCCTCTGTTCTGCAGGGCAGCGACTCACCTGCTTCCTTCCCTTTCCATGGCTCAGAGTTCACCATGAGGTTGACTGTGGCACTTGAAGCTGACTTTGGTGGCTGAGGTGGCGGAGCCTGGGTCTTCTCTATAGGAAAGAACAAAATCGTTTTTGCTATGAGAGAAGCAGGGAGTCATGGAACTCTGAGGGGTACCAACACTGCTTAGTCACTTGCAGAAGGCAAATTTTCAGGCTTAACTGACTACCTTCAGTGAAGATGGACATTAAAACGGGACCAGGGCGTTCTATAAACAAAAGTGCCAGTTAGTGCCTGGCACATGGTTGGCATTTAATAAACGCTGACTGATCATTCTCTAAAAACTTTATCTGATTCCCTGATTCTATTCCTAAACCAACAAACCAAGGCAACCTCTACCCTCCTGGGTAATTCCCAGGAACCATTGTTAAAAACTTCTCAGAAATTCGGTTGTTTTCAATTCAAGAAGCCTTCATTGGGCCCCTTCGGTGTGCCAGGCACTCTGCTAAGCAATGGGGTGTACGAGAACAAAAATGCTTTCGAGGTATTTGTCTTCCACTGGGGAATGGGGAGCAAAATGTGTCCAGAGACAAGTTTGTATCCGTGAAAACAGAACATTGGGAGAATGGATATTGTGGGCCAGTTTTCTGCAGAAACAATCCACCATTAACTTCACCTACAAATAATGCCTGAGATCTCTGTTCTTTTATTTGTATTTTCAGAAGTTCAGGGAGAAAATGGACTTAAGTCTTTTTAGGCATAGCTGGATGGTTCAGTAGTTTGAGGAACAGTACTGGAGTCAGGAGGGGAAAAAAACAGCCTTAAACCTGGCCTCAGGCGCTTCCCAACTGTGTGACTTTGGATAAGTCACTTAACCCTGATTGCCTAGCCATTGCTGCTCTTCGGTCTTAGAATGGATATGAAGATGGAAGGGAAGGGTTTGTTTAAGTCTTTTCGAAGCCTAACAATCAATTGAATCCAAGTATTTCTGCCTTGGCTCCATGAATAGAGCGATAACTGTGTAAAAGGACTGGCTTTAAGGAACCCCAACAATAATGCAAATCCATGTGATAGCATCCAGTTACAAGGGGAAATGAATCAAGTGCAGATTCCTAGAAGGTTTGCATTGAATGTAAACTCAATTCTGTGTGTGTTTGTGTAGGTAGATAGGGTAAAAGTTAGAGCACCTGGAATATCCTTTAAAATTGGCCCCACCTTGAATAATATCCCACATACTGTGCATTTGAGTTAGCATCCATTAATAGACATGGATCAGGAGCCCCCACCAATGTGTTTCTTTTACCAGCAAACCAGGGAACACATTACTTAAAAACAAATGAAATTAAACAGTCCAGCAAGGAAAGTGACAGGAAAAGCCTTCTTTCTACTTGTACACATACCTAGAAAACTTTGCACCACGGCAAATGTTAAACCACTGCTGGGGAAGAGGGCATGCATATGCACAGGGAAAACACATGGACGTGGCACATGCATGGCATGTTTACATTCATGTAAACACTTCAAAGAACCATCAAATCTCAAAATTGGAGGAGATTTCTGAGATTTATAGTCCAAAGAGTTGGAGGAAACCTTGAAGGTTATCTAGTCCAACACTTTGTTGGACAGAAGAGGGTTAGTGATTTCCTGAAGGGTACACAACTACAAAAATCATGTGGTCCAACCGAAACTTGAATTCTGAACCCCTCCATGACATCTCTAATAAATGATCACTCCGACATTGTTCAGAATCACTCTAGACCTCCCAAAGCAGCTTGTTCCACCTTTAGGCAATTCTAATTATGATGTGATTCTTTACAACATAGATAAAAAGATAAAAGATTATTGCTAGTTCCAAAACAAGATGGAAATTAGGTTGGGGTGGGACACTTTGCCTCCATTGACCAATCTATATTCCATATAAGATTCAGGGAATTCTTTTTTTTTTTTAATTAAAGCAACAAGGAGACTTACTTGTAGTGAACATTCCCTCATAGGTCCCTTTGACCTGGGATTTCAGGTAGCTGACAATGGCTACATGATATGTCTGTCCAGCAACGAGTCCTCCAATGACCCGTTCGGCCACAGTGAGGTTCTGTTTCAGGACAACAGAGCGGTCGTGCGTGGAGGTGATGGTGAGGTCATAAATATAAGGATTGGGTTGGTCAGGATTCACCCAGCGAAGCCTGGCACTGTTCTCCGTGATCTCAGAGACGTGGACTTCTCTGGTGGTCTTAACTAAAATAAAAAACAAAACAGTCACACATGCCAATGGGAAGTTACTGCTGAAAGAGTCTGATTTTAAAGTCAGAGGAACTACAGGTTCCAGATCACTTCATCTCACTGAGGCTCAGATTCTTCACCTGTCAAGTGAGGTAGTTGATCTAGGAGATCTGGAAAGGACCTTCTACTTTTAAATCTGTTTATATGGCCTATTTGCACCTCAGTTTCCTCATCTGCAAAATGGCGTGCTTGGATTCAATGACCTTTAAGCTCTTTGTCATGTGTTCCTGATATTATCTAAGAACTTCTTGAGGCATAGACTGAACAGAATTCACGGAAAACTTTGCTCAGTCAAGGGACCCAGAACTGTAGAGTTACAACCTCCATCAGGACAGGTAATTCCGACTGTTGCCTCCCTGATACGTCATCTGTTTAATTCGGGTTCTTGGTTCAATATTCTGGTCTTTTGAGACTTTTCTTTACACTCTCTCCTACGTGCAAGAGTTTAGTGCCTGACATCCAACGCCTCATTCTATGTATTGACATCGCGTTCCCTTAGAACAAACCCTTCAGGGCTCCTAAGTATTTTAAGGGAATGCCGTGCCGTTCTGACACGCTTTTCCAAATTAAATTACTTTTCTGAAAGTCCTCTCTGGTGTCTTGTTCTATAAAAAGAACGCCTCCTCCCACCATCAGATGAGCTGTCATCCCGCTGGCTTGATCCAGCTCCCCATTGGTGCGCCAGGCTCAAAATCCATCTGTGCCTTCTCCTGCTAGGCAACTCCTTTCGGTATCTGCATTCTCCGTGGATTCTCCAAAGAAGAGTGGAGCCATTTCAAATGGATACTCCGGCTCTACGGAGCATTTCTCCATGGCGATCCCGCTTATTGGGCTGGGCCAAATGTTAGCATCTTCTCTAAATGAACATCTAAATCACTGCCTAAATACCACTGAGAAAACCACACGGGCTCGCTTTCCGGAAATCAGTCCACCCTTCGTGTCTTGGCCTCTCCGGAGCATTCTTTTCCCATGCTCACTTCCAAGATCGGGTCTGGTCTATGGTCTAGTGGTAAAGGCTGCTATGCTTCTCCCCTTTAATAAGCTAAGAAGTCACAGACTGCCTCATTCCAGCGGAGAGGGATGCTCTTCCACACTCGGATCGGGTTCTGTGTGCTCCAGATGGTCACCAGGGAATCTTCACAGAAGTACAGAACTGAAGGGTGAAAGGGAGCTCGGTGGTCCTCTGAATAGCCCATGTCCCAAAGGGATCTCTACTATCCAGCAAGTGGTCCTCCAGCTTCTGCCTGGAGACCTTCAAGGAAGGGAAGCCAATCGGGGGAGTCGTCCCCACTTTTAGACAGTTCTGTTGGGAAATTTCTCTTGACCTCAACCCTAAATTAGACTAACTTCGGCCCATTGCTCCTGATTCTGGCCTCTGGGAGCGAACGGAACAAGCCCAATCCCTCCTCCTCATGACGGCCCTTCAAATACGTGAAGAAAATTATCATGTTCCTCCTCACCCCCACGTCAAGCCAAGTGACAACTGGAAGGTCCCTTGGCAGGAAGCTGATAGAGGTGGTTTCTTTTGGTTATAGAGTGGACTTCCCAAGATGCTCTCTGAAGACTCTCCCAGCCTGGGATGCTGGGACTCTGGGATTCTGGGAATCCATGATCCTAAGAATCTGGAATTCTAAGATTTTTTGATTCTGCAGCTCTGACTTGAGCTGCTACAGACTAGAGAGAGGGCTTGTTTTTACAGGGTAACAGCCACGCGTTCTCTGTCTGATGACCTGTCTTTGATTTTCTTTTTTTCTTTTTTTATTTGAAATTGTTATTTAATTAATTAATTGAGAATATTTTTACATGTGATTTTCTTTTTTTTTTTAACTCTTAACTTCTGTGTATTGTCTTATAGGTGGAAGAGTGGTAAGGGTGGGCCATGGGGGTCAAGTGACTTGCCCAGGGTCACACAGCTGGGAAGTGGCTGAGGCCAGATTTGAACCCAGGACCTCCCATCTCTAGGCCTGACTCTCAATCCATTGAGCTACCCAGCTGGCCCTACGTGTGATTTTCTGACTCCCAGACTGCATGGCTAATTATCTCTGCTGGCCAAGAAGGCCATGGGTCATGCCATTGCTTTGAGGTGACACATTAGACACCCCCAACTCCAATTCTCCCCAGTCCTGACTGCTGCCTGAAATCCCTGCAGGAGGTCTTGGTCTCAGTTCAAATCCAGACCTTCTTCATAGGTTTAGCTTGTCACTCATCTGTGCCCCTCTGAAGGAATGTCCTCTCTCAGGACAAATGGGATGGGGGAGAGCGAGGAGGCTCTGAGAAACAGCATGGGACGGCGAGAGCGGAATCAATCCTCCCTTTTAGCTTCTCCTTTTACGTGAGGAATCCGTGAGTTCTAAAGGGCTGTGATGGGAAGGACCCCACGAAACACCTCGGAGGCTGCCCTCCATCACTGAAGTCCCAGAAGGGAGGAGGGACTTCCTGGCTCCACAAGGCTCTGCCTGGGGGCAGGGAGCCCCCCGGGGGGGAGGTCACACGTACCTGCTGGCTTGGAGGACAGTGGCTTCGTGGCCTGCGGCTTTGTGGCGAGTGGTTTTGTAGTCACAGGTTTTGTAGCCACTGGCTTAGCGGCGACTGGCTTGGGAGCAGCTGGCTTCGAGGCAACCGGCCTCGCTACTGTAGCTGGGTTTGCTGGGGCTGGTTTTGCCGGGGCCTGCTTTACAGGAACTGGGTCAGCGGGGGCCTGCTTCACAGGGAATGGGTGGGCAGCGACAGGATTTTCAGGGACCTGCTTTACAGGGCCTGGATGGGCAGGGACCTGCTCTACAGGGGCTGGATTAGCAGAAACAGGAATGGCAGGGACCTGCTTTACAGGACCTGGATGGGCAGGGGCCTGCTTTACAGGGGCTGAATTGGCAGGGGCCTGCTTTACAGGGGCCGAATGAGCAGGGGCCTGCTTCACAGGGGCTGAATTGGCAGGGGCCTGCTTCACAGGGCCTGCATGGGCAGGGGCCTGCTTTACAGGGGGATGAGCAGCCGCCGGATTGGCAGGGTGCACTTTTACAGGGGTCTGCTTTACAGAAGGTAGAGTTGCTGAAGTTGTGGGTTTCGTGGTAGTCACAGGCTTGGGTGTAGAAACAGAGGTCGCGTTGTTAGGAATGTGCCTGGAAAAACAAAGGCAGTGTTAGCTCTTTCCAACTAGTCCAGTGCAACAAACATCGATGACATTTGTACTGTGTGCAAAGGGCTGTGCAGGTCCTTCTGAATGCAGGCACAACACCTGCCCTCAAGGACATTCAATAGGACATGTCCACAAACAATATTTTATTTAACTGACATTTAATTAGCATCCAAGGTTTGCTGAGCTTCTCAGTCATCTGGGCAATGAGCATCCATTACATGCCTACTCTGTGCCAGGCATGGTATTAAGTGCCTACTCTGTGCCAGGCATGGTATTAAGTGCCTACTGTGTGCCAGGCATGGCATTAAGTGCCTACTCTGTGCCAGGCATGGCATTAAGTGCCTACTCTGGGCCAGGTGTGGCATTAAGTGCCTACTCTGTGCCAGGCATGGTATTAAGTGCCTACTCTGTGCCAGGCATGGCATTAAGTGCCTACTCTGTGCCAGGCATGGCATTAAGTGCCTACTATGTGCCAGGCGTGGCATTAAGTGCCTACTATGTGCCAGGTACTGGCAGGTACTAGGGAAAAGACAAAAATTTCCTACTCTCAAGGAGCTCATTGCAAGCTAATGGGGGAAACAACATGCAAACAATTAAGTACCAACATATCACAAAACTTAGAGAGGTAAGGACTATTATTATCCCTGTTTTTCAGATGCAGAAACTGAGGCTGAGAATGGCTAAGTAATTTTCTGAAGTCACACAGATTCACGAGGCAACATTGGAACTCGGGTTTTCCTGAATCCAAGTCTATTAGGGCTCTGTGCCTCTTTGCCACCAAAAATGAGGTCAAAGAAATGCGTGTGACAGCAGTAACATCTGGATGCTCAGTAAGGCCAAAGGATGGGCTTAAAGACAAGAGATTTCTGGCCCAAGCGATGGCACAAGATCCCCAGGACTTTGGGTTCTAGTTAGAATTTAAGGAGAATATTTGTAATGGCAGGAAGGAGATCTCTTTGCCTCATAGAGTGGTGGCGGAAATGGCACCCAGCAAAAAGAAAGGTGGGAGATAGATGTGTAATGTGATGGAAAGGGGGCCGAGTCTCCGTAGAACGCCTATAAAGGACGATGTCTTATTGGTCCCATTATAGGGCACACTCGTCCAAAGAGAAATCTTTGAAAGGAATTAAGGAATGGAGACGGGGAGAGGGGGAAGAGGGAGCCAGAAAGAGAGAGGAGGACAGAGAAGAGAGAAGAGAAAGGAAAGACAGGGGACCAACAAAGCATAATGGAAAGGAGGGCTGCCTCGATTACCAGAATTGAGTTCAAATCTGGCCTCTGGCACTGCTGTGTGACCCTGGGGGAGTCTCCTAAACTCTCAGATCCAAAGGTAACCCTCGACAGGCAAGAACTGTGGAGCAGCCCATCTCTGGGGCCGTCACCTCCCTGGTTGTTCTCTACACAACGGAAATCCCATGTCTGGGCCACATTCCTTTCCTTCTCCCTCCCCTACCGAAGCGCATTTCTTCTTGTACTTAAGTAGAATGAAATAATGGGATTTCATCTATCTGGGCTAGTTGAAATGTAAGTCTCCCCTCTGAGCAGGGACTCGATAAGGGAATTGGCCATCTTTGCCATTTGTATAAGGGAACAACACTTCAGAAAAGCACGCCCCATGCCATGGTGTCTTTGCATGCTCACTTGTTAAGGCTGTAACTTCCCCCAATTCCTCTGGCTCTTTTGCCCCAGGCCTCAAGACAGGAAACACAGTCACTGTGTGGTTGAGCACTGAGACTCTGCCAATACCCACATGGGCACTGAGAACCTACTCAGCCACCACTGCCTTCCTGGGCACAACACAAGGCCCTGGCTGTGCAATGGACAAACGTGGCCTTGTGCCTACTCTGTAGAGCTCTTAAGTCTTTCCTAATGTTGTTTTGTAATTTCATTTGGGGGCTGAGAGGGCTATGAGGGTGGGATGGGAACTCGCAGCATCAACTGATGCATATCAGCAACTAGACTGTAGCTTTTCTGTCTTAGAAGATTCACTTAATAGTGGAATACTATTAGGCTAGAAGAAATCATCAAAAGAATGACTTCAGAGAAACCTCAGGAGACATCTCTGAACTGATACAGAGCGAAATGAGCAGAACTAAGAAAACAATCCATGCAAAAACAGCAATATCATAAAGACAAGCCACTTTGAAAGATATCAGAATTTCGATGGATGCCATGATCAGCCACTATTGCAGAGGACTCATGATGCCACCCATCTCCTCAAGGATAGATAGAGAATGGACTCAAGATGCAGAATGAGAAATATTTTTGGACACGGCCAATGTGGAAATTTGTTTTTCTCGATTATACTTATTTATTACAAGGATTTGTTTGGGTTTTTTCTTCTTTTTTTCCCAATGGAGAGAAATAATGGTTTTGTCATTTGAAAAAAAAATGTTTTTCAAAGTTCTCAGTTCCAGACAGGTTAAGGGAAATGTCCATAGTTACATGGGTTAAAAACGTCACAGGCAAGACTTGCCTCTATGTGCCCCTGCCTCCAAAGCTGCCCACTATACTACAAGGCATCTAAAGTATAACATTAGCAACTTTAAAAACAAGGGCACCATTTTGGTGTTTTCTCTTTCCAATTGCAATTCTGAGCTTTTCAGAAGAAGCTCCTGGAGAAGAATCACTTACATCTGCCTTTGGCCCAACTTGATAGGATTCTTGGCTGGCTGGTCCCCTTGGAACCAATCACATTGCTTCCTGACATCCGGAGACAAATAAAATGCATTTTCACCTGTTCAGAAAAGGAAACAACAAAGGTGGGATTGTTGGGATGGATGCTAAAAGGATCCTTCGTGGATCTGGTTAGGGCACGCTATGCTCGTGTCCACAGGGATGGGGAGATTTTCTTAGAGTTACCAGGAAGGAAGGTTCCTGGACTTTTTGTGTCAGACTGCTCCACTGACCACATTAAAGATGCAGTTTGTTTTTTTAGGTAGAAAGGAAAATGTAGTCGATCTGGAGGACTGGCAGAGACCAAAGGCAATGGAGCAGCCAAGGAAACCATCCCTCAGCCAGACTCTCTTCCCTTAGAGAGGAGAGGAAATCCACCCTCCACACATCTACCAGGACGACATTCCCAAAACACAGATCTGATCTTCCTACCCAAAGCCAAGCTCCCCTCTTGCCTCTAGGATACAGTACAAAATCCCAGGAGTCACCCTGAAAGCCCTCTGGTTTCCACCTCCTTTTCCAATCTCATTTCATGCTATTTCCTTCTATGAATCACAGTAGACAAACACTAGCTCCAGTGTCAGAGAATCTGGGTTCACATCCCACCTCTGATGCTTGGGAAGGAATCCCCAATGAGGTGACAGTGGAAAGTACTCTGATTTTAGAGTCAGAAGATCTAGTTTGATTCACATTTCTGACACTTCTAAGCAACATCAGATGATATGACTACGTGTTCTAAGCCTCTCTTCTGCATATCTATAAAATGGTTTAGAACAGAGGCAATATTACCGACTCTATGGAACTCACGTTCCTGGTCTGTGACCTAGAAGAAGGGAGCTGCCAAGCAGCCACCTCAGGAAGAAGTGAATGAATCCACCAAAAGAAAGCCAATTGATTAGTTTGAAGAGTCTCACACAGTCACGCTATCTGTGAATCTCACAGCTGTTGCCCTAAGACTTCTAAGCTAATGGGGTCATCCACCCATCGTATGAGCTCATAATCTCAGCCACAGAATCTTAGAATTGGGTGGGGGTTCAGAACTTCCCCCCATGAGACACCCACCAAGTAGATACCCAGCCTTTACTAAAAGGTCTCCTGCTCCACTATGGAGGAGCTCTAAATGTAAGGAAGTTCCTTCTGGCATCTTGTGACATTCACTCATTGTTTCTAGAACTTCCAATTGGAGCCAAGCAAGCTAACCTTTACCCTCTTCCAATGGAATCATGGAAATGACCATTACATTGGAAGTCCAAATATCTAGGGTCACATCTTCTGCTCTGCTATTTCCCATCTGTATGTATCTGGTCATCACTTAAGCTCTTTAGCCTTAGTTTCTTCCTTTGTAAAATGGGAGGGATTCGATGACCAGCTCTAACTATATGGTTTTATGGCTCATGTAATCTCACCAGCAAGCCTTTATTAAACACTCACTGTGTGCCAGACACTGTGCTAAATGCTGGGGACCCAAAGAAAGGACAAAATACTCAAGATGCCTCTTCTATTCCCCCAAGCCTTCTCTTCTCCAATCCGCGCTCCTCTAGTTCCCTCAACCAAGTACTTACTGTTGACAAAGGAGGGCAATAGCCTGGCGAAGCGTAGTAACGGCTCTTCATTTAGCTCTGTGGGCTTGTACGCCAGTTTGAAGAAGACATCATTGGGCTCGCTGGCAAAGCTGTAGACGTCCTTGACATTGACGTTTCGGCCAATGCCCAGCACAACGAAGAAGTATCCCTTGCACTTGGCCTGGACGATGATCCTCTGGAGGTCATCGAGCTCAGCCTTCTTCACTTCTCCGGTGACCATCAGCACCACGATCTTTAGGTCCCGAGGGTGGGGTGCACTTTCAAAGATGCTTTCTATGGTGTACTCAATGGCGTTCCCCAGAGCCCTGGTCCCAGGCAACAGGGTCATGTGGTTGTTGAGGAAGTCGACCAGCTTGTCCTTGGAGCCATAATCAGTTAATGAGAGCTCCACACGGGCAGGAGGGAAGCTGGAATTGCCTTCATGCTCCCAGGGGGCATGCTGGAGGACTGCCACTCTGGTGAGGTGCTGGGACATCTTGGGGTCGGGACTGATGTCCAACTGCTTGACTGTGTAGGCGATGTATTTCTTCATCTCATTGAACGCAAATGGGGTCGTGGTCTCTGAGCTGTCCAAGATGAAGGCCATGTCAATGTCGACATCACTGCCTGCAGCTCGCCTGTCCCTGAAGGCCGGTCGAGAGCTGCCGAATCCACACGACTGGTCAGGATTACATATATCTAGGGAGAAACATCGTGAAGAGACGCCTGAGTCTGTGCCACTCAGGGACTGGTCTGGGGCTTAGAAGGGACGTGGGATTGGTCGAGATGTGAGGCGAGCATTGGCCAATCTGGAAACATCTCCATGCATCCCAGTCATACTGATGGCCAGATTTCCACTCCCGTCTCAGGCTTTTGAATATCGAACAAGAATGAGGTGGAACAAAGACACAGTCAATGCCACCCCCAACTCACAGAAGAGCTGTCCAATTTGAAGTTGGTGCTCTTGCCTTTCTGTGATCCCAAGGGCCTGGCATATGGGAATCCCTTAACAAATGTTTGCTGCCTGTCCATCCCACCACTGGATCAACCCCATGGATGAGCAGATGAAACCTAAACCAATATGGTGCACCTTACCCAAGCAGACATGGCAAGTCAGCACGTTCTTCAAGAAGTCATTGAGGTTCCTTCCAGAGGGGAGAACCAGAGCATGGCCCACAGCTGTGTTATTGATCTGGGTCAGACAAAAGGGCACAGGCAAATAAGACCAACATAGATAGATAGATAGATAGATAGATAGATAGATAGATAGATAGATAGATAGATAGATAGATAGATCACCAATATAGGAACTTATAGACTCTGCCCTGGAAGTCATGTTAGAATAATTAATAATAATAGAAAACATTTTATGGTGGTTATTATGGGCCAGGCATTGTGTTAAGTACTTTGTAATTTTATTTCAGAATAATAATTATCCTATAAGAAAGATGCTTTTATTATCTACATTTTATAATTGAGAAAACTGAGGCAAACAGAAGTTCATTGATTTGCCCACGGTTACACAGCTAGTCTGAGGCCAAATTTGAACTCAGGGTTTTCTGACTCCAGGTCCAACATTCTATCCAAGCTGCCCTGATGGCCTGAAAGTCTTGACTGAATCCATCATACTCCATCCATCCTCCTTTAACCATTAATCAATAGTTCCAAAAGGCTCCAGGTGGTTTTAGACCAAGGGATAGAGTACAAATCAGGGCAAAACGCTCCCTCCTGCTCTACTCACCAAATGATCCAAGTCAAAGGTGGAGCCTTCAACCATAACTTATCTGGGCTGAAAATCTCCAGGGACTCACAGGGGACCCTCATCAGGACCAGCTCATATGGGAGGAAAGATGATATCTCTGACCCTTTCTAACATGTATAATCACAGATCATTCTCCAATTCTTGGAACACTTTCCCTGTGCCCCTCCACCTCATAGAGGAACAAATGGTATAGTTGATAGGACAGCAGTCATGAAGATCTGAGTTCAAATCTCATCTCAGAGAATTACTAGCTGTAGGACCCCCGTTTAATCATGTCACCTCTCTGGGCCTCAGCTTCCTCATCTTCAAAATGAGCGGGGATTAAGATTTGATGGCCTCTAAAGTCCCTTCCAGCTCTCAATCTGTTTCTGTGAAAAGCCTCAGCTTCCTGCAAGGCTCCAACCAGATGCTAACTCCTCTATGGAGACTCTTACTCTGGGTGTGACTGTCTACTGTAAAAGTAGAGACCCTGCGGCTGAGCCCCAGCTACTCTGCCCTAGTTATAGCTCTGGTGGATAAAACCCCAGGAAGGATCACCCACCCCCAGTAAAAAAGAAAGCTGCTTGAAGACAGGGACTGTTTTGTTTGGGGTTTTCTCGGCATCCCCAGGTTCCTGGGCACAGAAGGCACTTAATGCAAGTTTTTTGGATTGAATTGAATTAAAATCATAAAATCATACAGTTGGAAAGTCCCTTGGAAGTCCTCTAACCTTGTCATTTTAGAGCTTCTGAGACTAGATGATAAAGCCTCTAGTCATACACATAGTAATAGCTATTGCTGTTGTTATTAGGTGGAAGTGGGTAGAAGGCAGTCTCAGAGAGAAAGACATCAGCATTTGGCGACCTGAGAAAGCCTCTTGAAAAAGATGCCAGTTGAGCTCAGATCAACCCATTTTTCAAAATAATAGGTGAATGGGTGAACATGAGGACAGCTCTCCACCTGAGCTGTTTTCCTCCAGTCCCGTGCTACTGATCAACTAAATAAGGAAATGGTGTCCCGTCCGGGAATTGTTTCGGTAAGTGTTAGAAACTGTTCGCCATGCCTTGAGAGGCACCGTGATGGGGTCAGCAAGCTGGGGGTTCATGCCCCACTTTGGATGCCAGTAGACTGTGTGTCATCGACGAGCCGTTTAAGCTCTCGAAGCCCCACACAACAACCTGCCCTGGAAGAGGGAGTTTCCTCATTGGAAACTCCCTGGGCTGATGACAACATTTCCAACCCCCCCCCCCCAAATCACATCTGCGGTCACAAATGAGGGAATCTCAGCTCCTCAAGTCTTCTTCCTTCCTAATGGAATGTAAGCAATATCAGAAACCAAAGGCAGCAGGGGAGGGCCCGTCGGCTGTTTTATCCACCAGAGAAAAACCAGGACCAACAAATTGGAGTCTGAAACCAGCATCCTGAAATCTAGAAGGTGCTGCCCCAAATTGCCTTGTGTGATAGAAACAGATGAGCTTAGCACCTAATTAAAAGAATAACAACTTAGAATGAGAAGCTAACAACGTGTGATATGCTTTGCCAGAGCTTCAATCTATTTGAAAATGACTTTGACCAAGTCTTACCCATTCCTCCCCCCGAAAGCAGCTTCCTCATCCCAGGTCTCAAGGACCTCTGCCTGTGGCGATATCATAGCGACTCTGTCTCCCCTTAAAAGTTGATTCACAGGAGGAGCACGTAGGTGGCTCAGTGGATAGAGAGCCAGACCCAAAGACTGGAGATCCTGGGTTCAAATCTGCCCTTAGACACTTCCTAGCTGTGTGAACCTGGCCAAGTCACTTGACCCTCATTGCCTAGTCCTTACCACTTTTCTGCCTTGGAGGCTATACACAGTATATATTCTAAGATGGGAGGGAAAGGTTAAAAAAAAAAAGTTGATCCAGGGGCTCCCTTCCAGCTCTAAATCAATGATTTGTGATTGTAAGGCTTGTCTCATTCTGGCCTTTTCTCACAGACCGGCCCTACTGGCACGGCTCCCATCGACAGGGAAAGCATTCTTGGGGTTCAACCCCCAAAGACAAGAAGATGATGTGCCCATCCCCCTGCCCCAGCGCAGACCTGTAGGGCATTGATGAGGGTCCGATCCTCTCTGCTGGTCAGGAACAAGGGTGTGATTCCTGCATCGGACAGCTTGAGCACAGCCTCGTTGAGCTGAGGGGAGGCCCGGACGAGGCCGTTGCTGAAGAAGACAGCCACCTTCCTCATGAGGAAGCCACTGCGAGCCCTCTTGAAGGTGTTCCTGGCCACGAAGGACATGGCGGTCTCCAAGCTGCGTTCCTTGGACGTTAAGGGCACCTGAAGGTTCCGGATGCGGTCCAGGAGCAGGGACTTCCTCTTGGAGTCAGGGAAGCGGATCTCCGTGGTCACCTCATTGTTGTAGGTCACTACGGCCACCCGGGCACCTCGAGGACAATTGCTCTCCGCGATGGTCAAATCGCCCACAATTTTCAGAAGGACCTCCCTCATCCGGCTAAAAGAATCTTGACTGACGCCTTGGGAGGTGTCTAAAGCGAAGGCGAGTTCTGTTGGGAAAACTGGGCATTCCAGGGGCCCTGCAGGAAAGAGGCAAATTTTTTCAAAACAATTAATTTCTTGCCCATTGGAAACACCTACGTGCAATGACAGCGCCCATCTCTAGAGAACCAGAGCGTTCACAAGGCTCTTTGCTTAAAGCAACCTTGGGAAATGAGGAAGGGAAGAACGAAGTCACCCATTTCACAGAGGAAACAGATACTCAGAGAAATCAAGCAGGTGCTCAGCATCCCAGAGCTAGCAAATGGCAGAGCCAAGATCTGAAATCGGGGCTCCTCTTCACTGCCAGAATGGAGGCGACCCGCTGAAAATGACTCACCGTAGCAGCAAGCTGAAAAGGAAAAAAGAAGCGGGTTAGAGCCACGTCTCCAGAGCTGCTGCTTCCTCATTGTTCAATTGGGTTAGGGAAGGCCTAGATCTGACTACTCACGGCATTTGTCTTTGATGCTCTGAATCAGGCTGCATTGCTTTAAAAGAAAACAAAGATTCAGACATGGAGCATACGTGAGATGGGAAAATCTTGATGAAAAATTACTTTAAATTTTTAGCTTACATCGACTGATTCTCCTCTGTTGCCTTTATGGCCCTGTAAAAAGCAAAGAAGAGAAGATGACAAATTGTGGATCATTATTTAGGAAGTTTAATAAAGAAATACCTAATTTTTCACTCCCACATGGACATTTTTTTTAGCGTTTGCCTTTCCGACGGGGCACTGAAGAAATGGAAGGGTCCAGTTTTCTTCTTAACATAAATCCTTCACATTAGTTTAAACCTCCTCCTGAGAGACGCCAAGGCACTCCCTCTAACAATGCAGTCTAACACCCTCTCTGTAACTTAGTCTTTCTTTCTTCCTTCCTTCCTTCCTTTCTTTCTTTCTTTCTTTCTTTCTTTCTTTCTTTCTTTTCTTTTCTTTTCTCTTCTGTCTTCTTCTCTCTCTTTCTCTCTCTCTCTCTCTCTTTCTCTCTCTCTCCATCTCTCTCTCCCTCTCCTTCTCCTCTTCTTCTTTTCTTCTTTTCTCTCTCTCTCTCTCTCTCTCTCNGAAGACAGGGACTGTTTTGTTTGGGGTTTTCTCGGCATCCCCAGGTTCCTGGGCACAGAAGGCACTTAATGCAAGTTTTTTGGATTGAATTGAATTAAAATCATAAAATCATACAGTTGGAAAGTCCCTTGGAAGTCCTCTAACCTTGTCATTTTAGAGCTTCTGAGACTAGATGATAAAGCCTCTAGTCATACACATAGTAATAGCTATTGCTGTTGTTATTAGGTGGAAGTGGGTAGAAGGCAGTCTCAGAGAGAAAGACATCAGCATTTGGCGACCTGAGAAAGCCTCTTGAAAAAGATGCCAGTTGAGCTCAGATCAACCCATTTTTCAAAATAATAGGTGAATGGGTGAACATGAGGACAGCTCTCCACCTGAGCTGTTTTCCTCCAGTCCCGTGCTACTGATCAACTAAATAAGGAAATGGTGTCCCGTCCGGGAATTGTTTCGGTAAGTGTTAGAAACTGTTCGCCATGCCTTGAGAGGCACCGTGATGGGGTCAGCAAGCTGGGGGTTCATGCCCCACTTTGGATGCCAGTAGACTGTGTGTCATCGACGAGCCGTTTAAGCTCTCGAAGCCCCACACAACAACCTGCCCTGGAAGAGGGAGTTTCCTCATTGGAAACTCCCTGGGCTGATGACAACATTTCCAACCCCCCCCCCCAAATCACATCTGCGGTCACAAATGAGGGAATCTCAGCTCCTCAAGTCTTCTTCCTTCCTAATGGAATGTAAGCAATATCAGAAACCAAAGGCAGCAGGGGAGGGCCCGTCGGCTGTTTTATCCACCAGAGAAAAACCAGGACCAACAAATTGGAGTCTGAAACCAGCATCCTGAAATCTAGAAGGTGCTGCCCCAAATTGCCTTGTGTGATAGAAACAGATGAGCTTAGCACCTAATTAAAAGAATAACAACTTAGAATGAGAAGCTAACAACGTGTGATATGCTTTGCCAGAGCTTCAATCTATTTGAAAATGACTTTGACCAAGTCTTACCCATTCCTCCCCCCGAAAGCAGCTTCCTCATCCCAGGTCTCAAGGACCTCTGCCTGTGGCGATATCATAGCGACTCTGTCTCCCCTTAAAAGTTGATTCACAGGAGGAGCACGTAGGTGGCTCAGTGGATAGAGAGCCAGACCCAAAGACTGGAGATCCTGGGTTCAAATCTGCCCTTAGACACTTCCTAGCTGTGTGAACCTGGCCAAGTCACTTGACCCTCATTGCCTAGTCCTTACCACTTTTCTGCCTTGGAGGCTATACACAGTATATATTCTAAGATGGGAGGGAAAGGTTAAAAAAAAAAAGTTGATCCAGGGGCTCCCTTCCAGCTCTAAATCAATGATTTGTGATTGTAAGGCTTGTCTCATTCTGGCCTTTTCTCACAGACCGGCCCTACTGGCACGGCTCCCATCGACAGGGAAAGCATTCTTGGGGTTCAACCCCCAAAGACAAGAAGATGATGTGCCCATCCCCCTGCCCCAGCGCAGACCTGTAGGGCATTGATGAGGGTCCGATCCTCTCTGCTGGTCAGGAACAAGGGTGTGATTCCTGCATCGGACAGCTTGAGCACAGCCTCGTTGAGCTGAGGGGAGGCCCGGACGAGGCCGTTGCTGAAGAAGACAGCCACCTTCCTCATGAGGAAGCCACTGCGAGCCCTCTTGAAGGTGTTCCTGGCCACGAAGGACATGGCGGTCTCCAAGCTGCGTTCCTTGGACGTTAAGGGCACCTGAAGGTTCCGGATGCGGTCCAGGAGCAGGGACTTCCTCTTGGAGTCAGGGAAGCGGATCTCCGTGGTCACCTCATTGTTGTAGGTCACTACGGCCACCCGGGCACCTCGAGGACAATTGCTCTCCGCGATGGTCAAATCGCCCACAATTTTCAGAAGGACCTCCCTCATCCGGCTAAAAGAATCTTGACTGACGCCTTGGGAGGTGTCTAAAGCGAAGGCGAGTTCTGTTGGGAAAACTGGGCATTCCAGGGGCCCTGCAGGAAAGAGGCAAATTTTTTCAAAACAATTAATTTCTTGCCCATTGGAAACACCTACGTGCAATGACAGCGCCCATCTCTAGAGAACCAGAGCGTTCACAAGGCTCTTTGCTTAAAGCAACCTTGGGAAATGAGGAAGGGAAGAACGAAGTCACCCATTTCACAGAGGAAACAGATACTCAGAGAAATCAAGCAGGTGCTCAGCATCCCAGAGCTAGCAAATGGCAGAGCCAAGATCTGAAATCGGGGCTCCTCTTCACTGCCAGAATGGAGGCGACCCGCTGAAAATGACTCACCGTAGCAGCAAGCTGAAAAGGAAAAAAGAAGCGGGTTAGAGCCACGTCTCCAGAGCTGCTGCTTCCTCATTGTTCAATTGGGTTAGGGAAGGCCTAGATCTGACTACTCACGGCATTTGTCTTTGATGCTCTGAATCAGGCTGCATTGCTTTAAAAGAAAACAAAGATTCAGACATGGAGCATACGTGAGATGGGAAAATCTTGATGAAAAATTACTTTAAATTTTTAGCTTACATCGACTGATTCTCCTCTGTTGCCTTTATGGCCCTGTAAAAAGCAAAGAAGAGAAGATGACAAATTGTGGATCATTATTTAGGAAGTTTAATAAAGAAATACCTAATTTTTCACTCCCACATGGACATTTTTTTTAGCGTTTGCCTTTCCGACGGGGCACTGAAGAAATGGAAGGGTCCAGTTTTCTTCTTAACATAAATCCTTCACATTAGTTTAAACCTCCTCCTGAGAGACGCCAAGGCACTCCCTCTAACAATGCAGTCTAACACCCTCTCTGTAACTTAGTCTTTCTTTCTTCCTTCCTTCCTTCCTTTCTTTCTTTCTTTCTTTCTTTCTTTCTTTCTTTCTTTTCTTTTCTTTTCTCTTCTGTCTTCTTCTCTCTCTTTCTCTCTCTCTCTCTCTCTTTCTCTCTCTCTCCATCTCTCTCTCCCTCTCCTTCTCCTCTTCTTCTTTTCTTCTTTTCTCTCTCTCTCTCTCTCTCTCTCTCTCTCTCTCTCTCTCTCTCTCTCTCTCTCTCTCTCTCTCCCCCCCTTCTCCTCTCCTCTCCATCTGTCTCTCTCTATGTCTCTCACTCTCTCTTGTCTGTCTCTCCTCTCCATCTCTTTCTCTATCTCTCTGGATCTGTCTCTGTCTCTCTGTCTGTCTCTCTGTCTCTCCAGCTCCTTCATTTTGCAGATGAGGAAAATTGGGCTTAGAGACAGATTGATTTGCCAAAAGTCACACAGCCAATAAAAAGCAGAACCAAGAGTCAAACCTGGGTCCTGTGGCTCTAGTCCAAGGTTCCTTCCATTTCACCAGACTTACCTTCCACAATAGAACTCAAAAGCGGAACTGAAAAACTAGAACCCCAAAAGACCTTCCAAACATTCTTGGTTATCTTTCAGCAGGCGACCATCTAGGCCATCTAGGTCAGATGGTCCATCGTTCTATTCCCTAAGCTCTCCAGGGATGGAGGCTCCATGGAAATCCTCCTATTCTATCATCATGCAGTTTGTTGAGAATAGCCCTTTGCCTGACACCCTTATTGAGGGCCGGGAATTGGATCAGGTTCCAGAAAAATAGCCAAAGGGCAGTTAAAGAGAGAAGAAAACCAGGAGAGGTGGGGCGTGTCAGGAAGCCAACAAAGACAAGAACACCCAGGAAGACAAGTTGTCAAAAAGAGAATGAGGGGGCAGCTACACGATGCAGTAAGTAGAGAGCTGGGCCCAGAGAAGGGAGGTCCTGGGTTCAAATCTGGCCTCAGACCTTTCCTAGCTATTTAACTCTAGGCAAGTCACCTAACCCCAATTGCCTAGCCCTTACTTCTCTTCTGCCTTGGAACAACACACAGTATTGGTTCAAAGACAGAAGGGAAATGTTTTAAGAAATTGGAGAATGAGAACTGGGGGAGAAAGATGCCACCATACTTAATGACTGTGGAGAGAGTGGCTTGAGTCCAGGGTTGGGCACAGAAACCACCTGGCAAAGAGTGGGTAGAGGAGGGCAAGAGTAAGTGGAAGCTTAAACATAAGCGAGGATGGATAGAGAAGAGGCAAGATGGCAGCTGGCTATGGCACATGATCAAAAGAGATTTTGTATAAGGATTCAGAAGACAGGATTGGAGGGATTTTTTAGAATGGAAATATGGGAGGGAGCTAGTGGAGAGTGAGAGATTGGAATGACTACTAGTCAGCAATCAGAGATGTTTGTTGAATGAATGAATGAATGAATGAATGAATGAATGAATGAATGAATAACTTCTGACCCAATTATCCTGGGAAACAAGATGAGAGGAAGAGGATCAAGGACTCCAGGAAAACATCAGTAAGATTGTCCAGGGGCCCAGGCCTCAGCTCTGCTCCTCACTGTTTGAATATGGATAATTCATGATCAAATAATCATCATTGATCTTCATATTGTGCCTGGTTGCACAATTGCCAAGTACTTTGCATTATAAGTTAGGCCTCTCCGGACCTCAGGCTCCTCGTTTGCCAATGAGGTTTGGGTTCTTGGGTTTGATGCCCTCTACAGCCCCTTCCAGCTCTCAATTCCACAATAAAAACAAATTCTAGTTTTCTTCATTCCTAGCATCATACCAAGCCTTCCTCTTAGGCAGACAGAAACAATACATGAGATCGGTTTTGTCTCTTTCCTACTGCAATATCCAAGAAGTGAGGCTGGAACAGGGATCGAACCCTCCATGTGCAGGAAGGAGCTGGACATCAGATGATTCTCAGTGACTCCTAGCAGATTGAAAAAAAACTGCAGGGTCAAGAGGGCACACGAGTACTTACGGATGGTCCTGGGTATCCTGGGTCTCCCTTCTGTCCAACTGCTCCAGGTGGTCCTGAATTTCCCTGGAGGGTAGCAAAATAAATGTGTGAGCTCCATGTCCTTGGGGAGGAGCTCCCAAACCCAAGACTCCTGGGAATAATCAAGCCTCTGCCCAGGTTTGGGCTGAAGAGAACAGGAAATGGCCCTAACTTAACAGAGAGTCCGTATCTGGGTGGCCTTTCTCCATGCTGACATTCCTACAAAGCTTGACCAGCCTCTGAGAGGGACGAGGTACTGGGTCCAGAAAAGAACGGCATTTTCAGTGATCTCAGGTTGATCTACTATCAGAAAAGCTACAACCCTTTCACATGGGTCAAGTCAACCCAAGGAAGTGCCACACAAATTTCATCCCCTGACAAATCCATCATGGGCCATCCAGTCCAACACATTCATTTTAGATGAGGAAACTGGGGCCCAGAGAGGCCAAGTGAAGTCATATCCCTATGCTGGCCACTTAGACAAAGGAATCATTGGGCGGGTGGAGGATACGAGAATTGGACTGACCCGGCGGCCTCTGCTTCCTTTTGGCCCTGGTCCTCCATCCCCACCTCGGTCACCAGGAGCACCCTGAGAGGAAAGAGAAGGAAGGGGTGAGTTCAGCTTTGCAAGGAGAAGGTCTGTGCTGCAGTCAGAGAAGCTGGGTCTATCCTGGGTGCCCAAATCCCCCTTCCCCCTGAATTCCATCTGCTAACGATATTGGAGGTGTGCGCGTTTTACTCTTAGGAATCCAAGTCGACTGATGAACAGATTTACTCGAGTAAGTAAGACCTACAGAGGCCTTTAGGTGTAGCCTCCCACTTCCTGCAGAAATCCCTGACAAAAATGAGTGTCATCTCTGAACACGACTCCCAGGGAGCCCATTCCCTCCTCACGGGTCAGCCAAGCTCAGCTGGCAAGAGTTCTAATGGCGAGAAAGTTCTTCTCTCTCTGTGAAAGATTTGGCTCCTCTCAGCAATACAAGGATCCGGGTCAATTCTGAGGGGCCGAGGACAAAGAATGCTCCATCTCCGCCTCCAGAGAAAGAACCCGTGGCGTCAGATGCAGATCAAAGCATATGATTTTTTCACTTTAGTTTGTTTTATTTGGGGGGGGGGGTTTATAGGAGTATTCTCCCCCAAAATGAATAGTATGGAAATAGGTTTTGGATGATAATACACATATAACCGATCAAATTGCTTATCATCTCCAAGAGGAAGAGGGAAAGGAGAGAGGGAGACAATTTGGGTCATATGCCTTCAGAAAACTTACGTGGAAAATTATGGCATGTAATTGGTAAAATAAAATACCTTTAAAAACAAAGAAAGAAAAAAGGAAAGTTCTTCCTTTTGGGGCCAAACAGAAAACATCTTCCTCCTTCTTCACAAGATAGCCTTCTTGGTACTTGAAGGCAGCTATCCTGTCCCCTTGTATGTTTGTTCAGGCAAAACATCCTCACTCGCAACCAGTCATCTTGAGTTATGGTTGGTTTCTAGGCCCCCTCAGCATCCCAGTAATCTTCACCATCCCCAGATGCATTCCACCCCGTGAATGATCCCCTTAAAATAGCTTCCAGACCTGAACACAGTACTCTGGATCAGGACAGAACAGGGCACAGCACGGGCCAGTGGGACTCTCACCTCCGTCACTCTGGACACGCTGCCTCTCAGTATAACCAAAGAGCACGCTGGCTCTTTACAGCTGCCACATCACAATGCCAAGCCATGGCCAGTCTGCCATTCCATAAAGCCCCTGCTCTTTCCTTCCCAAACTGCTGCCTAGCCACCCCGCCCCCATCCTGTCCTTGAGAAGTTGATTGCTTAAACCCAACTCTTCAGCTTTACATTGATCTCTTTCACCTCCCTTGTTGTGGAATTGTCCAGACACGGATTTAAAGTAATCGATACATAATACGATTTCTACAGTGTGTGCAGCTGTGCACTAATTAATTAATTGATCTGTGGCTAGTGTGTTACTGCTGTGCATTAATTAATTAATTCATTCATTCATTAATCTGTTACTAGAAAGAGATCTAGCTACCTTTGGTCCCGGATATCCAGGGAATCCACGTTCTCCCTAAAAATGAAAACAAAAAACAAGAAATGAATCAAGGGTCAGCTCCATTGAAATGCGGCTAAACTCCTATCTATTTCTGTAGTCTACATGTGGGAAAAGAAAAGAAGGCGGTGGCGTTGCGTAGAGTACTCCTGGGTGGACATCCATATTGTCATTTTATTACTAACCCTAATCATTCGGGTATTTATTCCTAATGAGCATAACAAGGGTGACATAATGGGTCGCCTCGATCATTTCTCACGTTCCTCCGGCATTTCGCCATCTGTAACATCATTCGCATCGTCCTCTCATTCTAGAACGTCCATTATGGATGCGATACGCAGGCTAAGGTCACAGATTCCCTTCTCCATAAATAGTATTCCCTCAGGAAGCAAGCAGCCGCACTGCCATCTTGGCAATGCCAAGGGCTGGGGGCACTTCTGGAGGAAACACCTACTTTTTTGCCTTTCTGTCCTTCAAGGCCTATGCCGTCTCGCCCGTCATCTCCCTGTGAAGTGAAGAGACAACATTATCATCCGTTAGATACGCAGCCGGGCAGTAAAGCCTGCCATTTTACAGATGCAGAAAGGCTCAGGGCCGTCTCTCCCCTAAGCAGAGCTAAGAAAAGGCCATTTTAGGGGCCGGGTGAGTGGAAGGGGATCCATTTGCCAAACTGGAGACATCCACTCAATATCTGGCTTTTGCCACTAATAGTGAATGAAAAGAAAAAATATAAATAAATATTTATTGACTTGGCATGATAAAGGTACAAGAGTAGCTGGACGTGAGGCCATTCAAAAGCAGGATGAGAAAACCCCAGAACCTTAGAATAGGGAGAGAATCTGAGGTCCTGTATTCTAGTCCTCCCTCACCTTGACCTAAATGCTTCCAGCACTCCCTACTTTCAGGCAGCCTTTTCTATTGCTGAATGACTCTTTAAGTGTCAGAAAGTTCTTCCTTCTATCAAACTGAGCCGAGCTCCTTTCCGGCTTTCACTATTGGATCATAGGCTATGAGCTGGAAAGGACCTTAGATATTATTGAGTCCAAACTCCTTATTTTACAGATGAGGAAACTGAGGCAGAGAAAGGGGGAGGGACTTGCCAAGGGTCACCCAAGTAGTAAGTAGCAGAGACAAGGCCACACTAACTCTAATTCCACATCATGCACACTTTCTACGGTCAGACGCTGGTCCTAATTCCCCCCTGAAACTATACAGAATAAGTCTAATCCCTCTTCACAAAGAACATCTTTCAGATACTCAAAGAGAGAACACAGCTCATAAGTCAAAGGACCTGAGTTCATATCCTGCATCTGACTCTTATAACCTCTGTTATACTTAAAAGGCCACTTAACGCCTGGGCCTCAGTTTCCTCATCTGTAAAATTATAGAATCGGACTAAGGAGCCTCTAAGGTCCCTCCTAGTTCTAGAGTGAGACTTTATGATCTTCTGTCTCCCCAGAGTCTTCTCCTCCTCTGGTTAATCCTTCCTGGTTCTCTCCCTTGGCTCTCCCTCTCAAGATAAGATTTCTAGACCCCTCCTGGTTTTCTGATCACCTTCCTTTGGCAACATCCCTCTGAAAGTAGCACACCCAGCCCTGGGCACAAGAAAGTACTCAAAAGCTCCCTACAGTGAGTGCTCAGAGCTAGAAGTGACTTGGGAAATCAACCGATGGGACTTCCTGAGGCTGCTTTTTCTAGTTAATACAGAGCTGAAGGAAAGCCCTCCTCTCATTTCTTGCTCTACTTGGGAACCATCACATGCTCTGATCTCAGGGTTGGGACTTTTCTTAAAACCTTCAGCAACAATCTCCACATTAATAGGAACATAGCCAGAATAAACTCTAAACCAGCGGTTCCCAAACTTTTTTGGCCTCCCGCCCCCTTTCCAGGAAAAATATTCCTTAGCCCCCTGGAAATTGATTTTTTTTATTTTAATAGCAATTAATAGGAAAGATAAATGCACCTGCGGCCATCACCGGTCCCCTGGATCACTGCAGCACCCACCAGGGGGCGGTGGCGCCCACTTTGGGAATCATTGCTCTAAACTGACAATTCTATTCACTACACAATACTGGTCCTCTGAGAAGGTTGGCCCAGACCTTGGAAACTCTTGGGTTTGATCTCTGGGACTGCTATTCTGATAGCAGGTTTCGAGATGTCTTTAATTAGTGCCATCACTAAATAGCCCTACTCAAACAGAAATACTATGGTCTAAAGAAAAGGAAATTTGAACGAAAAGTTCTTAAAATCGATCCTTTCAATTGGATGGCCAAGGCAATCGAAGTAGCCCGGACTGGAATGTGTCTGTAGTCTTCCTTCCTCCAGATGGAGCCCATGAAAGATTCTGGGTTCCAAATTCATTCTCAAACTCACCATCTCTCCTCGAGGTCCACGTGGTCCATTTCCTCCCTTTGGACCAGGATCTCCAGGCTCGCCCTAGGAAAAGAGGAGATTTAAGTAAACATCATCCCTGCTTCAAACTGTGTATAAAGGTCCTCTTAGATCCTGAGCAGGTACAATTGATTTAAGTTGGAATGGATTAGGTTGAGTTGGGTTGGGATGGGTTGAGTTGACATGAGTTGGGCAACCATAGATTGAAGTGAATTAAATTGAGCTTAACTAGACTGGATCTCCATAGAAGCTTCGGATTACACTTCCAGTATCAGTTACGGAGAGTTATTTGTAGGCAGCAGGGATTTTGGATATTGTTGTTTTTCTGATTCAAAGATTTAAGAAGTCACAACACTGTGATGAGCACTTCTGGAAAAGTATCCAGGAAAGCTCGTAATTATTCTTTCTCTAATCCAATGGTTCCCAAACTTTTTTGGCCTCCTGCCCCCTTTCCAGAAAAAAATATTACTTAGTGCCCTGGAAATTAATTTTTTTAATTTTAATAGCAATTAATAGGAAAGATAAATGCACCTGTGGCCATCACCACCCCCTGGATCACTGCAGCACCCACCAGGGGGCAGTGGCGCCCACTTTGGGAATCACTGCTCTAATCCTACCAGTGGCAGAGTGAAGGGAGGAGAAGAGAGAAGGAATCTCACATAGCATCGATCTGCAGAAACCCTGAAGATGGAGAATTAACAGCAGCAGTTCGTAGTTCCATAATGCTTTGAAGTTTACCAAGTGTTGGCCACATCACATCCCTGTGAGGCGGCCAAGTCAATTGGCCTCTCCAACCTCAATTTCCTCATCTGTAAAACTAAGGTGCTTGGACTAGATTGCCTCTGAGACGCTTCAAGCTCTAAATGGGTTATTTTGGGAGTCCAATAGCTCAAGAATCCAATCATGGGACCATGGGCTCATAGAGGTGGAATCGAAAGGGACCCTAAAGGTCACCTGGTCCAAATGATCCAAGTATTTTCCAGAAATGGAGAACATTGCCCAGAGTGTTAATAGCATCATTGATCCCAATATGGAGAGGACATTAGAGATGAAGATAAGCAAACTCGAGGACCAGAAGAGAGCTTAGAGCCCATCATTTTACAGATGAAGAAACCCCCAAATCGCAAGAGATTAACTAATTTATCCAAGGTCACCTTAGCAATTAAGAGACAGAGCTGGGACAGGAAACCAGGTTATCTGTCTCTCCAAACAGAGTTCTTCCTATGGTACCTTCTTAATCCCATTTTACAGATAAGAAAAGTGAGGTGCAGGGTGGGAAAAATAACTTGTATATAGCACTGGGTGGGTAAGTGTTGGAATCAGGATCTGCCCCGGGCTTTCCTGACTCGAAGTTCAATACCATTTCTGCAAAGCACACTCAACAGTATTGCTGACAAAGAGAAGGAAAAAGCTTTTGTATGCACATGAGCACATTCCTTAATCAGGGGAAATGGGCATCATTGGGTTCCCCCTGCCTTCAGAGAAGCCAAAGTGAATCCCAGAGCTGCTGAGGGGTCATACTAACAAGGCCCCCATCTTCCTCCTCCTCTCTAGTATGGCAGGGTCCCATCCCATTCTCCAGTGAATCGGGAGTCATCAGAATGATCCAGTTTATAATCCAGTTATCCAATTTCCAGTCATTTCCATGTAAGGAAAAGCAGGACAGGAAAATTCACCTAAACCTAATGTAGATGCTTTTCAAGGATTCAGAAGGCACTTTGTTTATCATTACACGAGAAAGGTCTTCCGGGCTTTGAGGAAGTGGACGCCAGGCAGCAGAAGCGAGAGCTTCCTTTGGGGGTGGCTCTCTAGGCAAGGCCAGCCCCTGGCATGAGAGGGTGTCTCGGGAAGGCCAAAGGGTGGCCAGACGTCCATCCCAAGCTACTTGGAGCCAGAAAGATTGGCAAAGGAGGGGTTTACGAGACTAGATTTGCATCTGGAAGTCCGGCCACCTTAAAGGATCTATTAGTTTCTTAGGACATACCTTAGCTCCCAGGGGACCAGGTCTGCCACGATCTCCAGGGACTCCAGGGGTCCCACCACCTCCCTAGAGGGGAAAAGGAGGGATTAGTCACTGCAGCATCATACAGATTAGTCCAAGTATGACTATTTCATTGCTATTCAGTCATTTGCTTGGCAAAGATATTTGCCATTTCCTTCTCCAGTTCATTTTACAGATGAGGAAACTGAGGCCAACAGGGTTAAGTGGCCTGCCTAGAGTCACATAACTAGGAAGTGTCTGAGGCCAGATTTGAACCCAGATCTTCCTGACCTTCTGCTCTATCCATTATGCTCCCTAGCTGCCCCAATTGTATGATCCTGAAGGGCAGGGATTAATAATTATTTATAGCTATTAAGCACCTACTGTATACAATGTCTAGACACCATTAAGAGAGATGCAAAGTTTAATTCAGACCCTGCCCCAGTCTAGGCTGCAGTGGGTTTAATTTAAAGATGCTAAATTGGCTCACACAGAAATTCCAGACCAGAAGCCATCTGATGTCTTAGTTTGGGTTAAATTCGCCCGAGCCTATGGTTTTCACTAGAGCATTTCTATAATCTGTTTTAGGACTGGACTGGGATCTCAGAGGGCATCTAGCCCAGCATCCTGATTTTTCATATGGGGAAACTGAGGCCCATGGAGGTGAAGTGACTAGCCCAAGGTCATACAAGTAATAAGGGTCAGGGGCTGGATTTGAACCCAGGTCTTCTGACTCCAGTGCTTTTTCCACCACACCTCACTGCCTCTTTTACATTTTATTTCAGCCCCATAATTCTCTTCTATTCACATAACATGTATTTATTCAGCATTTGGCAACGTTGGGGGCCCCCAATGTGTATCAGATCACTAGAGCAACAAAAGAAATGGAGAATTTGAGCTGGGCTTCAACCTCAGCCACATAATTGAAGGCGGGGTGCCAGCCTGCTCCTGCCTCTAGAGCCTCCCTCCCCATCCCATCCCCACCAGGACAGGGCAAAGGAAAACAAGAGAGGAGGGAAAAGGAAAGGAGAGATGAGGGGAAAGAAGAGGGATGAGGAGGAGAGATGGAGGGAATGGAGAGGAGAGAAGAGGGATGAGGAGAAAAGAGATGGCGGAGGAGGAAGGGAGAGGGATGAGAAGAGGAGAGATGGGGGAAGGGAGAGGAGAGAAGAGGGATGAGGAGAGAAGAGATGGGGAAGGAGGAAGGGAGAAGGATGAGAAGAGGAGAGATGGGGGAAGGGAGAGGAGAGAAGAGGGATGAGGAGAAAAGAGATGGGGGAGGAGGAAGGGAGAGGGATGAGAAGAGGAGAGATGGGGGAAGGGA
>NC_058133.1:514084269-514113872 GCF_016433145.1 Gracilinanus agilis | reverse complement strand
AAGGAAGGAAGGAAGGAAGGAAGGAAGGAAGGAAGGAAGGAAGGAAGGAAGGAAGGAAGGAAGGAAGGAAGGAAGGAAGGAAGGAAGGAAGAGACGAAGGGAGGGAGGGAAGAAAAGATCACATCATGTGATCGGGAGTCCCTGTAGGCCTCTCTGTCTAATGTCTCACGATGGCACTGAGGGGAGCCTGCATCCTCAGAGTCTCTGCCTTGGCCAGAACTGAGCCCTTGGAGGGCCAGCTGTCCAGCACACAAGGACCAGCCCACTAGGCTCAGAGATGGGATGTTTGTTCCCCTCCCTGCCTCCCCTCCCCCAATGACTCTTGAAAGAAAACACTTTCACATATTTCTAAAGCATTCGTGCCAGTGGTTCCAGCTACCAATGGATAACTGGCCAAGATTATAATCTTGTTTTCTCAGCGTCTCAGGATTGACTTAAATTGTTATATAATAATGAACTAATTTATTGACTCATTAATAACGAATCAAAAAGGGTCAGAGGGCTGGGAGCTCAGCGTACGCAGGCCCCCATTTTCTTTTTCTCTTCCCATCCAAGGTGCCATTCTAAGATGCACCAATGGCCAGAGTGACAAGGTCAGTCCCAAGTGGATAGTCTACCAGTAGGTCATCCGGGTGGTCTTTCCCTGTTCGGATCCCTGAGATTTACAGACCAAATTCTCTTCCCCCCCCAAATTCCTCCAACTTACAAGCTGTTCTGCCAACTCATAGTCCAGGTCCATCAAGCTCACTGCCAAAGGCCGATTGTAAGTGAAGCCTCGACCAAATTCGAGCTGCATCACATTGTCATAGTTGGCGACCCTTTCTAGGCCAACGAAGATCAGGGCCTTCACACCTGTGAGGAGAAAACGGAAAGAGGACTAACCTCTGAGAAGACGCTCTGGGGTCTCTTTCATCTGAGCCCTCTAGTCCAATCTCAACCTCCCTCAGGTTCACAGATAAGAAGTTAAATAACTGGAACAAGGTGGGATAGAGTTAATCTATTTAATAAGAGGCAGACTCTCTGCCCCCTGACACAAAAGCCAAAGCCCTTTCTGCTGCTCCAAATTGCCTGCCTACACTATATCCTAAGTGTGAGCAGCTCCTCCCAAGAGCTAGCAAGGGCTTCACTGCAGCATTTAGTAAGAGAGCTCGCTATGGCTCAGGCACAAAGAGCCATTCAGGGAGATCTCCATAGTGAAGGTAAAATGCTTTTTTCTTTTAAACACTCACCTTCTGCCTTGGAATCAATACTGGGTATTGGTTGTAAGACAGAAGAGCAGTAAGGGAAAGGCAATGGGGGTCAAGTGACTTGCCCAGGGTCACACAGCTGGGAAGTGTCTGAGGCCGGATTTGAACCCAGGACCTCCTGTCTCTAGGCCTGGCTCTCCATCCACTGAGCTACTCAGCTGCTCCCATGAAGGTAAAGTTCTGAGTGAATACACAATCCTGGATGCTGGATCCTTTCCTCCTGACATCTAATTAAAATCACAGAACCTCAGGGGCAGCTGGGTAGCTCAGTGGACTGAGAGTCAAGCCTAGAGATGGGAGGTCCTGGGTTCAAATCTGGCCTCAGACACTTCCCAGCCGTGTGACCCTGGGCAAGTCACTTGACCCCCATTGCCCACCCTTACCGCTCTTCCACCTAGGAGCCAGTACACAGAAGTTAAGGGTTTTAAAAAAAATCACAGAACCTCAGAAATGTAGGGGACGCCCATGGCAAGGCCCCCCATCCAGGGCATCTCCCTATTTTTACAGATGATGAAAGTAAGATTCCTCTCTGGAAAGCTCTGATGGGCTCCCCAGGAAGGTGCTCAGTAGCCTCTGCTCAAAGACCCCCAGGAAAGGGAGCCCACAGCCTCCAGAGGCAGCCCACTCTGCTCTGGGATGGCTCTCCTTGTTGGCATGAAGCCGAAATGTCCTTACCTCTAGCTGCCCTCCATGTGTCCTCGTTTTGCCCCCGGAGGCCACACAGAACAAGTGCAATCTCTCTTCCCCTTCCCCCCCTCTCCATTCCAGCCAAATAGACGTGCTGGCTGTTTCCCATAATGGCGGTCCATCTCCTCCCCGCACGCCTTTGTGCCAGGGAGCTCTCCTGCCAGAGCCCCCTTCGGACACTCGAAGATGGCTGAGGATGGTGTCTCCAAGCTCGGGTTCTCTGGCTCCCTCCCGGCCACGCTTCCCCACCGGTACCCACCTTCCTCTTGCAATTCGGCCGATGCCCTTTGGAGCGCAGCCAGGTCTCCATCGATGCCGTCGGTGAAGTGAATCACCACCTTGGGAAAGGGAAAAGGCACAAAGATCAGGCCTCCGAGCAGGCGCCCAGAACCTGCAGCAGAAGCACCTTCGGGCCTCTCGGCAGGCGTGCCGAAAGCGGGCAGAGCCCTGGGCTCGACTGCCCCACCGATGGGAGAAGAAAAACAGCAAACCCCCTGTAGGACGGCCTGCGCTGTGGCAGGAGCACAGGTGTGGCTCCCCGTTCCCTGATGAAGTCACCGACAAGCACTTAAGGAAGAGAGGAAGCCTGCGAGACCAAGACTCGAATGGCAGAAAGGACCCCAACCCGCAGCAATGAGGGAGTCACACACATCAGCGGAACTCAGAGCTGAGTTCACCACCAGAGTCCTTGGGAGCCTTTTCTTTGAGCGATCCAGGGTCCCCCTCAGCAGAGCAGGATTTGAACTCTGCCCCTCTGAGTCCAGAACCCAGACTTGGTGAAGAGTAACCGACTGCCTTACTGGCCGGCCACGTGGAGCCAGAGAAGCTGCTGGCGAACCCCGTGTCTGTGACTCGGTCTCTCTCTGTTGGCCTCAGGCGCCTCGTCTGTAAAACGGGGGGGTTACACGGAAAGGCCAGAACGCCGCCCCCCCTTACCTTCACGCTGCCCGCAGGGGAACTCCTGAACTTATTCTGATACGCCTTCAGCGTGTCTGCCGTCAGGAGGTAGGGGTGCTGGTTGCGCATGGCCTGGAACTTCTCGAACAGGTCAGGCTGGTAATCGGAGAAGTCGAAGCCCTCCACAGGCCCCGAAGGCGTGTAGGCCACGGCGGCCACCCGCACGGTGGGCTCCTGGCTGCCGGTGCAGCTGATCCTCTGAAGCTGGGTGATGCGATTCAGGACGGCGTCCACCTTGGCCTCCAAGCCCCTCTGGGAGACGAACACGTTCTGGTCTCGGGAGCCGTCGAAGCCGAGGATCACGTCCAGGTGGCACGCTGGGAACGAGGAACACGGCAAGAGTCACCTACGGCAGGGATTCTGGGAACTCTGGCAAGCCGCCCTTTTGGCGGGGGAAGCCCAGATACAAGAGGACGCCCCGGTTTGTCGGCATGACGGAAACTCCCAATCTGGGACCCTCCGCCAAGGCAAAGCTTGCCAGCGGTCTCTTTTGGCCCCTGAGCCAAGCCTTCGGTCCACCAGGCCTCCGACCATGAGTGACAAACAGAGGGGGCCTTGCCTATAACCAGAAAGAAGAAGCAGCGGCTGTGGGGCCTCGTGCATGGGGACAGAAGAGAAGTTCTATTAGGGAAACATTCTAGAATGGCAGGCTTTGGCCCTAAGAGCGCCACATCTAGTCGTGTTGGGGTACCAGCATGGTTTTTAACCCGCATCAATTAGGTTAAAGGTAAAACCAAGGAAAACCGAGCTGGGTGGCCAGAGAAGCTTTGGAAGGAGTCTGCTGGGGGCTTTGGGGAGGCGGGCAACTGCTCGTTCACTGCTTCGGTTCGGAGGAGCCTGGGTCTAGGGCTGGGGGGGACCTCAGAGGCATCCGGGGGGACCTCAGAGGCATCCAGGGGGACCTCAGAGGCATCCGGGGGGACCTCAGAGGCATCCAGGGGGACCTCAGAGGCATCCGGGGAGACCTCAGAGGCATCCAGGGGGACCTCAGAGGCATCCGGGGAGACCTCAGAGGCATCCAGGCCAACCAGGCAGGAAACAAAGACCCAAGCCAAGGGGCCAGTCCACGTTCACACAAGAAACTAACTGGGGATTCGTTGGAACTCAACTGGACCCAAATTTGGACGGCTCCCCATTTTGGCCATCCCACTAGCTCGGTACCTCGGGAGACGTCCGTCACGCCGGGACACAAGGTCTCGTGCATGGCGTCGTGCAGGGTTTCCAGCACTTGCTCGCTCAGCTCGGACAGCTCCTGGACGTTGCTCACGCGGAAAGCTATGGCGCTGTTGGAAGCGATCTTGGATACTTCCCTCAAGTCGATGTTCCTCACTCCCACGGCAAACACCTTGACCCCTTTCTGGGACAGCGCCCGGGTGGCTTCCTCCGTGTCCTCCACGGAGCTCCCTCCCGTGATCACGAAGGCAATCTGAGGGATTCGCTGGTCAATCCGACTGCCGGCCTCGGGCACAAAGTGGTTCTTCCGCAGGTGGTCAAGGCCCACGAAGGTATTGGCTTCCCTCCCACCTTTGTAGACCACTTTGTTAATGGCGTCGATGATCTCTTCTTTGGTGGAGAAGTCCTTGAGGAAGAATTCATCGGTGGGGTCGGAGTTGTACTGGACCACGCCCACCTGGATGGAGTCTCCCCCTTCGTAGATGGTGTCCACTATCCCCGAGACAAATCGGAGGACTTCCTGGAAGTGGTCCCTCTTGAAGTTGATGGAGCCATCCAACAGGAAGACAATGTCAGCTTTCTTTGCCACTGAAATAGTGAAAACCAGAAAATGGGTCGATTGGTGCGCCCAAGTAGGAAGAAACAAAATGGAAACAGGAAATGGGAAAATATATCGAAAGTCAAAAGTGGGTTATAGAACATGCCTGACCACCCCATATGTTAAAAGAGAACAATTCCCCACTCTGCCTCCCATCAAAAAAAAGTATTAAGGAATAGCTCCTGTGTCGTGAAGTCATGAAGAGGGAGGCATTTTGTTTCTGTTTTTCGTTTTGCTATGTTTGGGGACTGGATCTATGATTTCACTGGTATAGGGAACTCCCCAATGAGGACACTCTCCTCATCGTGCCGATCAGCACCTTCTCTGCAATTTAGAAAGTCTTCCAGGCTTGCAGGGGGCATCCGAGTCCTTTCAGAGGCAGGATTAGAATCCAGGTCTTGCTGAATTCAAGGACAACATATTTACAACACCGTGATATCTCTCATTGGAGTAACTGAAAAACCGGATCTAGAGGAAACTTTACCACGCAAGGTACCTGGAGCATTTGGGAATAAAAAACGAGGGAGGAGGAGGCTGACGTCTAAGAACAGGAAGGAACCGAAAAGCGCTCAAGAGGCAGAAGAATCCCCCCTTCGAATCCCGCTGGGATCAGAGAGATCAGAACCAGGATAATAGCCTTAGAACCAGAAAGGATCTCCAAAGGCATCTTCTCAAACCTGCTCGTTCTAAAGTTGGGAAGACGAGCTGTGTGACCCTGGGCAAGTCACTTGACCCCCATTGCCCACCCTTACCAATCTTCCACCTAGGAGCCAATACACAGAAGTTCAGCGTTAAAAAAAACTGAATTTACCTGGGGTTGAAGGAGAAAACGGGCCAGGAGGCGTCGGAGTCACTCCTGAGGGCCCAAATGAATTAATGACTTGGTTCTCGATGTTGCGAAGATCCCTGAATTCTCTGACGGTGAAGACGAGCCTGGAGTCGCGGCCGGCGATGGTCTCCAGCTCGGTCCTGTCCACGTTGCGGGATCCCACGCCTAAACTGACGATGCCGGACGAGCTCAACACGCGGGCGGCCCTGGACACGTCATCCTGGGACCTCCCTCCCAGGAACAGGACGAGGTGCTGCGGCACCCCGTCTTCTATCCTGCTCCCCGCCGACTTCACAAAGAAGTTCTTGGCCACAAACTCCAGAGCTCGGCCGGTGTTGAGCGGGGAGCCCCCGCGGAACCTCAGGCGGCGGACGGCTTCCAGAACCGCAGCCTGGGACTTGTGGGTCTTCAGGTAGAACTCTGGGAAGACGTCGTTGCTGAACTGCGCCACACCGATCCGGACTCTGCTGGGCCCGATGTGGAGCTTCCTGACGATGCTGCCGATGAAGTCTCGGATGTGGGCCAGCCCTTCCGGCCGGACGCTGTCCGAGGTGTCCACCAGGAAGATGATGTCGGCGGCGTCACTTTCTACGTCTGGGGAGAGAGAGAAAGAGGAGGAACGTGAGGATGCTCTTCCTCTGCCGCCCCCCAAGCTCCCGATGGCCTTTGGCTATCCGATGCTGGTCCTCGAGGTGATGGGCAAAAGCCTGGAGCCTGGATCTGGGACCTGCCAGGAGAGGCAAGCTGGCACCTGCTCTGCAATTTCCAGTCTGGGGGAACAGCCTGGAGCATGGAGTGGTGACGAGATTCACCAGGGACTGGCCCAGGGTCCCCAGAAGAGCCGGGGTCAGGGGGGGCATGTGAAGAGCGAAGCCTTCCTGGCTCGAGGCCGGCTCCCTCCTGACTGCGTCCCAGCAACGCTTTGGGGGAGCCGCTTTAAAAAATGTCCCTTCTAGAGACTCAGAAAAAAAAAATGTCCCTTCTGTCTTAGTACTAATCCTTTTTTTTTATTTTTTTTTTTCATTTTAAACCCTTAACTTCTGTGTATTGGCTCCTTGGTGGAAGAGTGGTCAGGGTAGGCCATGGGGGTCAAGTGACTTGCCCAGGGTCACCCAGCTGGGAAGTGTCTGAGGCTGGATTTGAACCCAGGACCTCCTGTCTCTAGGCCTGGCTTTCAATCCACTGAGCTACCCAGCTGCCCCTCTTAGTACTAATTCTGAGAAAGAAGAATGGCAAAGGCGAGGCAGTTGGGGTTAAGTGACTCGTCCAGAGCCACACATTGGCAGCGTTTGAGGCCAGATTTGAACCCGGGTCCTCCTGACTCCAGGAGGTGCTCTGTCCACTGTGTCATCGAGCTGCCCCTCTCAGGCACCTTTTTTAAAAAGAAAGCCCACCTTCAGGGATTGCCGGGGGCTTAACTTGTCTCTCGGACGGTTCTTCTTAAATTTAGAACTACAGGCAAATCCAAACCCCCCCCCAAAAAAAAGTCTCTGAAATGCTCACTTTATCCTCACAGAGACCCTGGGAGTTTTTATTATCCCTATTTTACAAGATGAGAAACTGAGTCTAAACAGCCGTCCAGAAGGCTATAGTGGACGTTCCTCTTACCAGCCACGGAGCTGGAAGTGACCTCAGAGGACAGCTAAGTCTAAGCAACTCAGTTTATAAACGAACAAGCTAAGTCCAAGGGACGTGGCCAAGGTCACCCGGGTACAAACGAGCCCCAGAGGTAAGGATTCGAATCCAGGCCCTCTGACTCCAGAGGCCGCTGCACTGGGCCGCCGCTCTCCTTTTACCCGCCCTTCAGCCCCCCGTTTCCTTGTGACGTGGCCCCTTGGGAAGCGCCTCACCTGGTCTCGGGTGCTGGGTCTGCCTCACGATGCTCTTTATCTGCTCCGCGGTCAGCGTGGTGATGGGGGTCAGGAGCTTCTGCTCCAGGTTCGGCAGCTCCCTGAAGGTGCTCACGGAGAACACGTACTCGGGACTCAGAGAAATCTTGACCAGCTCTTCAGGGTCCACGTTCCGGGCCACGGTGAGGGGGGCCACGCCGACCTCTTTGATGTGCGCGGCCGAGTCCTCCACGTCGTCGGTGGACCTCCCCGAGGAGACGAGCACCAAGAACTGCGGCACCCCCTCCTCGATGCGGCTGCCCAGGGGCCTCCGGAAGATGTTCTTGGACACGTAGTCCAGCGCGCTGCCCACGTTGACCTGCCGGCCGCCCTTGGGGCGCAGCCTCCGCACCGCCGCCTGCACGTCGTCCTTGCTGCTGTGGGCGTTCAGCAGAAACTCGACCCTGGGGTCCTCGCTGAACTGGATCACCGCCACCCGCGTGGTGTCGAAGCCCACGTCCAGCTCCTCGATGAGACTCTCGAGCAGGGCCCGGACGTAAGAGAACTCCTGCACCGTGTTCTGGGACCCGTCCACGAGGAACACCACGTCCCGCTTGCTGCCCGCCGCTGGGGAAGCCAAGGAGAGACGGTCGCGTCAGAGAGCGGAAAGTGAGAGGGACCCAGGAGGCCGCCCAGCCCGAGCCTCCACCTTACCGTACCGATGAGGAGCCGAGCCCCAGAGGGAGCCAAGGCCCGGAGAACGGAGGCCGAGCCCCAGAAGGGGCTGCCCAACCCTTTTACTTGACAGAGGCAGAAACTGAGGCAGCGTTGAGCGACTCGTCCCATAGGGAATAATGAAGGGGATCAATCGGGGTCCAGAGTTCTAACAGAGAGGCGTAATGGGGATCCCTAGCTACTTAGTGACCGTAGAGTGGAAGCCCCTTGAAGGCTATTTGGGGTCTTTACCTAATAGAGTTGGGCACATTTGTTGCTCTTTATCAGACCTTTCCGTTGTGTCCAAGTCTCTGCAATCCCATATGGGTTTTCTTGAAAAGATACTTGACTGGTTTACCATTTCTTTCTCTAATTCATGTGACAGTTTAGGAAACTGAGGCTAACAGGGTTAAGTGACTTGCCCAGGGTCACCTAGCTAGGAAGCATCTGAAACTAGCTTTGAACTCATGAAGATGAGTTCCTGAGTCTAGACCTGGTGCTCTGTCCTCTACGAGCATAGTGGGCTTTGATTAATCAATGCTGGTTGGACTAAATTGAATGGAATTGACCTGAATTATAGAAAAATGCACCAAGGAAGGCAATTGTCATTGAAGTAAAATCTATTGGAATGCCGTGGGTTAAATTCCACCTAACAAACTTGGACGAGAAGTTCATATTTCTTTTTTTCATTGTACAGACTAAATCTTGTTATATATCTGAAGATGATAAGCCCTTTGATCTGCCCCAAAGGAGACCTTAAAGTCCAACCCCCAGTTCTTTTTAGACCAGAAACTGAGGCCCATTGAGGCCACACAGCTCAGTAGCTTATACATCTATAAGTGTAAAAGAATTTAGAGATCATTTAGTCCAATCCCCCTTATTTACAGATGAGGAAACTGAGGCCCAGAGAGTTTAAATCTCTTGTTCAGGTTCATTCAGGTAGGAAGTGGAATAGCTAGGATCTAAAGCCAGGTTCTCTGACTCCAAATTCAGCACATGTACAAACAAACAAAAAATGTGTGTATCCAATCCACTCATCTCCTTATTTTCTAGTCTCCCCACATCTCCAAAGAAATCAGGTGGCTGTTGCTCTCGATTTCCCAACAGCAGGATTCGACCTCTTATCTTCAGTAATGAAGGCTGAAGACTGCTGCTTTGGAGGAGTTCTCATTCTACAGAAACTCCTGGGATTCTAGCCTCCTGATCGTTCCATAAACAAGACTCTCCATCCCTTAGCTCCAGACAAGTTCTCTAGTTGTCTTCAACGCTTGGAATGTCTCCTCCTCCTCCACTGACCTCTCTTTTTCCTTTAAGTCCCAACTAAAATCCCATTTTCTACAGGAAGCCTTCCCTATCCCTTCTTAGTTCTGTTGTCTTCCCTCTGTTAATTATTTACTATTTATCCTGTATGTAACTCGTTCACATGTTATCTTGCCCTTTCGATTGGAAGCTCCTTGAGGGCAGGGACAGTCCTTTGCCTCTTTTGATAAAGCCAGTGCCTAGCACAGGCCCAGGCACACAGAAGGTACTTAATTGTTGTTTATTGATTGACAGAATGTGGCCGTTCACATTAAAAAGCATTTGAAATGGTCCTCAGCATGTATAGATATTTAGCTGTCACATTTTCCTGGGCCACACGCCCAGAGATCAAGGTTATGTTCTGGAATCTCAAGGATTCCATGATGGAAATCACTGGAGTGAAGGCTGAGAGGGATGGGACCACAGGAAATGCCAAAGACAAATGGTTTCCAGTTTTCTGTCCCCTTCCCAACCAAATTCAGGGAAGACCGGGGGTGGACTGACTGCCTAAAAGCTGGGCCCTCACAGCTCTCACTGCATGGAAACATTTGTTTTGTACTTAGAAATATCATGCAGATTGAACTACAGGTGGCCAGGAGGGGCAAGGAGCCCAGATGGAGAAGAGGAGGAAGTGGGAATAGGCTGGGGCCCAAAGACTCATGGAAGGCAACATGGTGCCGTGAAAAGAATGCTCAATGGGGATCCAAGAAAGTCGCTTAGCCTCTCGTCCTCTAAGAGAGCAGTTCTCAAGTTTTTTCATCTCCAGACTCCTTTATACTTTTAAAAGTTCTCCAAATTTTAACATTTTCATTGAAATTGAAAATGTATTGAAAATTGACAAAATGGTCGAAATCATTATATTCTTTAAAAAATCATTGAAACCAAAGAGCTTTTATTTTTGTGGGTTCTACGTATCAATATTTACTATATTAATCATTAAAATTCTAATCGATATGCTTTAAATGTCTATTTTAAACTTGACTCTGGTTTATGCATAAATCTAGTTTAAAATATAACTTTAGTTTAAAATAAATTTGATTTATCTGTTATTATTCATTAATTTATCCATTTAAAATAACAATAACAAACCCACATTATCTATATACACATAACAAACCCATATAAACATAAATGACTTTTTATGAAAAATAACTATCTTTTCTCCAAATAAAAATAAATTCAATAAGCTGAATGGTTTTTTTTTAGATTTTTACAAATCTAATCTCTGGCTTAAAGATCAATCAATAAATATTTATTTAAGCCCCTACTGGGTGCCAAGCACAGTGCAATGCATTGGAATCTCAATCTGTTGTGATATGTTGTTTTGGTTAAAGTATATGAAGAAAATCTGGCCTTCCACCAATATTTGTTGGAAGGGAGGAGTAGTTTAATAGGCCATTTAATAATAGTATTAATTTATTAATTATTAATATTATTTAATTATTAATATTAGTAATTAATAATATTACCAAATAGTCTTGACCTCACAGATCCCATAAAAGGTTTTGGGGACCCCCAGAGAGCGATCCACAGATCACCCCTGAAAAACACTGCTCTGACGTGATCATTTACAGAGAAGGTCTTCGCCAACAACAGCAGAGGAATGGAATAAGAGCCGTGACCCCCATCCCACTGCCCACACTGGTGCATGTTGGGTGGACGTGGTTGTTCCCCCAGTACACTCTAAGCTCCTTGACGGTAGGGGCCGTCCTTTGCCTTTCTTTGTCACTGGCGTTTAGTGCATCTCCGGCACCTAGTCGGTGCTTACTAAATGCCCGCTCCCTGCCCGTCCACCTGAGCCGAAAGCCTGCCGAGAGCCCAGAATCTTAACTTCCTGGCAAGCTTTCGAGGGCCCCAGAGCTCGCGGCCTCCGATTTTGAACCTAAAAGTAGCTGTCGCCCGCCATCCCCAAAGAAAGGTGGCTCGAAGGCCGTTTGCATCCTGAATCCAGGCGCGGAACGGGGGGCCTACCTGGTGGCGACAGGGTCAGCACCGGCCTTATCTTCTGCAGCTCTTCCTGGGTCAGCAGAATCACTTTTTCCGAGATGAGCTGCTGCACGTAAGCGAGATTTTGGAAGGTGGGGATGACGGTGGCAAAGTCGGGGGTGTAGGAGATGGTTCGCATTTCGGTGTTGTCAGAATGGCCGATGCCGATGCCGAAGGGCACTGCGCCGCTCCTCTTCAGAACCACCGACGGCCCTTGGATGTCGTCCTGGGACCTGTCTGCACTGAGGACGATCAGGAACTGGGGGACGCCCTCGGCAATTCGGCTCCCCGCCGACTCCACGAGGATGTTCCTCATGACGAAGTCCAGGGCAGAGCCCGTGTTGAGGGACGAGCCGCCGAGCAAGGAGAGCTGGCGGATGGCATTGAGCACAGCCTGTTGGTCCGAGTAGGAGTTCAGGTAGAACTCGGGTCGGGCTCGTTCACTGAACTGCACCACGGCCACCCTAACCCGGTCAGGGCCCACGTCCAGGCTCTCCACCACTTTCAGAACAAAGTCCTTCAGTAAAGAGAAGCCACTTCTGACTCCCTCAGAGCCGTCAATCAGAAACACGATGTCCTTCCTCTCCGCTGGACCTGAAGCGAGAAGCCAGAAAAGATGACTCTACTAGTTGTCCTTGGCCTCTTGGAAGGAATTCTAGAGACTTTGTGGGGTTGAAGGAAAGGTAGAAAGAGTTCCAGTGGTTTTCAATAATGTCTCTTAGAGAAACAATTCATGGGTAGTAGAGGGAGAACATGGCATTGCAGACTAGAAAGAAGGTGGTCATAGTTCCCAGAGACCTCGGAGAGAGGCCATCTGCTTTACTGATAAGGAAACTGAGACTTCCCCAAGATCAATCAATGAATAGATCAATAAACCTTGCCTAAGGTCGTATAGGTAGTCATTGACAGAGGCAAGATTTGAACAGAGTACCCTTTGACTCCAAATCATAGGATCACGGGCTTGGGGCAAGAAGAAGCCTTAGAGGTCATCTAGTCCAACCCCCTCTTATAAGCAAGGAAACTGAGCCCACAAAGTTTGAGAGATTTGCCCAAAGTCATACAGGTAGCGAGGGTCAGAAACAGGATTTGAACCCTGTTTTTCTAGCACTAAAGCATAGTAAAACAGATTTAGAGCTCGGAGAGCCCCCTAGGAAACTGAAGACCAGCTCATTTAATTTATTTTATATATAAAATATAAATTATTTAAATGATAATTTGCCCAAATTATTAAATTTGTGTTAAATGCCACAGCCATGATTTAAGGCTCAGTCCTTTGACTCCCAACCCAGTACTCTTCCCATATAACTAGCCCCATTCAAGTAGGTAGAAAACTGAGGCAGTCATCGAGATGATGCAGTAGCAAAAATGAAATCACGCCACCATGTAACCCAAAGGTGGCATCTCCAACCATCTCCCCATCAAATCACAGTCATGTTTCCATGCTGACCCACATGCAGAAGGAGCCCGGAAAAGTAACTACGGCCAACATACCTTGTAATGGTCCGCCATTTTGAACAGTTTTTAAGAGATTCACAATCTGCGGCTGAAGCTCTCCGATCTTGGGCAGAGACTCGGCAGCTAGGATAAAGGCAGGCGAGGGGACGATCCTTTCTAATTCAGCAGGGTCTGCATTCTTTGCTTGGAAAATGAATGGGATAATGCCAACTTGCCTCAGGTTCTGGGCTGGTCCATCCACACGGTCAGATGACCTTCCAGCTGCCAGAAGGACAAGGAACTGAGGCACTCCTTCCTCAATTCTACTCCCAGATGACTTCACGAAAAGATTCCTCTGGGCAAAGTCTAGGGCCTGACCCATGTTGAGAAGTTTGCCTGTCTTGATCTTCATCCGTTTCACAACGTTCAAGATCTCTGCCTTGTTCTGGTGGTCAGAAAAACGGGACTCGATTTTGACATTGTCACTGTACTGGGCTACCGCTATCCGAGTGCCGTCAGGTTTCACGTTGAGCTCATCGATAATCTTGTAGAGGAAGTCCCGGACTGCAGGGAACTGACCAACAAGGTTGGCTGAGCCATCGAAGAGGAAAAGAATGTCCCGCTGGCCTTCTAAAATAAAGGCGAATGAAGACAAAGTAAGTAAAACAGACATTGGTGAGTGAAGCCGGTTGAATTTCAGTCAAGAGCTACAGGGACCTGCCACCAGGATTCACCAGGTATGGAGGAAGATAGCTATACCAGCAGCCAAAAAGAACATCGATCCAATTTCCCTACAAATTCAGGTCCTACTGCGTTCCACTGGGAATAGAAAGAAGAATGGATGAGTACATACGACTCAACGCTTTGCTTCTCCAACAAAAAGCCATAAGAAAAATTCTAAAATATGCTATGACTTGTGGGATGTCACCGGTATCCTAGTAGAGGAAGACTGTATCATTTCCAAAAATGAATATATAAAATAATTAATAAAGCTCTTATCACAATGACGCTTTGAAAAATGGGCTATTAGTCTCCTCTGACAAAGGCTACCATAGATTGATGGATATGGGTGACACGGAACATGCTCCCACTTATTCAGTTGAAATTAATAATCATTCCTCTAGATTTGAGATGATGGTAGTAGGTCCAAATGTTGGCCAAGAGCGCACTCTTTCTTCTTGTTGTAGATGTATCTTTCTACCCTGTTCTTGTCCAAACATCTAGTTCTTCTTACGCTCTCTTTAAAAGAATATAAAGAACCACGGAGAAGACAAATTTATGGCTCTGCCTACATGGGGTAATGCGCTTTTACTCCTTCCCATCCCAACAGGTCCTGGGGGCTGTCTGGAATCAATAAGTTCCATGGCTGTCACGAGTCAACCATGTTGGCCCCGAGAAGCCTTCTGAGCCCCATGACCAGAGACAATCTATAGGAAGGGAAGTAGGTGGAAACCATGCCAGCATTTCAATCGAATTCCTCTCCAAACTTGTCTTGGCCATCCTGTTCACCATAGATGGTTTTCAAAAGGTCATGGAAATGGTCCAAGTGGAAATCTACAAAGTGAAGGGGTTGGACCAGAGGACCTATGAAGATCCTTCCAGATTTAAATCCATGACTCCATGCTTGGTGAGTCAAGAATTTGGGTGCGATTCTGCACTATGGGAACAGACCTGGGGAGGACAAGGACACTTTTCAGTCCGGAGGGTCGCCAAAGCCAACACAATTTCTGAATATACTCAACGTGAAGTTGTAAAATACTTCCACCAGAATTCTCTGATGAAAAAGAGCCACGGAAGGGGCAGAAAACTAATGAAGTGGTGGGACTGGAGGTTGTCTGAGCTGGAACTGAGCTACGTGGGGGTCCTTCATACTGAGTATTAGAAAGCAAACTCTTTGAAGACAGCAATCGTCTGCCTGTTGTCTTTGTGCACCTAGAGCTTAGCCAATGCTTGACCCGGTGTGAGCACTTAGTAAAGAGCTTTTTAATTCATTTTAAATGTACTCATCTCTTCCTTCGACAGCACAGATGGGAGAATCAGAGCATGCTGGTATAGAATCTTCATCCTCCAATTTATAGAATTAAAAAAAGAAGAAGAAAAAGAAGAAAAAAGTGACCCCCAAGGAACCTCCATCCCTCCTAACAGCACGCCAAGGCAGAGAAAGGTGTGGAACAAGAGCCTCCCAGTTTGGTCTCCATTGGGACGAGGAGAGAGAGAGTTAGGATGAAGAAATGTAAACGTTACCTGTCGGGGCAAGTGGAACTTCTTCCACACCGCCACTAACATATGTGGTTAGGGGCTGAATCAACTGCTGTGGCAGGGCTGGTAGGGAACTGAAATCATCCATAAGATAGACCAGGCTGGGATTAAACGCAATCTGCTCGAGTTCTGCCTTATTAGCCTGGCTAGCACCCACACAAAAGGTCAGGACTCCGGCTCGGGCTAAAGCATTGGAAGCTTGCAAGTAAGAATCCCCCGAGTGCCCCGCCGCGAGCAGGAGGAGGAGCTGAGGGATGTTCTCATGGATCCGGCTCCCGCCAGCTTCCGTGAAATGATTGGAGCGCACAAAATCAAGCGCCGAGCCAATGTTCAGAGCGGACCCCCCCTTGAGTTGCAGCTGCCGCAGGCGAGCAAGCAAATCTGACTTGGACTGGTATGTGTCTAGGGAGAACTCGGTTTCGGGAGTGTCGCTAAATTGAACTAAACCGACCCGGATAGTGTCATAGCCCACATCGAGGCTGTTTACTAAGTTCATTACAAAGTCGCGCACGTAAGGGAAGTTGGCGTTTCCCACGTTGAACGATCCATCCAAAAGAAAGATGATATCCCTTTTGTTTACAGGAACTGTAGTGGAGCAGAGAAAACAAAGTGAGACACTCAGACACAGCGAGATGACCCCGCGGGAGGCTGGACCATGTGTGCCGCGCCGGGCAGCGGGCTGGCACACATGTGCGCACCGAGATCACAGACACACACGATAAGGACAAGCGTGCCCGGGGCCTCAAATATGACAGAGGGCTCTGCATATTTCTTTTCAACTACTGCTACTGGTGAAGCATTTGGATGGCCAAGGAAAGGAACCAAGTGGAGCTCACAGAACACACGGACGATTAATTCCCCCCTGTGGCTAGCATCGGAAGACAGCAGCAGAGTGGTGGAAGCCCTCCCCAGTGCCCCAGGAAGGTGCCCACACACCAGTGCCCCGGCTCCGCTCACAATCTCCTCCCGTTGGGGAAGATTGTTCACACGGGTTGGAGCTGTTCTTCTAATAGCTGATTGAGACCAAATGTGGCTTTTTTTTTTCTTGTGAAAAAGATCTGGAGGTTCCTAGTGGATTATTAGCTCAAGATGAGCCTGCAGAGTGCCAAGGGCAGACAAAGAAAGTTACTTCAATCTTAAGCTGCTTGGAGAGCTATGATGTCCAGGACTAAAAAACGATGGCCCTACTCTGATGGTCCTACAGTTTAGGAAGGGCATGGATGAGCTGAAAGGTAACTTGGACGGGAGAAGGACTGAAGACTGGCCAAAGGACTTGGAGATCACTAACTTGGAAAAGAGGCGTTGAAAACCGGTAAAGGAAATGGGATTCAACTTGGTCTGCATACTGGAGGGGAGAAGCAAGGGTTTGTGTTGGCAGAATTTTCTGGACCAACGGAGTTATAGACCTGGTCCTTCTCCCTGACCCAGATTTGCTTTATTTTGTCTTTTTTTTTCCCACTAGGCAAAGTGTTTTGAAAAATTGTCTGCAGGAGAGCCAAGGGGCCAATAGGTCTTGCCAAACTGATTGAGGCAAGAATGGGGGGTGACCATAAATACAAAAGTTGGCATCCCTTCCACCAAGGACTGCAGAGTCCTCCCAAGCAAGGGCTATGGGTATAGTAACAGGGAAACAAAAGTCCATATCTTGGAGTCCCCTTTCCTCCCTGGAGTCCTGTGTTCTAATTGAGAACACGTCATTATTCCCTGATGATTTCCTTCTGCCTCGAAAATCACAGAGCCAAGGTTAGTCTTGGGACAGAGAAAATATGTGCTCGAGGCAACATTCAAAGGAAGCGTCTGAAGGGCCCCACACTTTAATAAAGATAGTTTAAAAGGGCATTTAAAAGGGCTCCTTATAATACGTGACTGGGGTCATAGCGAGATTGAGAACTAGAAGAGACGTTGGAAGTCCTCAAGTCCAACCCCCTCGTTTTACAGATCCCAAAGAGCTTGTGACTTGCCCAGGGTCACATAGCTAGGAAGTAACTGAGATGGGATCCCCATCCACTGTACTACCCTGCCTCTCACTGCAGAAAAGAATAGCCTTGGATCCTGCAGAATTTAATCATTTTCCATACTGGGCTTAGCCAATGCCTTCGAGACATTGAGGTACCCCGTCACCTTCTCTCCTAGCCCTGGGATCTAGCCGCTAAGCCCTCTGTTTAAATCTGGGAATCGGCAGGATCTAAACTATCCAGGAACAATCAGCTTCAGTGACTTTGGCGTGGGACGGTGGTAAGTGTAAAACACAGAGAGACAACTGAGCCTTAAGATGGCGGGGCATCCAGGGATGCCGAATGATCTTAAGACCCGGCATGCAGTCATGCAAGAGAGGAGGAGGACAGAGTGGCTCGGAGAAGCTGGTTAGGGTGAGAGGTGGTGGTTCCGTGATATTCATCTTCATTAAGGACGGCTGGGAGGATCGAATCCGTTCGGGTTACCGGTTCCCAGAGCAAAGTTCGCAGGAAATCGTTTGTGGACTTAAAATGGAGCTTTAACGTTCTATCCTGCTTGAGTTCCCGTTTTATTTGGGGCATCGGAAGAGGATGGAGTTCAGGCTTCGGCACGACTCCTCCCCAAGCAGAGACCCCTTTGAATATGTGGCCGTTACAGACTGATTTGGGGTCCCCCAAGATCCAGGCTTCTCAACCCCAAATAAAAAGGGACCTCGACAATAATCGCCATCTTGGTTTACTTTTTGGCTTTGTTTTTTTAGCAGTAGTCTGTTCTGGATTCTATTTAGCGACAGAGGCCAAATCCTTTTCTCTCTCCAAGATCTCCCTTAACGACTACCTCTCTACTTGGGATTCGGGACATACCTTGGGTGGTTCCAGAAAGAGTTCTTAAAGGCGACAGAAAGCCAGGGAGGATGGCTTGCATGGGCCCAGGTCGGAATTCCGCCGGTACGAACACCAAGGAGGGGTCGAAGGCAACCTCTTCTAGCTCCGTTCTGTCTGCCATTGGGCTCCCAATGGCAAAGGCCATGATGCCGCTCCTCTTCAGTTCCTGGGCTGGGTAGCTGATGTCGTCCAGGGACTTACCTCCCGTGATCAACACGAGGAGTTTGGGAACCCCTTCGGTGGCCCGATATCCAACGGAACTATTAAAGAAATTGTTCCTGACGTAGTCAAGGGCGGCCCCCGTGTAGAGCACCGAGCCATTAATGGGCCGCAGCCTGCGAATGGCGCTGAGGACCTCCCTTCTGGAGTGGAAGTCCTGGAAATGGAACTGCGGCTTAACGGCGTGGGCGTACTGGGCCACGGCCACCTGAATCAGATCCTGTCCGATTTCCAGCTTCTGGACGACTTTGTAAATGAAGTCACGGATGGCATTGAAGTTGGCCGATCCCCGCGTAGAAGTGCCATCTATCAGGAAGACTATATCTCGCTTGTTGACTTCAATGACTGCAGGCAGTAATATTATATAGTAAGTGGACAGGCTCAAATACCCACATTCAACTCGATTTCCTAAAAACCTAGGAAGGGATCGAAGACTCTACATTTCTTTGCCTAATTTAATACTAAGAGTTTTCCAGTCGGGAGTTCTTTGGGCAATATATATGCTCAAGTTGGAGCCACCCTGGTCCCTAAAGAAAAACAATTAGTAATAGTTAAATCAGCTAAATAGGAGCAAATTAGATTGGGATCCACTGCCTGTTTGGGGATATCACTCCCCCAGATTCAATGAGATCTTCTTTGATCCCCAAATACACCACTTGATATATGGTCCCAAGAACAGGAATTATTAGAAATGCAACAAAAAAAATTTGGAACTGATCTCCGCCCAAATGTAACCCTGTGACTGACTCAAGGGCACAGGACCCAGTGAGCCTAAATGCCAAAGCAGAATTAAGGTGGAGTTAGAGATTTGTGGGGTTCCCCCCTCGAGAATCTTCGAAGCTTCACTTTTCAGAAAATACAATGTGATTTTAAATCACTCTGAAAAATAAACAAAAGTGGAAAAACTTGTTTAAAAGGAAAACGGACACAAATGCAATTAAATAAGACCACAGAAGTCTCTTCATGAAAGTGTATTCTGTTCTAAAAGTTCAAGTTTATACCACAAGAGCCCAAACCACAGGATCTAAAGTGGTAAAGTCAAAAACAGAAGAACAAAAGGCATCTTTCCCTTTTGGTGGAAGTAGCAGCAGCAGACCACGTGTAGGACCACATCTCAATAGCAATAAGAATAGAGAATACTCCGTGCATCTTGGAGGCACAGGTAAGTTTTCTTGTGCCAAAGGAGAGAAGTATATCAAAGAACTTTAAATGGAAAAGAAAAGAAGCAAAACCTAAGTGATCTTATCATCCTCGTGTATATTATAGTCCACCTGTACAGAAGGAAGCACTAACTAAGCATTACAGAAACAGACCACAAGCCCAGTACAGATCAAGGAATAGTAATGACAGGATGTTTGAATTATCTGGATATCTACTAGAGCTCCCTCAGAGCCAAATAAAGAGCAGTTAATCATTTCTTGATTTGTCCTGATTATTTAATCTCCCTACAAGTAGAGGGACCAACAAAGGTAAATTTTATTCTGCATCTGATTCTTGCTAACATAGAAGAACTAGTTACTGGGAGGTAGAGGGGGAGAGAGAATAATGGGAACCTTGAGCGAAAGGAACTATTCCATGCTAAAATTTCTGAGAGAGAAGTCAATATCCCCATGTGTTTCCAAGAACTGGGAAAATTTCCAGATTTCCAAGGGTTTATTAAAAAGGTAAGTCAAACCCAACAAGCAAACATGTACAGAACATGGAAGCAAAGAGAAGTGAGTAACAAAAGTCAAAAATAAACACATGCAATAATCTTTTGAAGAGAGTCAGGAGGGCCAAAAGTCAGAATGGCCTGAGGCTAGAAAGCAAATGTAGGGACCACATAATCTAGGGTTTTAATGGTTACTCCTTTTGTTTTTAGGCCTACAATGGAAAACCAGAGCGTCAAAGAAAGGATAGGATCGCTTCTGGGGATGAATTATGATTCCTGAAAAGGGAAACAAGACAAAGGTGCTCAACTCTAATGTTGAGTCTCTCTTCTCCATCGAGGACAATAACCTTTGGAATGGAAAGAACGGAATAAAACTTGAGTGTTAGAGTTGATACTCTATAGAGAAATGAGGGAGAAAAGAAGAGAGCTCAGAGAGACTGGACTTGTTCTGTTGATCCAGGAAGCAGAATGAAGAGCAGAAGGTGGAAGTTTCAAAGAGACAAATATGGGCTTGGTGTAAAGGAAAACGTTTAACATGGTCATTTGTTCTTGTTTCCCAAGAGGACCAATGACGTCACGGGGTGATGACTTGGCTTGTGCATGAATCGGATTTAAGTGAGGCCGAGTTGCACAAAGTCATCAGCTTCCTTCTCTCTTCCAGAGTCAGGATTGCTGGCGATGGCCTAGGATGTGGTGAATGACTTTGGCATCTTCCATGTCTGGCCAAGCTCTAAGTGCTCCACAGCAACTGCTCCAAGATCCTTCTTTGACTGCTGGAACAAATTGTTCTCATCTGCCCATTCTATCAGTCTTCACATGCTCGCTAGCAGACAACCTCCTAATTCACCAATGGGTGTGTGACCTGCCGTTTGCCCTCAACCTGGTTTAACCCATCTGGTGAGGTGGTTTACTGGAATATGGCTGCTGCTCACGCTACAGATTCTTGGAGTCACAAATGAAAGTTGAGTGAAAGGTGGGCACCAAAAGAGGGTGAGAAGCCCTGAAAAGAACTCAGCAAGCTCTCACACCAGTGGTACTAATCCTTAGAGAATTGGGGGAGATGATAGAGCAAGGAACATAGACCTAGAGCAAGAGCTAGAAGGCACCTCAGGAACTATCTAAACCAACCCTCTCATTTAACAGAAGAGGAAAGCAGAGATCCAGTGAACTTAAGTGATTTTTCCCAAGGTCACACAGGGAATAAGCATCAAAGGCAGAATTTGAACACAGACCCTTTGACTTTGAGACCAGTGCTCTTTCCTCTTGCTTCCCCAGTAGAAGGGAAATGGGAGAAGAAAAGGAACATGAGATGACAAGCTCAAGGAACTGAAAGTACCTCAAAGCTTCAGAGAATAATAGATTTAGAACAGATAAGGACCTCAGAGGCCATCTAGTCCAATCCCTCCATTTTCCAGAGGAGGAAACTGAAGGCCAGAGAGGCCCTGCTCAAGGGTCACAGAAGTAATAAATGGTAGAACCAACATCTGAACCAGGTTCTCTGATATAATATGCCTTCCAAGGTCATTGAGTCTGATCCCCAAAGACAAAGAATATAGATGGAAAAAGGAAAGTTTCTGAATAAGAACATAAGAGACTATGTGATTTGATAGTTCGGGCCCCAAGTGTTTGAAATTCCAACACACATCCACTCTCACATATACGTCAGAAATAGAAACACTTCTATAAAATAGCAGAGCCTCTGTACTGACCCAGAATTTCAACAGAAAGACTCCTAGGAAACTGTTCATCTATTTTAAAACCCATCCACTTGGCTACCTGCCCTGCCCCGCTGTGAATCAACAGCACCTATAACTTCCTCTCAGCAACTCTAGGCACCATTTTCAAACAGTGACATGAACAGTTCGTGCCCAGTTTTAGAGAGGGATATATCAGAGGCCAACTGGTCCAATTCCACCCTCAACGTGGGTCCTCTCACCAGCCACCATCCCTAAAAATGGCCATCCATCCTCTGCTCAAAGATCTCCAATGAGAAGGAAGCACCAACTCTCAGAGTGGCCTGTTCCCCATTTTGACCTCCTTTAGAACTTAAATCTGCTTCTGCAACTTCCCCTAGTGCTCTTGGCTTTGTCCTATGAGGCCAAGAAGAAGAAGGCTAATCCCTTCTCAGTGTTGCTGCTGTAGCATCCTAGCCCTCGTCATTTAGACAGTTTTCAGCAACATTTTAATTTACACTCAGTGCCAGGAATCATTGCTAGGGATGCTTTACATTATGATGTCATTAACTAAGCAGAAAAATCATCAACAGAAACATAAATATATATAAAAGTTAAATAACAAAATTTAACTTATGTTGGTTGGTATAAATTATTTCCTCCACTTTCTAATAAAAAGAAATTAACCTGGAGAAGCAAAAACTTATTCTCTCTTCCATTTAGAATGTGAACTCATTGAGAATAGGGACTGACTCAATTTTTTTAGTTATCTCTTTAGGGATTAGCACATTACTTGACCCATGTTAACTGCTTAATAAATACTTTTCCATCCATTCAAAAATGGATAGAGTTTCTGGCAAGGTAATGAGTTTCTCGTCATTGGAGGTCTTCAAACAGAGAGGGTGGATGATGACTCATGAGGTCTATTATAGCGGGGATCCTCATTTGGGTAGACGTTAGGCTAGATGGTCTCATAACATTCCAATGTCTCTTACGGAAGGAAAGTCTCAGTACTTCAAATGAGCTCCCTATAAAGGACTTTATCCTCTCTAGCAAGACCAATATTTTCTGAACAAATTTATTCAAGATGTTTTTGGTTATTTCCTTTTGTTTGCAAACCCTACTTTCATAGATAATGCAAAAGCACAAACTCCAGCCCAGTCCAGTTATCAGAAATTTCCAGTTAGGAAAGCATCGCCAAATTGGATCTTCCTGCCTGATGCACTGGTGGACTATAGCAAGAGAGGCTGTTTGAGAGGAAAAACAATTTAAATCTACATTATTTAAATTAGTTATCATAAAATATTAAGATGAAATTAGTCATTTCCAAGTGACACCAACTATACTAAAGCTGGATTTTTAAAAATTATCTTATTTTCCCATCAATTTATATTTACAACACAAAAGAATAGTCTCTTCATGCTAGGAAGAATCTTGGGGCCCTCTTGTCTAGCCTTCATTTTTCAGGTGAGTAAATTGAAGCCCAGGAAGGCCGTGGTATCTCAGCCAAAGTGTATGAAGGCGACACTGGCCAGAGAATCAAGAAGAGGCCACACATGGGAGAATTTGCATTTACGCCTCCCAGAAGGCTGATTGTTAAGGACATTTTTTTTCAAATCTTTCAAAAGTCCTATTTCCAAAGCAGAATTCAAGACTTCTTACCTTAAGCAGGCATTAAACTGTCAAAAATCCCAGAAGGCAGGAAGCCACTAACTGTACGTCATCTGACCTCCACTTGAGTTGCTTTGGCAAGCAACCAACTGCTATCGGTCAAGCCCAATCTTTAGGCAGATTTAAATTCCCAGGAAATATACTATTTTTCAAGATTTCTTAGCAGAGCTAGTCTAGAAAGTTCTCTTCACAATGATTCATGTCACACCAAGAGCCAACCATTAATAAATGAAGCTTTCTTGTTCTGAAACTACATAGTACCACACCAGACTCCAAAAACGTGAGGTTATCATCCCATGAGGCTGAGAGGTCATGTTGACTTATGGCTTTTCCATAGAGAAATCTGCTCCATTACCGGCCTTACTTCCAACTGAAATCCAGGTAACCCACAAAAACCCATCCATTCAACGATGTCCAGAGCGGTATACATACCTTGAGTGACAATGGTTGGGGGCTGCAACACAATTGTTCTTTGGGCCACTCCAACAATGTAGGGCAGTAAGTATTCTCGTAAGTCGCCAAGGCTACGAAATTCCGGGGTGGTAAACACGAAATTTTCATCGGTAGCAATGTGCTGGAGCTCTGCCCTGTCGGCACCCTGGGCCCCAAGGCCAAATGAAAAGATACTAGCTTGCTTTAAGGCGACCACCCCATCTCTAATGTCATCAGTCGACTGGGAGCCGCTTATGAGCACTAACACCTGGGGAACCCCTTCCTCCGCTCTGCTGCCTCCCGCCTGGGTGAAGTGGTTCTCCACCACAAAGTCCAGGGCGGCCCCCACATTCGTCTCCTCACCACCAATGACCCTAAGAGCCTTCACCGCATCCAGAACATCAGCCTTTGTGGAGTAGCTGTTCAAAGAGAAGGCGGTTCTGGGCCCATTACTATACTGCACTACCCCAACTTGGATCTGCCGAGCTCCAATGGAAAGTCTCTCAAGGAGATTTACAAGGAAATCTCGAATGGCTGCAAAATGGGCACTTCCAGTCTTGTCTGATCCATCAATAAGGAAAATAAGGTCAGCAGATTCTTGCGCTTTAAAAGAAAGAAATGCAAAATGTGAAAGCGTTAAAAATGAGTGATTCCATGCAGTCACGTAGCATTCTGACATGTTTCTTTGGAAACCAATAAGAAACACGGATATGGGAAAATACACACCACATGTTGAGTGAGAAATGTGAAAATCTCCTTTAGTTCTGCATTCTGGTTGGATGAGAGGCACCTGGTACATCTTGGTAGGACTTTTGCTTCTAATCTCGTCTTGGGCAGAAAATCCCACGGCTGATAATGGTACGTGTTGAGCCCATATTCTGGGGACTTCTGCCAAGTGTTTTGAGGGGTCAATTTGAAATGGAATCTACTGGCCAATAACCAAAAGAGAGTGCATTCCCCGGAACATAGTAGGCCCTTAATAAATGCTTGTCAGTTGGTCGGTTGGCATAAGAGAAAACCAATTGGAATTTTTAATGTCTTCTGGTCCAAGAAATTCTTAAGGAGAAAGCCAACAAAGCATTGCTGAAGCCTCTCCGTTTTCAGTTGTGAAGACACGACTGAATGTGATCTAAGCTCATGAGTGTGAGATGATGCTCTCCACATCCCAGATCCATCAGCCTTTATCCATGACATCACCTACTAGATGTCTTTGACATGGGGTGGTTTGTCCTTACTCGAAAGGGCAACTTCAAAATGGCGGAATGCATTCGCTTTTATAAATAGGGGAGGAGGGAAGCTAAAGCAGGAAGACCAAATGAGTAGCTTAATAAGATTTAGCATTTGGGCTTCATCAGGCTCCTTGTCTGCCATGATGGGTACACACATTGAACTCAGATCCTGCCTGGCACTCCTTAGGCATTGTAAAATGATTTTCACCTCTATCCAGTCAAGGAATGCAGAACGATGTTAAACAGGGTGATATGAAACCAGTCATGACATAATTATCCAACCTTGTTCTTTTTTTTGGGGGGGGGGGGAACAACCCTAATTTGATCACATGGTGGGGGGATATAAAAGCTTATGTAGCAGTTACCTGTTGCAGACTAATAATAGGAATGGAGAGCTCACTAGCAGCATATCTGCTCTTCTCATAATAATCCTCAAGTAGCTTCCATTCCTTACTGGAAATGGGGAAGCACCAAAGCTAGAACAGCACCCTGAAGCCTACAAAACATGCAAAGATTCTCTGGGAAGTACCACAGCCACACTGACGTAGGATTTCTGGACTCAGTGGAAAGTTGACATTCCTTTTTTTTAACTGCCTAATCAGACCAGGTAGGGATAGTACACACATACACAGACACACAGACACACAGACACACAGACACACACACACACACACACACACACACACACACACACTATTTAGAATTTTAGAGTCATTTCAAGGATATTGCTGCACGCTTTTTTAAAATATGGGACTATCTATAGGCTCTTTCCCCATTATATTTTAATGTAGAGATCCTAATGGTAAGCCAGTTCTCCCAACTGGTTTTTCAATCTTCCTATTTACTTGACAATTATAAGATGGTCCCCTGGGAACTCTCAGTGGGAATTGGGAATTAAATGCCCTAAAATCTAAAATGTTCTTCCATCACAGCTACAGATTGGAACTTGAACTAAGATCCATTTTGGCCCAGAACTATGAGTCTACAGGGAATGGCTGGTCAAAGTCTAGCAGTGGAATCCATGAGATCTAGCTTCGAATCCTGCCTCTGATGCAAACGAGCTATAGTGTTGTTCGTTCTTCCTTTTTGAAGCAGACCAATGACATCACAGGATGATGTTGTAACTCATGTGTGAATTGGATTTAAGTCAGGCAGAGGTCCATGAAGTCATCTGCCTTAATAATAATAATAAATGGGCAAATCGTTTAACCCTGAACTGACCTCAATCAAGTCTGTAAGACTCTGAGTTCTGAACGAGTTGCCAATCTGTGATCTTGGTGGGTTTCTTGATGATGTGGATGGGTGGGTTGACTATGGGCGGGCCACACAAATCACGTACAGCTACGAATCCCATTGTGAGAGGGGCAAAAAACGAGCAAATTCATTTTCTGGGACTTGTCGATGAATCTTGGCAAAGTCCCATTGAGGACAACAAAGGTCAGGGAGTCTACTTGCTACCAGCTCTCCGGTGTTCATTGGGAGCCTTTCGGGTGACTCCACTGGATGTCAGAACACCTGCCTTGGGAGTTTCTTCCAGGGTTGACCATGGATAAGTCATTTCATCTCTTAAACAGCCTCATAGGTACCAGGAGAAGGATGGACTAGATGTCCTCAAAGATCCGTTCTTCCATGACTCAGTCATACGATCCAAGCACACAACATCACACTCCCTCTTTAGGGACACACTTTCCTTTCTGACCAAAAGTCAGATCAGAAAACAAAAAAAGGGAAAGGTATCCTTAGGGCAATCCCTCGAACCCACTCCCTCGGTCATTCTTCTTGAGGGAAAAAACACTAGGCATTTACTAAAGCAGGGCAGGTGCTGGGAAAACGTTGGATAATTTGTCATCACCGTCAAAACCATAGTACTCACGTACACAATGATGGAGCATGGACTAGAAAACAACTCAGAGCATGCTGGTTAGGTGAGGGAGCCAGAATGTCCCGGGAACCCTAGCTCACTCAAGCTCCTTCCCCAGAAGCTGTCCGCTCTCCCCCAAAAATCCTAGAAAAAGAGGGGACTTTTTTCTCATTTCTTGGCCCCCGGCTGATAATGTCCATGGCATTTTAAAGTGAAAGGGTTACAAAGAAGTGGAGCATCATGGAATCATTAACCACCAAGAGAAGTTTGTGCTTTTTGGACATCTCAGATTGGAATATGTCATTCTCCCTTTTAAAAAGTAAAGGAGGGGGCAGCTGGGTAGCTCAGTGGATGGAGAGCCAGACCCAGAGACAGGAGGTCCTAGGTTCAAATCTGCCCTCAGACACTTCCCAGCTGTGTGACCCTGGGCAAGTCACTTGACCCCCATTGCCTACCCTTACCACTCTTCTGTCTTGGAGCCAATACACAGTAATGACTCCAAGGCGGAAGGTGAGGGTTTCAAAAAAAAAAAAAAGTAAAGGAGGGGGCAGCTAGGTGGTTCAGTGGATTGAGGGCCAGGCCTAGACATGGGAGGTGCTGGAGTTCAGACACTTCCTAGCTGGGTGACCCTGGGCAAGTCACTTAACCTCCATTGCCTAGCCCTACGGTCCTTCTGCCTTGGAACTAATACACGGGATTGATTCTAAGACAGAAGGTGAAGGTTTGGGGTTTCTTTTAAATAAGGATCATTGGGGTTTCCCATGGAAAGCACACAATTGTAGATGCATTTCGATCATGTGTTTCAAACATGCTTTGTCATATGGAGAAAAGGGGGGAAACCCGTCTTTAAATGAGAACTATGCTTTAGCAAGCGATACTCTTTTAGCATAAAGAATTGTTCCTGTTTTTCTCTAAGAAGGGTCGTCCCAGTGGCAGTTAGGGGCAATCTGAGTCTACTCTGGGGCAAATCGGGGACAGTAGACGATGGAGAAGCTTGACAGCTAACACATGATGACCCAGAGGAGTAGCGGAGGGGGGGAGGCAAAAATAATGACTGCTAGTTAATAAACCATCAGGGCTTTCGTCCTATTGAATAACCTTTTCAAAAATGTAAAATGGAAGCAAAGTGGTGCTATAAAACCATGGAGCATGCAGTGAGAAATGATGACTCGGTGGGCGTACGAAGCAGGGTTAATCAGGAGAGAAAAATGAAGAGGCTGAATATTGGTGATGCCAGTGCGTCAGCTTGCTTAGAAGGCAGAGATGTTTTCCTGGGCATAAAAACAAAGGTTTCATCGTCAGAGGTCAGTTCTGTGCCCACAGAACCGCCAGAGCCTCCCTTGGGAGGTGATTGGGCAGCCGAGGCCTTTCGTTCACTTCTAAACACAATCTGATGGACTCTCTTTCATTGGTTTGGCAAATGGAGTCAACCGAAGCTTCCCCATTTCCCTTTGGATCCCCATCTTTGGTGTTCTTATTTGCTTTGTCGGTTTCTGAATTGGGGCATTTGAAGGAGGCTTTCAGATAGCTGCATGACAAACACTGAGAGGAAGCAATAGGTAGATGTCTCCTTCCTGTCTCTGAGGGACGAGGGTCTCCAGGCCTCACTGGTCGTTTAGCCAGTGATGAGGCCAAAGGTGTACCAGATGAACCATCCTAGGAAGGCCACCTTCCCTCGCAAACACGACTGCCAAGGCCTGGCTAAGCAGATACCCACAGAGGGAACCTATCGCTAAGGAATGATCCCCTAGACAATCCCTCGTCCCACCTAGCATGGTGGCTCCTCCCTGGCATGGAGACAGGACCTGCCCAGTAATTGCAGACCTCATCAGAGGCTCCAGTTAAATCGAGTCCATGCAACAATCCCTCCTATCTCAGTCCTTCCGGCCCAACGTACTGCTCAGCTCTGCAACCCAATGGTGCCCACATGGGCGTGGGTTCTTCCCACTGTCCAGCCTGATCAGCTGGGGGGAAGGAGAGGGAGGAGGAGAGCAAGGGTTCCATTTATTCTGGGAGAGAAGCTCCAAGCCACCTCTAAGCCCTGAGCATCCTTTCCCTTCTCTTCCCATCTCCTCTCCCCATCCAAACATCTGCCCTTCCCACAAGAGCCTCATCCTTCTGAGCCTGTTCATTACTCCCAGCCCAAACCTACTTGGCTCCATTGGTGTCTGGTCTCTTTCAGTTGAACCCTCCCTAATCCACAAGCAAACTAGAAATAGAGCCTTGGTGCTTCCAGCCTAGGGTCCTCGGTGTCCCAAGAAAAGGATCTCTTGTAAGAAATCCTGGGGTTGGAGCTGAAACTCCCTCTTCCGAGGAAGGAAACTGAGACCAAGAGGCCTGAAGGGACTTGGGTGAGTTCACCCAGGAAGCACTTGTTAGAGAGAGGATTTTAACCCAGGTCCCCTGACGCTAAAGCCCACACTCCGTCCACTGTAGTCCACTGCCTCCTGGGCTCAAAGTGAAGGGATGCAAAGGTGTAACATCCCAAGGAGGTTTAGTATAAAAAAGTAAAAAGACTCCCCAAAACGGATGTGAGGAATCTTGGGTTCAAATCCTGGCTCTGCTAGTTACCTGCAACCTAAAACGAGCCTCTGAACTCCTCTGCGACCCTCTGGAAAATGAGGGCCAGACAATCTCCTAAATGACCTCCTAGATGGCTTCATTCCCTTCCAAGTCTAACTCATGACCCCATGAATTATCTTTGAATGATCCTTGAGTTTGTTATCATGCCACTAAGTCTTGGCCAAACCCATTGTCCACTTTCCTCCATCTTCCACACTGGAGGGGGTCAAGAAGAGAGCTGTCCACTTGCCCATGTCAGCACCTGCTTTTATGACTAGGAACTTCCATGTAGGGGAGCCCATTGGACACCTGCCTTACTTCACGAGCTGGAAGGAGGAGCGGGAGCCTTAACTACATGGAGACCTTGACAATGGGGAGAGCAGAGGAGAGAGAGGACAGGAGAGGAGAGGAGAGGAGAGGAGAGGAGAGGAGAGGAGAGGAGAGGAGAGGAGA
>NC_058133.1:514057407-514083898 GCF_016433145.1 Gracilinanus agilis | reverse complement strand
AAGAGAAGAGAAGAGAAGAGAAGAGAAGAGAAGAGAAGAGAAGAGAAGAGAAGAGAAGAGAAGAGAAGAGAAGAGAAGAGAAGAGAAGAGAAGAGAAGAGAAGAGAAGAGAAGAGAAGAGAAGAGAAGAGAAGAGAAGAGGGGCTGCTGAAAAATTGGTATAACCTTTGTTTTTAAACCTGTGAAGAGTCATCATCTGTCCCCCAAGTCGGGGGTTCTTAACCCGGGGTCCGTGAATGGAGGGTTTTATTCTTTTCATATATTTGAATAACGGTTTCCACATCATTGGCTTCCTTTGCAAGCCTACAGGTTTTGTTGATGCTTTTAAGAGACAGCCTTGTGAGCCGTCCTCCAGAACCCCAAAAAGGTTAAGAACCCCTGCTCGGGGTCAGATTTCTTCCACGGAGCAGGGCGGATCAGAGCTGACGGGACCTTAGCGCCACTCCCAGAAAAGCTTCACCAAGCTGTGGCTTTAGTGCCAGAAGCTGCCACGGAACCGAATGCCACAAGGAGGGAGCGAGGCAAGGGCCCAGCTTGGTGCCGGGAGCGTTGGTTACCTGTGATGTCTTTGGGTATCTCTGGAGCCCCGGCAATGTCCGCGACCATGGAGGAACGGACACAGGCCACTAAGTTTCCTACTATGTCATGGAGGGCGGTAAAATTCTCTAGGTTGAAAACATGCAAATCAAGGGGTTCACTGGCCATCTCCTTCAGCTCTCCTTCCTCCGCGTCCTGCACGCCAATGGCAAACACGTCCACGGCAGCGGCGGACTTAAGTTCTGCCGAAGGCGCGGCCACATCGTCCTGGGATCGTCCGTCGGTTAACACTACGATCACCTGGGGGACGCCATCCCTCGCCCGGCTTCCGGCAGCCGGAGTCAGATGGTTCTGGATCACGTATCGTAAGCCTCTGCCCGTCTTGCTGTCTCCCCCCAGGTAGGTCATGTTGGAAATATGGGACAGGACCTCTCGGCTAGTACGGTACGTGTTTAGCAGGAACTCAGTGTGGGGGTTTCCATTGAACTGGACCAGAGCAAAGCGGAAATCGCTTCCTCCCCCAGCTAAAGATTCTATAACATCATAGAGAAACTCCCGGACTAGCTGGAAGTGTTCTTGGCCAATGCTCCAAGAGGAATCCACTAGAAAGATTATATCTGCAGCGGCACCCGTTTGGACAGCTTTAAAAAAAGACACGGTTCGTCAAGTTAATTTCGACCCATCGTCTGACTCGGCCTACACTTGCGCCATAGCTGAGGAGGGCAGCAGGAAGAGGGAGAGCTCTGGGAGCTCCTGCCCTGCCCGGTCCATCCTCGAGGCTCACTTACCCACCAAAGCAAAGGTCTCCTCATCATGGGAGATGGGTCGCCTCACACAGAGAACTTCGTCTCATGAGGACCCAAGTTCAGCGTGCCACCACACGGGCCCTGGCCCAGCCTTAAGCATCCAGATGGAAGAGAAACGGTTGCTGCTTACCCAGAATTCTCTGCCACCAGGCCACAATTGCCCTGCGTAATGGCACCGCAAAGACTGACTCACCCTGAAGGGCTCTCTGAACACAAATAACCACGCTGGGATGATTGATCAACTGAGTCTACCCAGTCATGCCCCGCCAGGGAAGGAGCAATGAGAAGCCTTCCAGCCGAGAGATTCTCTGGGATGGGAAGCGGGTTTGGGAAGCTTTGGTTGTCTGCGCTTCTCCTTCTCTCTCTGGCACAAACGGGCATGCCTGCTGCCATCGTGTTACAAGGACGAGACAAGCCCTTAGTAAGATGCTGACTGAGACAGCCTCCAAGTTAGACACCAGAGTGGACGGACTCCCTGGGGAGGAGCAGACCTTTGGACTAGGCTGGGAAAGGGAGTAGCCGGGCCAGCACGGCCTCGCTGGCCTTCTACCCAAAGTGCCAATGGGCATCCCCCCTCTATGGAGAAAGAGGTTCACCTCCCGGGTGAGCTCATCAAATTGATCCGGGCGGTAGAGACGCCCCTAATCGGTCCTTACGGCTCATCTCCTTATTTTCACAAAGGAAGCACCGTTCCCAGCACAGGGGAGCAGAGTAGTACCAGCCTGTAAACAATGGGCTTTCGGACAGCACGCGGGGCCCCCACCGTGGCCAAAACAATCACGGAAGTGTCTACAGAAAGGAGTGGGCATAGCATCAAGGCAGGCATTGCCAGGTCTTACCCTCTTGAGCATCGGTCAGCCCGAAACCTGAGACTAAAAGGCAGAATATTGCCACGAACGGCAAGTGTCGATGCTTCCTCATTCTGTTCTCGTCAAAGCACCAGCTATCGGACCTGAGAAGAAGAAAGAGGGAGAACACATTGGTCAATTGCCATTCCCTTGGCCGCCATGTTCCAGGCATGGCTGGCTTTCTGACTTTGCTCTTCAGCGGTCCTGGGACCGGGCACTCGGGGGGTGGGCCACGGGCCCTGTGGTGGGCATGGTCACAACGGTCACAGGCGCCCTGATGGGCCTTCCCACTGCCGATGGCCGCCCCGCCGGCGAGCAGACCGCACGGGTTCTCGAGGGCCATTTCCATTCGTTCCTTCATCCGGTCTCACAGCAGCCCCATGAAGTGGGAGTCACGATTCCCATTTTCCATATGAGAAGACTAAGGCCTAGGAAAGCTACGTGACTTGTCCAAAGCAACTGTAGAGGGACCTCAGAGGCCCAATAGATGACAGTCCTCGAAATAGGGATGAGAACCAGGATGAGGATGGCGAAGTAACCACCAAGCCATACGGCTGGAGGTGGTGGTGGTGGTGGTATAGCAGCAGCAGTGGCACTAATAATAATAATAATAATAATAATAATAATAATAATAATAATAATAGCTAAAACCTGGATAGCACTTTATGAAATAAATAATGTAACCGTGGTGAGGGCAGACGCTGTTTCTCTATTAAGCTCTCCTGAGCTGACTGAAGTATTCAAAGTGCTTTGCCAGCCACCCAGCCCAGGAAATGCCCCCCTTATTTATGGATCGGTCCACACACCAGAGGGAGAGGGGGATGGAAAAGCAGGATTGGGGCGATGAGAGAAGATGGCGGCAGAGGAAGCGATCCGTGCCGTCCTCTGCCCCATCTCCATAATAGCGCCGCCGTAGTGGAGTGGGCCGTGCAGCCTGGCAGGACGTCTAATGGAAGGTCTCTGGCCGCCATTGTCCTCAGCGGAAACTGAGGCAGGGAGATGGCGAGCTCAGCCGGCCCTGCGAACTTCTCTCTTCTGCCGGGCGGCCCTTTGGGGTCCTCAACCAAACCCTACGTAAAAGGTGGCTGCGGACAGGACCCAGGACGGGTCCGGCAGGCGGGCGGCCGGGGGTGCCCCTGGAGACCAGAGCCGGAGCCCGAGCCGGAGCTTTCAGGCTTCTGGACTTTTACTCTCCTCCAACAAAAATGTAGAATTTCCCTCCTCTATGATGTTTTCGTAAGAACGTGCTTCCTAGAAGGGATCCATCACACACACACACACACACACACACACACACACACACACACACACACACACACACACACAAACTGGGCTGGAACTTAAGAATACCCAGAAGGACCAGGTTTGTCAACTGACCCGCTGGTTCGTCTTTATCCAAGAAGCAAAGAAAACAGATGTGGAGGAATGGCTATTGTTTTTTCAAAGTGAAATTCCACTTTGTGCATCAGTTGACCCTTAGAAACCATTGCTGAGAAGCTATTGGTCATGGATTTCAAAAAATATAAAGAATTGGGGCAGCCGGGGAGCTCAGTGGATGGAGAGCCAGGCCTAGAGACGGGAGGTCCTGGGTTCAAATCCGGCCTCAGACACTTCCCAGCTGTGTGACCCTGGGCAAGTCACTTGACCCCCATGGCCCACCCTTACCACTCTTCCACCTATAAGTCAATACACAGAAGTTAAGGGTTTAAATAAAAGATTTCAGCAGGGTTTAGGCTCTTGAGAAGAGGGATGTGCTGATGCTGGCGGCACAGTGGGAGGGGGGTACAGTGCATGTCATTTATTACCCCGCACAAGTAAAGGCACACTAACTCATTTTGCCCCCGTGGCGGAGAGTGAGAATGACATCCCTGGAGACCCTGCTGAGTCCATTTCCCCCACATTTGGGGTACTGAACCCACTGTCCAGGGCCCGGGGCCCATCACCCCTTGGCCATCCAAGACAACAACCACCCTTTCCTTGGAATTTAGATTCCAAGCTCTTTAAGACAAAGATGGCTTCATTCTTTGTCTCGGTAAGCCTCAGACTCTGGCAATGTCTGGCACAAAAAAAAATACTTATTAATTGATTAATGGCACAAGGAAAAAGAATACCACCAGGTGACCTTTATACATCGCCTTAAGACATCCCAAACACCTTACTGTACTATCTCATTGGACCCTCAAAACAAGGTCTTTTCTATTATCATCCCCATTTGACTGATAAGAAAACTAAGGCTCAAAGAGGATAAATAGCTTTTCCAGGGTTACAAAGCTAGCAAATGCCTAACTAATGTTCTTCCTGACTTTGTCCCTCTACCTTGATGCCTCTTGGGGAGTTCTGGATTCAAGTCTCTCACACGTATCGTGTCTATAGGCAGCTACATTCTCATGACTCCGTGTCTTCGCTCTCCTCGTTCCTCTCTCGTCCTCTTCCCCTACTGTAGTCCTACGTCTACTACAAAGATCAGTTTCAGCTCCAGACCTTCCATGAGTCCTTCCCTGGTGCTGGTCCAGTCAGTAATGGTCTGTTGTTGCCCTCAAGTCCCCCACAGGGCACTCCATCTACAACACAGCTGTGCTCACCACGGAATATGGTACCTGACGGTACTCCTAGAATAAAAGCCCTGTGAGGGCAGGGACCATCGTTGTGTCTTTTTCAAAACTGTATATCTACACCAGTGCCTGGCACGTCTTCTGCATACAGAAGACGTTTAATAAATGCTGGCTGAACGAACGAACGAATGAATGAATGAATGAATGAATGAATGAATGAATGTTTTCTCTAAAGTAGGGGTTGAGGATTAAGAGACCGAGTAACCAGAAAAGAGGAAAAGTCACAAAACATACCTTCAATAAAAGGAAGAGGAGAGAGTGGAACAGACTGAATTTAGAAGAGTCAAAGTCGAGATGAATAAAATGAAAACTGTGCCCTGGGCTCAGGGATCATGAACCCCTGTGAAAACCCTCCCTGACAAAATCATCGATTTAGGGTGAGAAGGGACCTTAGAAGTCGTCTATTCTAACACCTTCATTTTTATAGAGGAAGAAATTGAAGTCCAGACAGGAAGAGTTACTTAGCCACGGTCACACGGCCACTCAGAGCAAAGATAGGATTCCAACCCGGATCTTCCCACGCCAACTCCCCCACATCACACTCTCCCCCCACCCTGCACGGGGTCTTAAATTCCTTAAAAGGGAGAAAGAGAGAGCACAATCTAAGTCAAGCTTCAAAGAGGAGTCACAGGCCAGTGTGATTTTTTTCTGGCAACAGTCCCAGTAGAAAACAGGGGAACTTTGCCATCGCACTGCTAATTGGTTAATCGTCCAAACCAGAATGGCTGAAGCCTGTGAAACGAGAGGTCAGTGTATCATCCGGGATATTAAACCAGGATGAGATCCAGACCGATCAGAGACGGCGGCACACTCTGCAGAGGGTGTCTTCGCTGCTCAGGGCCATTCGCCTCTGGCTGGAACCAGAACCGAACCTTTCTCCAAATATAAAATGAGCCCGGTAGACTCAGCGGCTTCCATGGTCTCTTCTAGCTCTAGTGTCCTAAGGGACGCTCCTTCCGAATGCCACACAAGTAGACAAAGGAATAAAACCAAAAATGTAGCCGTGGCAAAAGCGTATTCTGGGGAAATTCGGCTCTAGGAACGACTTCCTCGTCTGGCCAGCCGCTCGGACAGTTGCTGTCCCCTTGCCCTGTCATCTCTGACTCTAAGTAAGACATTACCGCGTAACTGCACTGAAATTACTTCAGCGGAAGCCGGCTTTCTACAGCCAGACTTGTGGATCTGAGGAGGAAAAAATGAAAAGCCAGATTCAGAAATTCATTGTCAAGGCCCTCGGCTAGGGCTAAGGCAGGGACTTTGGGTTTTTCTAGCTATCACTGCGGACCTGAGGCAGTCCACGGGCCTGAGCAGGAAGAAGGATTAGTCAGTTTACTGTAAGATATTTTCTGATTATTTGCATTGGGGACATTTCTTAGGTTCTAACCATAGTGACACCAGCTCATTGTTGTTAGATCATGCTAAAAAGTTGGCGAAATCCTTTTATATTGGCCCACACATCATTCAAGCCTGCTGTGAATTAAATTCAATTTCACAGCAGCTCTGGAGTGAGGCACAACTCGGATTCTAATCCCCATTTCGCAGAGAGATGACGAGGATTTTGTACATGCAGAGAGCAAGCCATTGTCAGAGGCAGAACTCGAAACCGCCTCTTTCTCACTTGGAGTTCAGCACTTCGGCTCCCAAGCCGCCATACTGTCTCTCTTTTTTTTATTATTTAAGCCCTTAACTTCTGCGTATTGGCTCCTTGGTGGAAGAGGGATAAGGGTGGGCCATGGGGGTCAAGTGACTTGCCCAGGGTCACACAGCCGGGGAGTGTCTGAGGCCGGATTCCCCCTACTGTCTCCTAACCAGGGGTCCCAAGCACGGACCCAGGCACATCCAAAGACCAGAGTGAGAGAGGATACCCCCAGGGAGCTTCCGTTCTACAATTTTAAACACGACGTTCTCCCGCTTTCTCCATAGATGGGCCTTTTCAAGCTGCATCTCCCAGGCCAGGAGCCCGACGTCTCCCTCCCCACCTTACCCCCTCCTCGGAGAACCACTATGTGGGAAAGTCTACACCTGGATGGGGGAAGCGACTTTAGAGCCAAACCCTTTGTGCTTAGAGGGTCCGTTTGGCTTTCCCTGTGGGGCCTTCTGCTTCTCGGAAAAGGAAGTTACTGGAGGAGAGCTGCCGGCAAGCCCTGCTGGGGGAGCCCCTCTGAGAGGCCGTCCTTGGAGGGACCGCCCCATCCATGCCCAGGGAGCCTCAGGGGTCTCCCATCTGGCATTTCCACCCAAGAAACTGTTGTACAAAAAAAAATCACATAAGCACGGGAAAATATTTTTTAAGTTTAAATTTTTAAAAATCTCTTGTTCATCGGAATGGATTTTTCTCTGAGGATTGTATTCATCTGATAAATATTGAGCTTTGACTCTAGAGGCTGAGGAACTGGATTCAAATCCTGCCTCTGACACCAATTGACTGAAGGCTCTTTGCTTCCCAGGCCTTGGTTTCTTCACGGGGGGAGAGGATCGGGAGGCTGGACAAGGCGGCCTTTGAAGGGTGCCCCTCCAAGACGTTCCTGGACTCCGGGCCCTGCTGCTCTCATCCCCACCCTACAGAAGGGAAAGCCAAGGCTCCTTCCTGACAAGATTAGCTGGAAGGGGCATTCAAGGCCCTCCCTTCCTTAGAGAGACCAAGGCTCAGGAGGAACAAATGAACTGCCCAAGGCCGTAGAGTTAGGAAGCATGTGAGAAAGCACTTGCCCCCATCAAGGCTAAATTAGGAAGACCCGAGTTCAAATCCAGCCTCAGACACTTCCCAGCTGGGTGACCCTGGGCAAGTCACTTAACCCCCATGGCCCACCCTCACCACTCTTCCACCTATGAGACAATACACAGAAGTGAAGGGTTTAAAAAAAAAAAGAAATGGAACAGGGCCGGGAAGCTCCGCTTTTCCGGCTGGTTCGAAGCCTCCGTGCCCCGTTCCCTGGGCCTGGCCAAGCCTGGCACCGAGTCAGCCTTGAAACGCTGGCTCTTGGCTCATCTGTTGCACAGACGTGAGGCCGGAGGGGGAGAGGCCGGAGGGCCGCCTGGCGCCGAAGCTCACAGCAAACCCAGCAGGTCTTCGCTTTGGGCTCTGGGAGTCTGAGAAGGCCCACCAGGCCGGCCCCAAAGGCTTCCCTCCCTCCCAGGAACGCCTCACCGTGCAGCCTGGGACCGTCCGACTCGTCTCCAGCTCGGTCAAGCCAGGACGCGGCCGCTGAAATCCAGCCGCCCGTGTTTGGCTCCAGCTGGATCTGGTCCAAGGCGGGGCCCTCCTCTGGCCCAGAGTGAGGACCCCCAAACTGGCGGGGAAGCCGAGGGGAGACCCTGAGGAGTGGGGCGCCCTCTAGAGGACACAAAGCGAGCGAGCCACGGGAGACCCACTCCCTGGTGCCAAGTAGCTCAGGGCTCCCCCTCCCTGCCCTTCCCAGCAGTCAGGGGAGGCTGCCAAGCCCTCCGTTACCTCTTTCCAGCTGAGGGAAAAAAGAAAAGAAAAGAAGCCTGGCCACGGGGAAGACCCCTTCCAAGAACCTGACCCTCGGCCTCTGCCCCAACAGGAGCACATGGACCGCGAGGAGAGCTCAAGGGGACCTCAGAGCCCTCGTCTAACCTCATTTGACAGAGGGGGAAACTGAGGCCCCGACTTTGGCCACGTTCCCACTTCTAGGGAGTGACAGAAGGAGAATTTTCCGGCTCCAGATCCAAGGCTGTTCCTCCCTTGCCATGCTGCGTACCGAGGCCTTCCCCCGGCTCCCCCCAAACTAAAAGGAAGCCTCTCCCCGAAACAGAGAAAACGAAGCCAAAAGAAACAATAAAATGGAGGGCGAAGGACGGGAACGCTTCAGGCTTCTCCACAGCGATCTGAGGGGGGATCCACGCCGGGAGGCTTCCCCCAAACCTGGGCACTCGAAGCGACGGATGGGGCGGCTCTGGGGGGGCTAAATGGTGCCTCGAGCCTGCAAAGTCTTCCTCGCCGACTCACTTCAAGCAGTGTCAAGGGGTGGGGGCGGGGGAGGAAGACCATTGAGCAGGGAACCTTTCGGGGGGGGGTGGGGGGCACCCCCCTCCATCCGGGCCCTCCCCCCTCCAAAGGGGCTGCCGGGTGGCTCACCCCCGGGGGGGTTCCTTAGGACGCCTGGGAGGAGCAGAATCCGGATCCGGAACCCAAGGTTGATGCAACCCAACCCCTCCAGGACGGGCTTTGAAGACAAAATGGGGAATTTCGCACCGAGGATGCCACGAAGGTGAGGAAGAAGCTCCAGCAGCCCCCGCTGTCTGGGCGCACAGAGCGAACTGGAGCCTCCGAGGAGCAGAACAGCTGGAGAGGCAGAGGCAGACCCCGAGGAAGAGAGGCACGTGGAGCCCACCAAGGCTCAGAGGCTCGCCGCTCTCAAGCCCAAACGGGCCTCACAGGTCCCACCCCGCCATGCTTCAAAAAAGGAAACTGAGGCACAAAGTGAGCCAGATTGGAACCCAGGCTCTGCGTCTCCAAATACAGGGCTCTGGCCAAGGAAGAAAGTGGCGATGGGGGTCTGTCGCCATAGAAGAAACCAGACAGATGTGGGAGAAGAGACTGCAGAAGCCTTGAGGTGGAGGAGACCCCAGAGACCCCCGAACCACCCACCCAACGAGGGGCCCTTGCTCGAGGGCGCCAGCTCTGAGGGCCAGGAAGCTCTTCCGGACACCCAGCCTGAAGCGGATTCTGTCCCGATGGAGCCCCGCTCAGGCCTCGTGGGGCGCATCAGGGCCACAGCCCAGCCCCACCCCGGGCCAGCTCGCTACCTTCCTAGCCCCAGGAGAGGGGGAAGCTGGAGGAAGACACCGGAGGGGGGGCAGTAAGCTGAGCACCCCATAATGAACCCCAAGATCTCGGAGGCCTGGAATGAGGGAGACATCCAGGAAAGCCACACCCTGGTGCAGAAGACTTCAGGGGAATTTGGCCCCCAAGAGCCCTGCTTCCGGCTCACCCAAGGAGCCCCTCAGCACCACTGTGGGGAAGGAGGCGCCAGTAAAAAGGTCAGGCCTGACTGCCTCGGACCCAGCAGCCACTGGAGCTGCTCTACGAGTCCCCCTGCTGGAAAGGACTTGTCCCTCAGAATTGCAAAGTTCTAGAACGCCCCCGGGCTGAAATGACTCCCTGGATCCTAGCTGGAAGGAACAGCAGAGGCCAGTCAGCCCATTTTACAGAGGAGAAAACTGAGGCCCACGGAGGGAAAGGGGTTTGCTCATAGTAAGTTAGTGCCAGAGTCCCTAAAACTTATCACACACACACACACACACACACACACACACACACACACACACACACACACACACCCCTCATTCCTCTTAGTCTTTACTCTTGGCCAGTCCATGCCTGAGAGCCGGAGGCTCGCCTGGCCCCAGCATTCCTGCCTTTCTGCCCGCCCCACCAGTCTTGTCCAGGCTTTCCTAGCTTGTGTCCATTCAAAGTTGGTGGATTAAGAGAGGAGAGAATGAGTTAGCCACGGACCCAGCCCTGAGCAAACACACACTCATTCCTCCACCCCGGCCCACCCCCCACACGGAGTCTCCTCGCCCTCGTCGGTGCCCGCTTGGTGGGCAGAGGGATGGCCCACGCCCTGGACAAATCAACACTCCTTGAGCCCATCATGCGGGGGGAGGCTGAGCTTTACAATGAAAGGGCTGCTCCAGACGTGCTAAGCAATACAGACCACGTGCCTTGGCCGTGGCCCGGCTGTCAAGTCCCACCAAGTGATGGATCAGCATTTATCAGGAAGGAGCCTACCCAGTGCTGAGACCGGGTGATCCAGAGACAAGGGAGGGCGGCCGGCCCTTCCTTTAAAGACACCCACTCCATCCGAGGAGGCGGCACCTGGGCACGAAGCCTGCACACAGTGCAGACGCCCCGATGGCACCATGGCGGGACCCTCCCCCTGGCTTCCCCCTGGCTTCCCCCTATCGCTCAGGACTCCCGGAGGGCAAATCCACTTTGGCTCCCGTGACTGGGGCCGTCATCCTCTGAGAAATGAGGCCACGCCGTGGAGCTCAGGATCTTCCTTTGACTTCTCCCTGTCACTGTTCCCTTCACTCTCGCAGGCATGAGCACATGGTGCCAAGCAGGGACCCGAGTTCTAACCCCGACCCTGTCCCTAGCCCGCCGGAGCCTCCCCTTTCCAGGCTCCACTTGCCACCCCCATCCGTGAAATGATGGAGCCGGAGCAGCTCCCACGATCTCTGCTTCTGATCTAGACTCGACCTGACCTTCGAGTGGCTTCTCTCCCATCAGTGAACAGTGGCCAGGGCGCCCCTTCCCCTGGGGACGTGGCATTTTCTAGGCATCAAACTCGAACTCACACCCTGTCTGCAAAGCCAGAGATTGGGGAATCCTGTGTCAGTGGAGGGCATGCCCGTACCATGCATGGGATAAAAGCTTCAGAGCCAAGAGAGACAAATGGTCCAAACCCCACCATTTAGAGAGGAGGAACCCGAGACTCAGAGAGGTCCAGGGCCAAAGATCCGGAACCAGGACGGGGCTCAAAGAGCACCTAAGTCCAATCCATTCATTTTACAGGTGAGGAATGCCTCACTGGCATTGGATGCCCATGGAGAGGAAATGACTTGCCCAGGATCACCCAGGCAATAGGTAATAGAGTCTTTTGGTTTGGTTTTTTTTAACCTGGCATTGTATGCCTGCAAACCCCTTAAGTCTCTAAACTTGCAGTTGGGAACTCTTGAGGCCACTTCTTCTACATTCTGTCCTGCTGCCCAAAGAACACGGGACCTGAACCCAGCACCGTCTCCATCTCCCTCCTCACTGGGAGCTCCCCCAGACCCCTGAGCCTTCCCTGGCTGAGGAGAGAACAAAGCCCCACCCAACCCCTACCCCAATTGTCTGCAGGCGCCAGCCCTGCCTGACCACGCCCTGGCGCAGAAGGGCTCTCCTCAAGCTCCCTGGCTTGGCGTTGGCGCCCCGGGAGCCCAGATGGGCAAGAATCCACCCTTCTCCGGCTTGAGAGCCCAGAGACAGGAGCCCTCCTTCCTCACAGCTGCGGGGGGCCCAGCCCAGCCCAACCCGAGGGATCCCTGCTAATCCCTGTCAAAGCTACACCCTTCGGCAGGGCCCCCTGGGCACCCGGGCACCCACCAGCTCCAAAGGTGCCGGGCAAAGACCCCTTCGTTTGGCTTGGCTCGCTTTGGCACTAACTGGGCACTCGTTCCTTCGGCCAGCCTGGAGAGTCTCAGGCCGAGGAGAAGCCCCTGGAAGGCTCCCGGGAGCGCCCTTGGAGCTGGGAGGGCCTTCGAGGTCACCCCAGAGAGCCGTCCCAGCTGTCAAAGGGCCCAGGAAAGGACAGGAAAGCCGGGCGCCTGGGGAGAGCTCCGGCCCTTCCAGGGGGCTCGGCACCCAGCAGCTCCTTCGACCTAACGGCCGATCAGGGCTTCAGAGAATCAGGGAGCAGGAGCGAGAAGGGGCCTCGTGGGCCGGCTGGCCTTTACAGATGAGGAAACTGAGGCCCGGAGAAGGCGAGCTCCCTCGAGGTCCCCCGGAGTCCGAGGGACAGAGCCGGAGTCTGAACCCGGCTTTGGACTCCAGAATGAGGGCTCCCGTGGGTCCGGCCCGGGAGGCTGCGCCCAGCCAGGCCCCCCCGAGCTCTCCGGGCGGGCTTCTCCCGTGGGCTCGGCCCAGGCGTGACCGTCTGCCTGTCTAAAGATCAGCGACAAGCCGAGTCTGAACTAGTGAACGGCTCTCCTTGGCCTCCGCGTGGACAGCCCTTGGGGAGCCGCGAACGTGCCCTGGATATGGGGCCACCCAGCCGCAGCCTCGGGAGGGAGGAGAAGGGCCGGCGCCACCTGGGCCTCCAGCCCTGCCCTGCGCCCGGCCGGGGGAAGGAGGGGAGACGGAGCCCCCTGCACTCACCCTGAGCAAAGCTGGAGAGTTCGGCGGCTCGGACCTCGCTGGCTGCCTAGGTCTGCGCCAGATTCATCCTTCGCCTCCCTCTGCGTCTGGGTGTCCCTCCTCGAGGCTGCTGTCCCGCACCCGAAGGAGCAGGCTCGGGGAGCTGGCGGGGCCGCCTCTGGAGGGGAGACAGAGCCCGGGGCACCGCTGGCTTCCAGGAGGGCTGTGGCTGCCTTCAGTGGGAGGCTGCAGCTGCGAACTGGACGGTCTCCAGTGATACAGTGGAGGGCCCTCTGCCTCCTCCTCCTCCTCCTCCTCCTCCTTCTCCTCCTCCCTCCTCTGCCTCCTCCTCTCTGAGCGGCTGACCCAAACTCTAAATGAAAACCAGACTCCGGCTTTGTTGCCTCTGGCCGCCGGAGCAGGCTGATGTCACCCTCGGAGCCCTGCCTCCAGCCCACAGAGCCTGCCCTGGGACCCTCGCACCCCCGCCAGGCCCACGTGGGCTCGGCGCCTTTGGGGCAGGGCCCTGCGAGGGGACGGCCCCAACTCTTGGACCCTCCTCAGCTAGCCGGGTTTCTCCTGCCCTCTTTTCCCAGCTCCCCGAAAGAAGAAACAGGAAATGCAGCCTCCCCCCTCCACGGGACCCCACCCTCGGCTCACCCTCGGCTTTCTCCTCCAGGCCCCACTGGAAGCGTCCCCCAATAGCTGCTCCCTTAAAACTGCCTTTCCAGCCCGCCAGGCTTTCCATTCACCCCAATTCTGTTTCCAGGGGAGGAAGCGAGGAGGGAGAACCAGCCGCCCAGAAGCTCGGCCTGGAAGGAATCGGCTGCATCCAGCTCCCACCTGCCCGAGAATCTCCCCTCCCTTAGCGGCCGTCCCGAAGAGGCGCCTGCCCAAGGGTGCTCAGGGACCCCCCGCCTCCCCAGACAGCCCATCCCACGCTGGGACAGCCCTGAGGATCGGGAGCTTTCATTTCTATAAAGCTGAAGTCTCTCCCTCCCTGTCTCTCTGTCTCTCTCTCTGTCTCTGTGTGTGTGTGTGTCTCTCTCTCTGTCTCTTTCTGTCTCTGTCTCTGTCTCCCTCCCTCCCTCTTTGTCTCTCTCTCTCTGTCTCTCTCTCTCTGTCTCTCGCTGTCTCTCTGTCTCTTTCTGTCTCTCTGTCTCTCGCTGTCTCTCTCTCTTTCTGTCTCTCTGTCTCTCTCTCTCTGTCTCTCTCTGTCTCTGTCTCTCTCTCTCTCCCCACATCCCCACTAGTGCTCCTGGTTTTGCCCTGAGTGCAAGCAGAACCTTGAACCCAGATCCCTGGAGTCAAATATCTCGAGGTGCCTCCAGCAATCCTCATGGGATGTGGCCTTCGAGGCCCTCTTCTGGACAAGGTCCAGCTTAGCAAAGACCTTTCCAGCAGGTAGACCCCGAGCTTGAGCCCGACACTGCAGGTGTGAGCGGCTGAGGGCAGGCTACCAAAGGGGCGGCCACTGCTCTTTGGGTCGCCTTCCTAAGGCCCTTCAGAGGGGAATGTTCTGCTCCATATTCTTGGATTCTAGAATTCAATATCAAATGGACTCAGAGTAAACCCGAGGGGCCGCTGGGTGGCTCAGTGGATGGAGAGCCACGTCCGGCTTTATGGCATTCTCTGCATGTCTCCATTCGGATGGGTGGGCTTCGTTTGTCTATTCGTTCCGCTTTCCCTGCTCTCCCTGGCTCAGCCCGTGGCCCCGGGTCAAGAACATTCGAGTCCAAATCCAGCCTCAGACACTTCCTCGCTGTGTGAGCCTGGGCAAGTCCCCTGCCTGCCTCAGTTTCCTCATTTATAAAGTGAGCCGGAAAAGGAAATACCCCCTCCGGTATCTGTGCCAAGAAGACCCCAGCTGGGCTCGCCAAGATTAGACCCCGAGCATCCCTCGCCCCAGCACCGTGCTTGGCACATGGTTCGCCTTCCCTGGGTCCGAGGAATCAAAGTCCACAGTGTCATTTGCAGTTGTGTTTGCAGATGGTTGTTCAATTCAAATAGAAAACGCTTTTTTTTCCTAAGACATTATTAACCCTTCGTTCCCCTTCCCGAGAGAGAAGGTTCCGGAGTTCTGGGCGCAGAGTCCAGCTCCATCGTCATAAGGATGCTGCTATCACTGAGAGAGAAAAGGGACCGCCACGGTTCTCTAAGCCAAGCCCCTCCCCTTACAGAGGAGGAAACTGAGGCTCGCTTGCCCAAGGCCAAGAGCCTGAGGCAAGAGTCCAACCGAGCAGGTATTCCTGACCAGAGGCGGGCCACAGCTCCCAGGGGGGCCAGGCACGTGGGGGGGGGGATGGAGGGGGGCTGGCAGCGGCGCTCCCCCCAGGTCGGAGGGACCCTGTCTCCGAGGTGGGGCACCTGAGGAGCAGAAGGACCGGGCGGGGCGGGCTCCCCAGCCTCATACCTCGGACCTGAGTCATGAGGTCTCAGGAACACATGGGCGGCAGCTGGGTACAGAGCGGCCCCGGCCAAGTGCAGGGCGGGGAGGCTGGAGTGCCGGCTCGTGGGCAGCGGCGGAGGGGCAGAAGAATGGGCCGTATTGTGGAGGGCCTGCCGGAGCGGGGAGGCTGGCCGCTTCCTTCTGGGGACGTGCCTGGAATCGGGGCTGCTGCTTCCCGCTGCGGCAGCAGCCTGGCTTCTTCCCGGAGCTTTGCCATGCGTGGGGGCGACCCAAGGAGAGCCCAGCGAGCAGCCTCTGCTGGGAATTGGCCGGGTTCGAGTCCCGCCTCGCCCACACGCCCTCTTCCCCACTCTCACGCAGACTGGTTTAACGTTATAAATCAATCGCTCACTCTAGAAAGCTCTCTTAATGGGTCGGTGTGGAGAAGCATTTATTAAGCACTTACTGCATACCAGGCACGCTGTGGGCTGCTAGCGACCAACAGCCCTACTACACTCTATTCTTATATTCTATGAATAAATACAAAATGTATTCGGAGTAAATACAAGGGCCAGCTGGGGGGCACAACAGAGAGAGAGCCAGGTCTGGCCACGGGAAGTCCTGGGTTCAAATCTAGCCTCAGACACTTCCTAGCTGGGTGACCCTGGGCAAGTCACTTCACCCCATTTGCCTTGCCCCTGCCCTCCTTTCAAAGAGCTGCTACTAAGATGGAAAGTAAAGGTTTCAAAAACAAAAGTAAATACAAGATCCTGTCGGGGTGGGGTGGGCAGAGGGTGTCCAGCCAGCCTCTGAGGGAGGGTGTGGGGAGGCATCTCAGACAAGAGATGGGGCTTGAAAAGAGCCTGGAGTCAGTTTATAAGAGGTGGAGGGGAAGAAGGAAAGTATTCCTAGTGTCTGGTTCAGCCTAAGCAAAGGTCCAGAGGTGGGAGATGTGAAGTGAGGAATAGCCAGAGGACCATGTGGCAAGACAGCAAGGAATGGAAAGAGTAATGAGCCTGGGACAACTGGCTGGAGACAAATCCAGAAGGGCTTAATCGCCCAACAGAGGAGGCTGGACTTCTCCCTAGAGACTGCTGGGTGTTCAATAGCTGGGTGGGTCCTCCCAGGGCAGACCCACAGCCCAGCCACACTCCAAGCCTTTGGGGATGGTGGCATCTCCCGGGGCTCCTGGGTGTCTGGCAAAGCCTTGGGGAGCCCAGTCCCCCACAGGCCACCAGGAGGCATCAGAGAAGAGCTCTAGCGGAGCAACGTTAAGCCACGGGACTAAATCTACTTGTTTAAAAGGAAGATACGCACGCTGGAGAAAAATGCCAAAACATCCACGGCTCCCGAGCCCTTCCTCCCTGGGACGCTCCCCCACCTTACCCTGGCTGTGTCTCGTTGGCACAGCGTCTGCCCCATTAGGACGGGAGCTCCTTGAGAGCAGGGGCTTGGGGTTTGGCCTGCCTCTGTTTCCTCTGGCCCACAGTCTTCTCCATGAAGTTGGAAAAGGAAGGGAGGGCTGAGCTAAAGCCGAGTCTTCCCCCAAGCAGCGTGGCCATGGGCTGCCAGTGGCCCAGCAGGCTTTTGCCAGAAAATGTTTCTTCCCAAAGACCTTCCTCTCTTCAAATGAACCAAGTGAATTCTCCCTGAGCCTAGTAGCAGAGGCTCTGGGACTAGAAGGAGCTGTTGAAAACATCTCGTTCAATCCCTTTAATTTACAGATGGGGAAACTGAGGCCCCAAGAGATAAAGGGACGGGCCATGATTGCTTCAGGTTTGTCTTTGTATGTTCCTGATGCCAGACATACAGGCACCGAGGGAATGCTTGCAGCATGAGAGAATGGAGGAACGAGGTTGCATGGGGTCCAGCCAGCTTACCTTCTACAAGAAGAACTTGATGTTCAGAGAAGGAAAGTGGCTGGATTCTGCGGGGAGGGAAGCATCTCAGACTCCTTCCTTAGATACTAACGTTTTCTAGGTAATACGATATGGCTGCCCGGGCTGAGATAACTGAGCTAGAACGAGCGGTATTTGCACCCGGGTAGAATGGAGGTCGAGTCTGAAGGCTGGCTTCCCCTGAGGCAGAGTCAAGGAGAGGAAAGAAGCATCCCCTGCGATGAGGCTACCACCAAAGGAACAAGAAAGGGAACGGGGCCCCGGAACGGTGCTCTTGGTGCCTTCTAGATTTCCCGCCCTAGTTCTGTGAAAGAAGAGACTATCAGACGGGTGTCCTCAGACTGTGAATGTTCTCAGCACTCACTTGGTTCAACAAAAAGCACCCACAGAGTTCTTATCAAGGGAATAAAAGACTAAAAAGGACTCGGAAACAAGAAATAGCAGATGAACCGCCCTCGGGACCCATTGTTTCCCTGGAGATCCCAAAGGAAATAGAAGACTTCCTGAGCACAGGGAAGGGATTTAGCAGAGTTCAGAAGAGAAGGTGTGGGTGGGCGGCTAATTGTCCCCATGAAGGAGCCGCCCAAACCAACAAGAGTATGGATCCAACAACATGTCGCCTGCTGGAAAAAGAATGTTCGTTGCTTTTAGTATGGAATTAATTCAGATACAAAAGCCTCAGAAAGGAGGTTCCAGCCATGGAGCCCATTCAGACACTGAAGTCTGCACTAGTGCCTGCTGGTGGTTCCACTCAGGGGAGCTCTGGGGAGGCAAAATCCATCCTTCATCTATTCATCCACATGCCTGCGGAATGCGCTTGGACAGAAATGTTGGCTGACAAGATACTCATTCTGGGGAAAGCCCCATTCCATTCTGGGGTTCCCGTGTCCTGGATCTGACGGCTCCTGGTGGGGCAGCCTGACATTGGCCAGAGTGTAACCAGAACGAACTTCCCCGAGTTAAAGGAATGCTACCTCTCTGGAACACCAAGAATTGGGCGCCACGTTCGGCTGGTGGGTTCGAAAGAGATCGGTCGAGCTCATCTTCCCTTGACTCCTTTGGGTTCCATCACTTCCATCCAGCCCCTGCTTGGAGTGAGCCTGACAAATGCTCCCGTGTGGGAGGGTACGGTGCTGCTTCCCCTCTGTGATCACCGCTGTCCATTTTTTGATTCAGAAAGGAACAGTTTCCAGCTGAAAAGCAGAGCTTCTTTGGGGGCCAACTTTGTTTGCTGATGGCTTGTCTTTTAGGCCCTGAAGCGCCAAGCCAATTGCCATTTGGTCTACAGTGCATCCGCCCAATCCCAAATGTCAAGAGCTCAGAATAAAAGATTCTCAGAAATCTCCCAAGTCACCAAGTCAGATTGTCCAAACTGCCGATTCCCGGAATCACAAATCTCAGAAAATCTCAGAATCTCCAAATTAGTGGGTTCTCACAATGCTGGGAGGTTTGGAGTTTTGTCCCATCTGACAATGGGCTCCCCCATTTGGGGTTTTCTTGGCAGACATACCTGAGCATGTTTCCTCCTAAAGTACCCTGTGAGGTAGACGCCATTGTTAGCCCATCGATGAGGACACTCAAGCTCAGAAATGTCAGCTGACTCAGCCAGGGGCACTAGAACAGCTACTAAGTGTCACAGGAAGGATTCCAACTCAGGTCTTCCTGGCTCCAACACCAGCATCCAAACTAGAGCACCTAGATTTTTCAGAGGTATTGTGCACGGCAGGTTACAGAATGAACATGAGTCCAAAGAGTCAAGCATAGGGGCAGTTAAGTGGCTCAGTGGATTAAGAGCCAGGCCTAGAGACGGGAGATCCTGGATTCAAATGTGGCCTCAGACACTTCCCAGCTGTGTGACCCTGGACAAGTCACTTGACCCCCATTCTCTAGATCTTCCCGCTCTTCTGCTTCAGAACAAAAATGAAGATTCTAAGATGGAAGGTAAAGGTTTTAAAAAAAAAACAAAGCTATAACTAGCAATGCTTCACCAGGCACCGGGGAGAAGTCTTAGAGCATGAGCTCACACGGCACCATTGTGAGTAGAGATCCTGCTGTGGAAGAGACATGGGGAGGCGGAGATCTTGGGGACGCGGGCAACACGTGTGCCATCACGAGACCTGCCTAGAGCATGTCCTCAGGGAGGCGAAGTGACTCTAGTCTTGCCAACTAGTCCTTCATGGCAGTAGCTTCTATATTCTAAGAGAGTGAAAGAGTTATCGTCCTTCTCTCCAATCCAGCACCCTGAGGTGCTAGCCCGGACCAAGCCCCCTCGTTCCTGAAGACCCCACAGGTGTGTTTGTGATAAAATTGCTTCGGCAATTTCAAAGCATTGTAGAAATGGGACTTCTTGTCCGAAGAGACGTTCTCTGAATGCAGTGCTTATTCCTCACTAAAAAGGGACTTGACTTGGGTTTTTCCAATGGTGGGGATGGGTGTGGAGTCCTCAATTCACACTTTGTCACCTGGCCCCCGTGTGGCAAAGGAGACAACCTCAACTGAGTCATCCAGGCCGCAACTGTAAGAAAGTCCTCTAAGAAAGTAATTGCCCGACATCTGGAGCACAATCACAATGAGAATCATCCCTTCCCTTTAACGCCCCACCCCATTTCCAGGTTTCACAAATATGACCTCATTTCATCCCTAGAATAACTACAATATCATTACCCCCATTTCACAGCTGGGAAAACTGAGGCTCCAATTGCTGAGATTTGAACTGGGGTCTTCTGGCTCCAGATCCAGTATTCTTCCACATTACCTCGGATCCCAGAGACCACTGTGAGATGTAGTAGGCAATTACAGTCATTCAAGAGCCCCACAAAGACTTTAAGGTGCCTAAGACGCACACAACCCTGGAGCCATTTTAGGATAGAGGAAGAGGATAAGTGAAGACACTCCCAGGGAACCTTGTCTCATGTTGAAACAAACCATCAAATCTATTCTGGCCCCGGAGTCTCCTAGGGGAAGATTGGTTCCGAGTTCTACTCAATTTCTGACCCACTTTGGGAGAAGGAGCTAGTGAGGAAGTGACCCTTTGCTCCCTCTGGACCCACCAAAGCTGCCTTGAGTAAATCCCAAGTTGTTAATATTCGCTATGTGTCGAGCACCGTGCTGAGTGCTGGGGTTACAAAGAAAGATCTGGTCCCTGTCCTCAGAAAGCTTCCATTCGAATGGGCAGCGACAAAGGCTATCCTTCGGAATGTACCCAACACATACAGAGGCCATGGAAGGTAAGCTTCAAGGAGATGCCTCTAGGAGCTGGGCAACACAAACAGGCTTCCTGGAGGAAAGGACAATTTCACTGAGGATGGAATGAAAGGGAATCAAGTGTCAATAGACTGGATTGGCAGAGACATGGAAGGCAATCCAGTGCAGCAAGATGAGAGATGTAGGAAGGGCCAGGCTGTGAAGAACTTCAGAACTTGCTAGTTGATTCAGGGCCATAGGGAGCCAGTGGAGCTTACAGAGTAGAGGAGTGACCTAGAAGATTTGCTTTTGGCAATTCTGTGGAGGATGGGTTAGGGAAAGAGTAGAATCAGGGTGCCCCATTACAAGAATAATTGCTAACATTTATGTAGTTTACTCACCCCAAATCTCCATTTATAATCTAGGTAAAGGTTCTTTTTTTAATCTCATACCTAGACAACAGCTAGATCCTGTCAGTGTGAACAACGAATCCCCTGAAGTGATCACATGTATTTAGATTGGCACTATTAGAAGTTCTATTTTGGTAACAATATAGTTAAATGCTTCCAGCCCAATGAAAATATAGTCATTCAAATAATGACTCATGACCCAAGATACAATAACCTGCCTTCTTGGTCCTCTGCCTCCCAGGCTCTTTCTTCTCCGATCTATTCTCCACTCGGTTGCTCAAGTTATCTACCTAAAGAGAAATCTAACCATGTCACTCCCATCCTCATTAAACTCCAGTAGCTCCCTATTACCTCTAGGATGAAAGACAAAATCCTCAGATGGGCTTTTAAAGTCCTTCGCAACCTGGTTTTCCTTCCTGCCTTTCCTATATATATACATATCCTTTCCTCTTCCTGCCTAGTCCTTCGCAACCTGGTTTTCCTTCCTGCCTTTCCTATATATATATATATCCTTTCCTCTTCCTGCCTATACTCTACCCCTCTCCATATATTAAATAATCAAGTCATTCCTGCTTTTTTCACTATTTCTCAGTTGTGACTCTTCTCTCCTGACTCCTGGCCGTCCCCCGTAATTGGAATGCTCTGCCTCTTAGGTTCTCTGACTTCCTTCAAGACTCCTCTGGAGTGCCGTCTTTGGTGGAGGTCCTTCCCATTCCCTTTCCCCAATTCACTCCCTTTAAAGTTCTCAAAGGGCTCTCCTGCTAAAAACCCTGAGCGGCTGGTTTAATTACCTCCCATTTACCCAGGCTATCTCTTTACATTTATATTGTTTAAGTATTGTCCCTCCACCACCACCACCACCACCACCCCGTTAGAACTGGAGCTCCCTAACGTCAGGGACCACTTTTGTCTCTCTGTCTTGGTAGGGCTCAGCACAATGCTGGGTACATAGTAGGTATTATTGAGTGCTTGAGGACCATCTACATCAAAATCAGCCAGAGAGAGCAGCTTCTTGTCCCTCCCCCAGCCCCAAAACAGAGGTTTCCAGAGACCCCAGTCCTTTCTATTTCTGGTTCTCTTCCATCCAAGAGAATCAAGTTGGCCTCATCCCTACCATTCCATGAGTATTTCCCCAGAGGGTGATGAGGAAGCCCAGTCCATTAAGCCCTGTCATCCCAGCAAATAGGACAAGCAGCCTATGGGCTCCAGGACTGATATAGAGGCCTCTGGAGACCAAGGAACCAAGCCCTCTCCTCCTACCATAAAGACGATGTCTTCCAAAGCTGTTTAGGGTCTCCAAAAAGGGTTAAAATATTGGCTCCAAGTATCTGGTCTTCATTCTTTCCCAAAAGGCTGCCATTTGTAAGCTCCAGAGTATTGTTCTTGGGGAGGAAGGAAGCCAAGAGAGAATCCCAAGAGCTATTTGGTTTTCTCTTCATCATCTACATTCCACAAGATCCACTTCCAGAGTGCATGGCCCTGTCAGGGAAAATAGAGAGAGCGCTGCCTGTGGGACTGAAGGTCTAAGGGAAATGGAAGGAAATCCTTCTCAGGACCAAGAATCCAGGGGACAAAGGAGGAAACAAAATGCTGGTCTGCAGACCCGGAAACCTTCCATCTAAGGCAAACCCATGGATTGGAAGATGGCGGGCCCTTAGCACATTACTGAGCTGTTTCTTGTCTATAAATAAGAATATTTTGTATTTTTAATGGAGCTTTTAAAGTTCTCAAAGGGTTTTCCTGATGACAGCTCTTAGGGGCTGGTATAAGTACTGAAAGTCTCATTTTACAAATGGGGAGACTGAACTCCCCGAGATTGGGAGCCAAGACAAAGCTAGAACTTTCTAGGCAATGTAACCTATGGGAAAACTGAGGCTCCAGATTGTAGAATCCTAGATGTAAAGCTGGGAGAAGACTTCCAAGTCATCTAATTTGTGTGTGTGTGTGTGTGTGTGTGTGTGTGTGTGTGTGTGTGTGTGTGTGTGTGTGTGTGTACCCATCAGCATTCACTCTCCAGTCACTCTCAGTCACTTTTCCTCATCTGACCATGGTCAGTGCCTATATTAAGTGCCACCCTTCTGCCTCAGGTGGTTTCTTCACATCATTTCAGAAGGGTCTTTCCCATTTACCCTACATGTGTCATACGTGTCAGTCTTAGGCAGATAGGTAGCATCAAAAAGGTAAGAGCCAGGGTCTGGGAGGGGGCCAGTTTCAGAGTTCCTCTTCAGCTCCCCCTCCCGATGCTTTTACCCAGGTAAAATAACAATATAAGTACCAAAGGTAGACTTGAAGGAAGAAATCAGTCACTAAAACCTGGCCGGCTTCTTAACCTGGGGGCCCCAAGCTTCTTTTTTTTTTTTTTTTAAATATTTTGATGACTATTTCAATATAATAAGTTTCCTTTTAATCAGCTGCTATTTCATTTTATGCATTTAAAAGCATGTTTCTGAGAAGAAGTTCATAGACCTCTCCAAAACTTCTCAGAGGATGATCCACAACCCCAAAGTTTAAGAACTCTCTGCTGCTATTGTCCAAGAAGAATGGGTGGAGTAAGGAAGGGTGAATGGGTTCTTTTCTTTTTATATCTCTAGGCATGTATGTTGGTGGTAGGGAATGGAGTTTATATTAAGGCTTGTTTGTATGTCTGTCCCACTGCCCCTTTTGGGGCTCTCCTCCTACATGTCTGATCACTACTTCTCAGTGTCCTCTGCTGGCTCGCCATCCATAGTATGTCCCCTAGTTGTTGGCTTTTTTTTTTAAACCCTTATCTTCCATCTTGGAATCAAAACTGGAAATTGGTTCCAAGGCAGAAGAGTGGTAAGGGCTAGGCAATGGGGATTAAGTGACTTACCCAGAGCCACACAGTTAGGAAGTATCTGAGTGTTGGCACCTCTTAAGTTGAGCCCTCTTCTAAAGCCTCTTCCAGCTAAAATCCTGTGATAAATGACCAAAAAAAAAATGTGAATCCTTTCATGAAGAACTAGCCCTGAAAGGAAAACCAAAGAAGACCCAGTGTTTTCTATTTCCTGTTCTGGGTGCCTTCCTACAAAGTTATTTGAAAGGTCCAAGAACTCCAGAACTACTAAGTAGTCAAAGGACCCTGTTCCTTTGGCACCCTCCCTTCTTTCCATGACCCCCTGGCAGCCAGTCAAGAACTCGTTTGTGGCTCTCTTTTCACAGAGGCTGTTTCACTCATGTTCTCAGTGAGTCACTTGGAATGATCCGCCCAACATGGGTCCATGCTCCCTGGCCCACGATCAGGGCACTACGTGCGCTATTAAAATAACATCTCACATTCTGCTGAAATCCACCACCAACATTTGAATCAGTCCCTCTGAGCCAATGGAAGGATCGCTGCATGTCTCCCTACTGTGCCCTACCCCACCCTTGAAAGGTTTGCCTAAGACTCATCCCCTCCACCAAGGCTTTCCACGCTGACCGCTCCTGGGGCCAGTGAGTCCTGGCCCTCCGGGAATTTCCATGTCACCTCGTTCCATACCAACATCCTGACTCGTTAGGTGTGAGGTTCACGAACATCTTTAGAGAGGCGTAGTCATAAGTATATCGGTCCAAATATTTAGTGAATAACAGGAATGTGTTTTCTTCTGGGGAAAGGAGAAGGGAGGACATTGAGCTTCTGTTTCAGGACTGACTTCTTCCCTATGATTGTAAAGCAGTGATGGGCAAACTTTTTAAAGAGGGGCCCAAAGGAAAGGAAATGCTCATCTGTCAGTCTGTTTCTAAGGCAACTCTTTCAAAGTTTCATTGTATTGTATCCCACTCGTTGTATTCGCCAGATTAGGAAGAACGTCTCAGGGCCCGATAGAACATTTCAGGGGGCCACATCTGGCTCACAGGCTGTAGTTTGCCCATCACTGTTGTAAGGAATTATTAGAAATGGGTACATCCCAAACAAGGTGGCCAGAACATCCAGAAGCCTGAAGACCAGGCTAGATGAAGAACAGTGGAAGGAACTGAAGGCGTTTAGCTTGGAGAATAGAAGACTTGGGGGGGGGGGGGGGGAACATGATTGCCGTCTTCCAGTATTTGACGAGGAGGAGGGTTTAGACCAGTGATGGCGAACCTTTTAGGGGAGGGAGCGATGGGAGAAATGTCCTCAGGCCCAAGGAGAGGGGGAGGGAAGCAACTTGACTCCACGTCCCTCTGACTCTCTAGTGACACACTGGTGAGCTCCATGCTGGGGCGACAGCACACGTGCTCACAGAAAGGGCTCTGAGGGCCTCCTCCGGCACGCGTGCCGTCGGTTCACTACCACAAGTTTCGGTTAGCCTTCCTTTGTCCACTAGAGAATGGCTGAACAAATGGTGAAATGCCATCGTCCACCAGCACAGAAGAACCTGGTGGCGTCTGAATGCAGATGGAAGCAAACCGTCTTTCATTTCATTTCCTTCAGGAGTATTTTCTAATAGAAGCCATATGCATCTTCCTTCACAACCTGACAAACATGGAAATCTGCATCGCACAATAGCACACGTAGAACCCAGATCATATTACCTGCTGGCTCGCAGAGGTGGGAGGAGAGAGAGAGTGCGAGAACAGGGATTGCAAAATCTCAGAGAACGATTATTAAAAGTTGAATCTAAGGGCAGCTGGGAAATAGAGTGCCAGGCCTAGAGACGGGAGGTCCTGGGTTCCAATCTGGCCTCAGACACTTCCTAGCTGTGTGACTCTGGGCAAGTCCCTTAACCCCATTGCCCACCCTGACCACTCTTCTGCCTTAGAACCAATACACAGTTTTGATTCCAAGATGGAAGGTCAGGGTTTAAAAAAACAAACAAACAAACCTGAATCTACATGTCATCTGGGGGAAATGTGGGCAAAAAGAAAAACAATTCTGTTGAGAAAAAATGTTAGCGCCTTCCTTTCTGCTGGCACTTCCTCCCATCTACCTGTTCGCTCGTTCTTGTTAACTCGGCTCCCCTTCAGACTAGAAGCTCCTTGAGGGCAGGATGTTTGCCTCTCCTTGTATCCTCAATAGGAGCTCAATGCCTGCTAATTCTCCTTCACTTGCCCCCAGAGAGCTTCCAGGAGCCAGAGGTGGAAGCCTTGAAGGGTGAGATTACATTTGAAGCTGGGACCAACTTCCTGGCAATGAGAGCAGTACCAGAGTGGGGCGAGGCAACACGTGAACAGAGAAGCAAGTAAAATACAGTTAAATCATTCAGCAAGCACTTGTTCAGGTCCCACTCTGTGCCAGACACTGTCCTAGGCACCGGGGCTACAAGGACAAAAAGCCCCCACCCTCCAGGAGCTCACGTTCTATTGGGAGAGAAAAAATAATGAGGGGGTGGGCAGGGGGGGGGGCACCATGGGCCCGGCACCCGCAGAAGGAAGAGGGCGATGGGGACCCAGCGGGGAGGAAAATTCTAGGAAAAAGGCATCTGAGGAGATTGGAGGAGGGAAACGTTTTCAGCTGGAGAGGTGGGAGAAGGAACTTCACCAAAAGGCTGTACCTGAGCTGGGCCTTGAAGGCAGAGAAAGATTTAGATAGGTGATGAAGGAAGATGATCTGCACTCAGAGGAGGGCCTTGGTGAGCCTCCAGGACAGGGCGGGCGAGGTCTGGGCTGGAACCAGCATCCTGGAGCACCGGCAAATGCCACAGGGCTGAAGAGGGCAGAACAGAGGCAGCCTGGGAAAGGCCTGAAGCCACGCTGAAAAGCTGGTCCCTGTTCCCCTCTGGTCTCTGTCTCTGTCTCTGTCTCTGTCTCTCTCTGTCTGTCTCTATCTCTGTCTCTCTTTTCTCTGTCTGTCTCTCTGTCTCTGTCTCTCTCTGTCTGTCTCTATCTCTGTCTCTCTGTCTCTCTGTCTCTCTGTCTCTCTCTTTTCTCTGTCTCTGTCTCTGTCTGAAGGGTCTCCCCCAGAGCACGCGGCCTCCTTCCACCGGGACCGGGAAAGACGGAGGGGGTTTGCCTGGGCCCCGGGG
>NC_058133.1:514022947-514052688 GCF_016433145.1 Gracilinanus agilis | reverse complement strand
AGGAGGAGGAGGAGGAATAGTAGTATGTAACTTTTGGGGTCCTCTGTTCTTCATCTATAGAATGAAGGGGTTAGCCCAGATGGGCTCTGAGGTCCCAGTTATTATCCTTGCCTATAGTAGAAAGAGCACTGGGTTTCGAATTGGAGGACTGCGGTTCAAATCTCAGTTTCCTCATCTTGACAATGAGGTCGGGGACCATGCTCTTGCTTTTGGCACATTAAGCACATAATAAATACTCCTTGTTATTGCTGGTGGTGACAAGAAAAAGCCTCTGAGAACGTCCCCTCGACAGTGCCACGCTCGCTCACTCCCTCACTCGCTCTGGCATCAGACTTCCTAAAAGCCTTGTTTCTCTAAGAACGTTGTAACCAAACTCACCCTAAAGTCAGAAAACTCCATGTGCCACTTGGCTCGGAAGCCACCCACAGTAACTTTGTTTCACCCACCAGCAGGTGTTCAGGGCGCCCTGTTTCCTGGCATTCTCGGATGCCAAGGAAGGGCGGCAGCATCAGAGGATCTTCCTTACACGCCAGCTGTCACGATCAGACTTTTGTCTTTGAACTAAATAACAAAGCCATGACAGCGCCACTTGCATTCTAAAGATGTTGGCCTTCCAAGGCCTTCTGGGGACAATGTAACTCCAGGAGACTTAAAACAAGGGAGGAATTCATTTTCATTGCAAGATTGAGACAACTTTGAAAGGAAAATGCCACGTGGGAGCCAGATTAGAATTCAAAGCGCCTTGTCCAAAGGAGGATCCAGTCATGATATCCAGGAACCAAGGTATGATTTCCTTCTTTTCAAAAGATGGGAAAGGAGAAATACCACTGAGCATCAGCCCTGGGTAGGACATATCTCTACCTCACGTCACAGGAGGAAAGAAAACCCGACCACTTTACTGAGCAAACCCTGGCTTCCCATGGCACCCCTCTCCTTGACTCCGTCTATCTTTCATCCATCCTTTGGGTCTGCACTGCAGCTGTTTCTCCAGATACCTCCTCTGATTTTTCAAATGTTTTCTCAAAACCATCATGTGGCCGCCATCTTTTCCACTAAGAGAAAATCCCTGTTTCCCTCAGGAGCGTGGCAATGCTGACTTCTCGGCATGGTCTTTTAATCAGCGGCTTTCTTTACAGTCATTTTCCCAGAGAGTCTTTGTTTTTACCCACAATTCATCTGGGAAACTCCAGTGGTGAGTCATTTCTCTCTTTCCATTATCTCTTCTTCCTGATAAACTGATAGTATCTTCCTGCCAACAGAACACCCAGGCTTCTTGTACTGCGGAACTCTTGGGTTTCTTTTCCAATAGGTCCCAGAGCATCGGGCTAAAGTGAAGAAAAACCATGCCATCCTGCCATACTCCTGGCCAGGAAGATCATGAGCTCGAGTCTCATCTCTGACCCTGGGGTCTTCGAACGAATCATAACCTTAGTGTGTGCTAAGCAACTCTCCCCCAATTAATTCCCAAACATGTTAAGAGCCTCCTGGGCACCAGGTACTAACTAGTTGTTGGGGCTACAAAGACCATGCTAAAATGGAGGCCCCTGCCTTCAAGGACTTATCCCCATTCAGGAATCAACTAGAAAACTCTTAAGTGGTAGAATTGGTTGGAGGTTTCTTCATGGGAGGTTTGTTGTTGTTTAATTGGGTCCAGCTCTTTAGGGGCTCCCTTGGGATTTTCTTGGCAAAGATGCTAGAATGGCTTACCATTTCCTTTTCCAGTTCATTTGGCAGATGTGGAAACTGAGGCAAACAGGGTTGAGGGCCTTGCCCAGGTTTACACAACTAGTAAGTGTCTGAGCCAGGTTTGAACTCAGGAAGATGACACTTCTTGACTCTAAGTCTGGCATTCTATCCACTGTGCCACCAAGCTGCCCCATCATGGAGAATACCCTACACCAGTGATTCCCAAAGTGGGCGCTACCGCCCCCTGGTGGGTGCTGCAGCGATCCATGGAGGCGGTGATGGCCACAGGTGCATTTCTCTTTCCTATTAATTGCTATTAAAAACTTATTAAAAATTAATTTCCAGGGGGCTAAGTAATATTTTTTCTGGAAAGGGGGCAGTAGGCCAAAAAAGTTTGGGAAACACTGCCCTACATCAATACAGTATTGTACTATTGGGTCAAAGACTGCCAGTGGAGTCATGTTGGTCTATGAAGTAGTCAGAGATTACAGATATGGAGCCAGAAGAGACCTTAGAAATCATCAGTTCCGTGTGACCCTGGGCAAGTCACTTGACCCCAATTGCCTAGCCCTGACCACTCTTCTATCTTGGAACCAATCCACAGTATTGATTCTAAGTTGGAAGGTGAGAGAATTTTATTTTTATTTTTTAAGACAAATCACCCATTCCCTCACCATCAGCACCTTGAAGCCAGGTTTTGCCTTTGTACTCCAGTACCTAATGCAATGTCTTACATATATTATGAATGAATGAATGAATGAATGAATGAATGAATGAATGAAAAAGCATTTTGGGGGGGCAGCTGGGTGGCTCAGTGGATTGAGAGTCAGGCCCAGAGATGGGAGGTCCTAGGGCAAATGTGGCCTCAGACACTTCCTAGCTGTGTGACCCTGGGCAAGTCCCTTAACTCCCATTGCCTAGCCCTTACCACCCTTCTGCCTTGGAACCAATACATAGTATTGAGTCTAAGACGGAAAGGAAGGGTTTAATAATGGGGGGAAGCATTTATTAAGGATCTATAATGTGCCAAACACTATAATAAGTGCTGGGAAGGCAAATACAAAAAGCTTTTGCTTTTCTTGCTTTCTCAGTGGGGGAGGGAGAGGAAAGAGGGAGAGAATCTGAAGCTCAAAATAAAATAAAATTGAATTTTTTTAAAGCTTTTGTCCACCACCAAAAACAAAATCTACAATTTCTCACTTCTCGTATTGACATTTCAGTACTAAGAGTTCTCGGCTTATGGGGCAAAGCTTAATTCCAGTGCCTCCCCCTATTCGTTATTTACTATTTATATACTATATATAGATTTTGTTTGTCTATATTTGTAGTTTGTTGTCTCTGCTATTCGATTGGGAACTCCTTGAGGACAGGTACTGACTGCCTTTTGCTTCCTTTTGTTAGGATAAGGGGGAAAAGGAGGTCAGCATTGGGGATCCTGTGGGAAATGGGCACATAAATACATTGTTGGTGGAGCTGAGATAAGTTCCAAGAAAACTGGAAAGTCTTTTGGAATTGCACAGATGAAGTCATTTAATTGTTTGCTCCATTTGACCCAGTGGTCCTAGTCCTGAACATATCCCTTGAAGAGCTCAGTGCCAGGAAGCAGGGCCCCATGTTTATAGCAACACTCTGTGATGGAGAGAACAAAACCTGGAAACAGAGCGGGCACCCATCAACCAGGAAATGGCCCAAAAATTGTGTGACGTCAATATAATAGAAAATTATTGCATTGTAAGAAATGACAAATATGAAGAATTCAGAGAAACTTGGAAGGTTTTGTATCAATTGATGCAAAGTTGGGGAAAGAGTAACCAAGAGGAAGATATTCAAGTGGGGGTCCAGAGAGGTAAATGATGACAACCTCAAAAAGCAGCCAAATAGGTGGCTCACTGGATAGAACACCAGGCCTGGAGTCAAGAGGACTTGAGCTCAAATCTGCCCTCAGACACTTGCTACCTGTACCCTGGGACAAGTCACTTAACCCCCATTGCCTAGCCCTTGCCATTCTTCTGTCTTAGAATTGATACTAAGGTTTAAAAAAGGTAAGGATTTAAAAAAATCAAGCAGTCAAATCCTGCTGGACTTCAGTGATGGACAATCCCTCTACTTGGGAGAACTAATAGATATTTTCTTCCTCTCAGAAGAGAAGTAGGGAGTACGACTATGGAGTGAGGGCTACGCAGTCAGACGACCACGGCTTTGGTTGACTTTGTTTAAATCTCTTTGTCACAAGGAAGGGCTGAATGGTGAAAATGATGGGAAATTCAGTGTTCTGTCCATCGAGTCCCTCAGCTTCCAAAGGGGAGGCCCACATTTATTCTAAGCTCTGCCCGTTCTTAACTAAAGAATATTAAAGGTACCAAGATGGGAATGAGCCACCAGGACTATGAAGGCTCCTCCGGCTGGAAGCCCAGGGACGTTTGCCCCCCTCAGAACCACAGGACAGCTTTTTATCACTTATTTCTCCATTTCATTAAGAGTTTTGTACAGTTTGTTCCTTTCATCCCTCTCATCCCCTCATCTAAACTGATATGCTTGACAGAAAAACAGCAACAACAACAACAAAAAGCAAGGAGGGAGAAACGAGCTCCACTTCTCTTTTTTTTATTTTAAATTCTTACTTTCTGTCTTCAAGTCAATGCTAACTCTCAGCTCCAAGGCAGAAGAGAGGTAAAGGCTAGGCATTTGGGGTTAAGTGACTTGCCCAAGATCACACAATTGGAGTGAACTCCACTTCTCAAAGAACAAGTGAAACACGTGCTTCTTGGAATTCTTTTTTCAGTTGAGATGGGGATATTTTTGAATGAATTTTTTATTGGTTCATCTGATTTACTGCTTTCTTCCCTCTTAACCTGGCAGGCCAGTGGGAAGTTAACACAGGCTCTGAGAGCACATAAAGCTCAAATCAAAAACAGCCCACTCAGATATGAAACTAGGGAGGGTAGCAGGGGCTCCGCCGTCCCAGGGTGCCCACAGCCCTGGACTCCTTCAAGAGGTCTCAGAGCATGCTAGATCTGGAGCCAGAGGACCTGGTGGAACCTTGGATTTATCACTATCTGTGTGATTTTGGCCAAGTCATTGGACATTCAGCCTTCGCTTCTGAGACTGTTATGAAGGTATTGGACAAGCTGACCTCTAAAATCCCTTACAGCTCTAAACCTGGGCTCATGTGGTCTCAGCTGCTATATTTGGAGTGAGTGTGTGTGTGTGTGTGTGTGTGTGTGTGTGTGTGTGTGTGTGTGTGNTGGAGTGAGAGTGTGTGTGTGTGTGTGTGTGTGTGTGTGTGTGTGTGTGTGTGTGTGTGTGTCCTTCCTCACCCTTATAGACTAAGTGCAGGGATTTTTAACTTGGGAGCAATCAGTTTTTTTTAAATTTCAGTATAATGAGGTTCCCTTGTAATGTGATGTACAAGGTGTCCCAAAAGTCTTCGTGCTTAAGTGTTCATAGATTCAGATTCAACAGGGACTGTAAGTTGCACCAGATCACCAGAGGGAACAATGACACCAAGAAGGTTCAAAATCCTCTAAGAGAGCTCCCTGAGGCATCCCTCAGCCAGGACATGTCAGAAGTGGGGCTTCCTTAGTATCTAACTGGCAAGAGTAATTCATTGAAATGCGAAGCTGCCAGAAGACTTGCTTTGTACCCCAATCCATCCCCCCACCAACCCTTCCCTCCCCCAGCCCCAATCTGTGTCCTGGGGTCTAAGGTCTCTCCTACACAGCTCTGTCTCCCCCATTTTGTCTTTAAGGCCAAATGAATTTGTCTTCACAACTTGAGGAGGCAGCCTTCCTTGCTTGGTGCCAACAGCCCTGGAATCACTCCTTTTCTCTCTGATCAATCAGGCCATCCGTCCGTTCATTGGCTGAGGGGCCACCAACTTGGCCTGAGCTGGGGGCTTGTGGGGAGGGGGTAAAAGGGAATATCTTGCCTGTGGCTCTCCTTACCCCTGTGCCAATTCACAGGCATGTCTGCCTCTCCCACCGGAAGATGGAATTTCCATGAAATCGATACCCGAGGTGGGAGAGGAGGAATGGCCCGCCTGGCTTCAGCGAAATACTGGCCGCTGATCTCACTGCCAGATCTCGATTTAGAAACCAGATAAATGAAAATAACTCCCAAGAAAAGCAGATCTGGCCAGCAGTTACGATTCTTTTCTTTGGGGCCCGGGCTGGGCTGAGCAATTGCCAGCGCTGGCCTGGGGGATTTTCCAATGGCTTTATCCAGGCACGAGGACCTAGAAGGGGAGCGTCCTAGGCAACGCTGACGTGGCGCAGTGCCGGGGTCTGGGGGTCCTTCTCCAATGTTCATTCCCTGGTCGGGTCTCGGGTTGGCACACCCGACTTCATCCGGCCACTGGACGTCAATGACTCCGGGAGGGACAATGAGGCCAACAGACTTTGGACAAGTCGGCGTCACCGAAATCCCCTTCACGCCCAAGTCAAGACATCACCCAGAGGTGTCGTTGGTCCTCTTCAAAAACGAATGACAGGGGCAGCTGGGTAGCTCAGTGGATGGAGAGTCAGGCCTAGAGACGGGAGGTCCTGGGTTCAAATCCGGCCTCAGACACTTCCCAACTGTGTGACCCTGGGCAAGTCACTTGACCCCCATGGCCCACCCTTATCACTCTTCCGCCTAAGAGCCAATGCACAGAAGTTAAGGGTTTAAAAAAAAAACAAACAAAGATTATTGATCAGCCTAGAAACTCTTACAGCCTTGTTCATGATAGTAAAGTAGCTGTTCCCTTTGTCAAGATGGCATTTGCTCTTCAATTTTTTAAACCCTGACCTGCTGTGTTAAAATCAATACTGAGTATCTGGTCCAAAGCAGAAGAACAATAAGGAGTAGACAACTGGGGTTAAGTGACTTGCCCAGGGTCACACAGCTAGAAAATGTCTGAGGCCAGATTTGAACTCAGGACTCCCATCTCCAGTCCTGGCTCTCCATCCACTGAGCCACCCAACTGCCCATCTTCAATGATTTATTAAATGTCTTCTACATCCAAATAGATGCTCTAACTCCCAGCAGGCACTGTAGGAACCTTAGCCTACTCAGTGATAAGGGTCAAATGCTATCAATAAAATAGCCTTATCCAGCAGTTATGGATCCCCCCAATACTAGAGGCCCCACCCGCCATGGCTGTCAGAGAGCTGCTTTGGGAGGAGCAGAGGAAGAGGCCTTTTAAAGTCCAGAGACGGCTTGGCCTGCCAGAAAAAGCAACGAAGCAACAGACAAGAAGATCTGGGTTGGTTGGAATTCAGCCTCTCGCACTGTGTGAACGCATCTCTTCACCTCACCTTCCCCTTCCCTAAAATGGGAGCAATCAAACTCGTACAACTTCCTTCACCGGGTCACAAAGCCACGGCCGCTCTTAGCTGCCCATTTTGGGTCACACACAACTTGGAGTCCCCAGCAATTGCCGTGTCCAGAGATGCCAGCCAGAGTTACCTCAGCCCCAGAGGAAGGAAGCTTTGGGAAATCGGGGGGCCGAGGAACCTCGGACTTCGGGGAATTCTCCCCAGAATGTTTCTTTCTAGCCCAGTCACAGCCTCGGTAGAATCCGACTCCAACTCCTTCAGCTTACGAGGGAGAGGACGAGCCACCGAGTGCTGGCAAGAAGATGCAGAATTTGTGCCACTCTCGGGCCAGTGACGCTGTTCCTTGGCATTGCCCATCCTCTATCAGACAGCCTCCAGCAAGCCCCGTTGAGCCTCCTTTTCCGAGTCTGGGACACGTGGTTCCAAGCTAAACTATTGCTAGTTCCCAAACTTGGTTTTTTTTCCTTCTAGAGCTTTAAAAATAAAGCCTTGATGGGCTTCCTGACCCTCACCTAGAGCAGATTCACCGGAGCTCCACAGCCTCCAGTCATAAGCATTTCGTAAGCACCTACTATATGCCAGGCCCTGGGCTGAGCTCTGAGGACACCAGAAGACCCAAAAGGCAGTCCCTGCCTTCCGGGGCTTACAATCTCAGGGGGAAGACAGCAGGCAAAGCCAGCTACGGACAAGCTCCCCACAAAGTTTCAGGTCTTTGGAGATGCTTCCCCACGCAGAGAGGAGCTCTCCCTTCCCGATGCCTCCGGATGGCCATCATTCCTCGCCGACCAACTGAGTAGCGCTGCTCTGCTCTACGTGTTCTGCCTTGACTCTCCTAGGCAAGTCCGCCATATACATTCTGTGGCTTCTTTCCCCGGCCTTCTCATCCTCCTCGTTGCTTCTCTTGGTCTGGCCAGGTTGAGAGAGACCCCACGGGCCCCCCAGCCTTCAGCCCCAAAGACATGGCTCAACTTGGCCCGAGTCACCCAGCTTCTTGGGGAGAGCGCCTGGGCGAAGACCACTAAGGCCTACTATGTGGTCCTTTCCATTAGAGCCCACGGCCTCTCCTTCTGAAAGGGAGAGCCCGATCCTCACTGGCCTGGCAGGTGGCTGAAATCGCCACCGACTACGCCGAGGGAAGCAGGAGGAAGGCCTGAGTGCGAGTCTGGCCTCTGTCAGCCTAACCGGCATCCCTGCTCAAGTCTCTTCACTTCCTTAGATCTCGGTTTCCCATCTGTCCAGAGCCATCCACTCGGAGTCTCTAAGATGCTCCCCAGCCCTCATCTTACCTCTAGAATATGTAAAAACATTCGCTGGTAATTCCATAGCCGGGAAGGTCTACAGCAGTGATTCCCAAAGTGGGCGCCGTCGCCCCCTGGTGGGTGCTGCAGCGATCCAGGGAGTGGTGATGGCCACAGGGGCATCTGGGGGCGGTGATAGTATGTGACAGGGCGCCAAGTCATATTTTTTCTGGAAAGGGGGCGGGAGGCCAAAAAAGCTTGGGAAGCCCTGGCTTACAAAGTGCTTTACAAATATTCCCTCTTTTTAGCCTCACAATAAACCTACGAGGTGGCAAGTGCTACTATTATCTCTATGAAAAAACGGAGGCTGGTAGAGGTTATCTGACTTTCCCAGGGTCCACAGCTAGATGGTGTTTTAAGTACTCGGAGCTTCCTGACTCCAAGTCCAACACTCTGTCCACTCCCCCACCGATGGCGCATGCCTTAGAGAGAGAGACCTGGAAGGAACTCCCAGACCTTCCAATCCATCCCTCTCATTTTACAGAGGAAGCCATTGAGGCTGAGGGAGGGAAAGGGATTTCTCTGAGGTCAAACGTATGGTGGACACCAAAGATAGGATCCAAACCCAGGTTCCTTGACTCCAAAGAGCATGCGGTGTCTCCACCCCTTTCCGAGTTGTCTGGTGTTCCTCTTCCCTGCTTAGGGCTGTCCAGTGAGGTGGACGAGCATCAAACAAAGTCAAGAGGACTCGGGTGAAAATCCTGCTTCTGGCACGTGTTAGCTATGGAACCATAGAAATTCACTTGCCTCTCTGACCCTTGATTTCATCTGTAAAATGGGGATGATATCGGCACCTGCCCATCCGATAGCATGGCTGGAGAGCTCTTCTCTCTAGTAAAAATGCTCCCGGTCCTTCAAGTGTAACTCTCTGGCCTTCCAGGAAATGCCTTGTCCAGAGATTCTCACTGGCTTCCTGTCCGAATGGCCGTGCCAAAGGCTTCCTAGACCAGTTGGAATGGAAGGAGTCTTTGCTCCGATAAAATCAGTGGTGCCAATTCAAGATAAGAGAGCCCTGGCTTGGCAGGAGCTCTGGGGAACTTGAAACTGGAGTTTCCGTGGACTCCAGGCTCACAAAGGTCAGCTTTGTGTAATGCTGCTTCCAGCAAATTAAAGGCTGACATGATCTTTTTAAAATCAGATCTATGATTTCCCTGATGTAAAGAATTCCCGAGAAATAAGCTCTACCAAAGGGGATCATGGCCCTTTTTGCAATTTAAAGTCCTAAAGAGTTATCTGGAAAGGGGAAGGAGGCAAGTAGATGGCTCAGTGGATAGAGCACCAGGCCCAGAGACCTCAGACACTTCCTAACTGTGTGACTCTGGACAAGTCACTTAACCCCAATTGCCTAAATCTTACCACTTCTACCTATGAACCAATGTACAGTATGGATTCTAAGACAGAAGGCAAAGATTTGGTTTTTTCCCAAAGAGTTAACTGGGGGCTATGAGCTAAGCGACTTGTCCAGAGTCACACAGCCAGGATGTATCAAAGGCAGGACTTCTTGAACCCAGGTCCTTCTCACTCTAAGACCAACTCTCTCTCCTTGGGGATAGTGTAGCTGGAAGGATAATGATGCCCTCTGTAGCAAGAGGGAGGCTCAGAACAGAGGTGGTTTAGAGGGAAAGACAATGCGTTCTCCAAGGGGATGGAGGAGCCTCCAGGAAATCTTCAAGATGCCCATTGGGTGGTTGGGGGCATGGCATCCGCCATTAAACACTCATCCCTTAGCTGCTTCCCATGTGCCAGGCGCCATTCTAAGTGCCTTGGATACAGAGAAAACACCAAGACAGAGTTCAGGAGTGAACCTGCAGCTGGATCTACACAGCTGGGAGGAGCAGCTTAGAGGGGTGCTGATGGGGCCCCCCAGTGAGAAGGAAGAGAGAGAAGAGGGGAAAGATGGAGCTTTGAGGAGGGCCACTTATGTTTGGCAATAGGGTGACACGGCTAGACTGAGACCATCAGACAAACTGGAGGAGAACAGGAGAGAGCGCTGTCATGAAACATTAAAAAGGAGAATATATAGGAAGAGAAGGGAAAAAAGCAACAGAGAAGTAGATGATGCCTGGAATCAAGAAGACCTGAGTTCAAATATGGGCTCAAAGCTCCTACTAACTTGTGACCTTGGGTAAGTCATTTAACCTGTCTGCCTTTGTTTCCTCAACTATAAAATGTGATTTTTAAAAAAAACTATAAAATGGTCATTTTTTCAAACCTTAACTTCTGTCTTAGAATCAATACCATGTATGGGTTCCAAGGCAGAAGAGCTGAGGGGCTAGGCAGTGGGAGTGAAGTGACTTGCCCAGGGTCACACAGCTAGGAAGTGCCTGAGTCCAGATTGGAACCCAGGACCTCCCATCTTTAGGCTTGGCTCTCAAACCACTGAGCCACCCAGCTGCCCCCTGGAATTTTTTTAACTCTTAAACAGGGATACTACCTGATAGATGGTTAGGATGACCAAAAGAGATGTGTATAAAGTGCTTAGCACAGCGCCTGGCACCTAGGGGGCATTCTGGCCACTGTGATTTTATTACCATCATCATCATTATCATCATTGTGGCTTGAACTCAGGGGAAAGAAACATCCTTCCACTTAGATTTGGAGAAGAGCTCCTCTCTCTTTTTTTTTTAAACCCTTAACTTCTGCGTATTGGCTCCTTGGTGGAAGAGTGGTAAGGGTGGGCCATGGGGGCCAAGTGACCTGCCCAGGGTCACACAGCTTCTCTTCTGATTTTTCTTCTCATGGGAAAACTTTCCCCACCAGCTGCTATCGGCAACACATGAGTTCGAGAGCACTAAGAAGTCAATCAACTGGACCAGAGTCCCCTGGTCGGTCAGTACACATCCTCCAAGGCAGGACTCGAACGAAGGTCTTTCTGCTTCTGCAGCTGGCCTTCTGGCCCCTCCACCGTGTCCTCTCTCTCAGCTGTCATCAGTTCTGGTGACTAACTAAAAGCCACGGCCACCCTGTAGTGTCCAGCATCCACTCCAGCTGCCTCTTGACAATTCTAAATGGAACCGTTTGTTATGGTAGGAGCAGGGCGAGGAGAGAGCCATGATGCCTTCCCTCGATGCTCATGGATTGGGCGTGTCAACAGGTTCTTGTTCAGGTGTTGGTTGAACTAGATGCCTCTGGAGTCTTTTCCACTAGTAGGAGAGGGAGCTAGGTGGCACGGTGGAGAGAGTGCCAGGCCTGGAGTCAGGAAGCTCTGAGTTCAAATCCGGCCTCAGACACAAGTCACTTAACCCTATTTACCTCAGTTTCCTCATCTGAAAAATAAGCTGGAGAAGAAAACGGCAAACCAATCCAGCATCTCTGCCAGATGAGGTCACAGAGTGGGACACGACTGAAAAATGGTTGAACGACAAACATGGGGGTAGCTTGGTATGGTCCAGGGTCAGAAAGGGTCCCCGTCTCATTCTCCATTTCCTGGTCACTCGTGGGAGACGGCTATCCCTTCCATTAATGGGCATGCCCAAGGAAGCCTCCCCACGCTAACCCTTGGCACTCCCCTGGCAGGTCCAGCCACCTTGGCTAGCATTCAGGGAAATCGGGACGAACCGCCTCCTTCATTAGCTGAGATCCGAGGCCAGCAGCCCCCTGGAATCGTTAGTGTGGGGCCCAAACCCTGTATGGGGGAGCTTGTCTAAACACAGGCAGGCCTCTGGCCAGGCAGCCGGGGCCAGCGAGCGTTCCAAGGATCCATATGTTTCCGTCTGGCTCCGAGGAGCTTACAGGGCTACGTTCTGTACCATACAGTGTGTACAGCTCGCGCCCTTCCTCCGCACGTACTCACTCACTGGGGGCTCCCTGCTAATGCCTGCTCAGTAGGTTGAACAAGAGCATGTCTGAAAACATCTGGTGGGGGATGAGAGCCAGTCGGCCCATGTGGAATCCCTGAATAAATACATCCATCCAGTGAGGGCAGGATTCGAGTGGTCATAAAAAAATTACACGGACCAAATCTCCCCGGGTGTTTAAAAAAAATCCCTCCACTGGGAGACTTTGTGTTGCATAAATTGACTCGAACAGGAAACTTGGAGCCTTGTTGGAAAGAGTTAGAGAACGGGGGGGGGGGGGGCTGGAGGGGGGAGGGAATGAGAACAAATGGAGAAAGATGAACGGTGCACGCAAGGCCCTTCTTCCACTGGCAAGGTGGGAGCCTGGGCGTGGGAGACGTTGCATGTGTTGCTCTTCTCTACCAAAGGGTCCATTTTGCTTCCTTTTTTTTTTTTTAAAGAAATACCCCTGGGATAGGGATGGGGAGGGGGATGAGGATGAGGATGGGAGTAGGGGTGGGGAGTGAGGGATGAGCATCCAGAAATGAGATCAGTATGAAAACAGAAGGTAGCAAGAGTACTTGAAGACGAGAGAGAGACAGGGAAGGAAAGGGAGGCTGAGAAACAAAGACAGAGACAGATGGAGACACAGAGAGACAGCGAGAGAGAGAAACACAGAGAAGGAAGAAAAAAACCAGAAGAGGACAAGAAAGAAGAAGAAAAGGGCAGAGAAGATGAGGGAGGAGAGCCGCAGCCCTCCTTTCATTGGAGATGTGGGATTTTTGAACTTTGGGATGCCTTCTACGCTGTCAGATGGGATCAGTGTGTTAGTGGGTCTGTCGGCTCCCTTCTTCTTTGTTAAGGCCGGGGAGGGGGCCATATACTAAAAAATGGCTTTGATATAAAAACAAAAGGCAGCAGTGAAACTTGAGAGATAGAGAAGCAGAGATGCAGAAAGAGGGGCCAGGAAAGAAAGGACGTGAGAGAAGTGGGGCAGAGAGAGAATCACAGAGAGCAAGAAGGAAGGGGATAAACTGAAAAGAGAAGGGAGATGCCCCTTCCCCATTTCACTCACAGAGCAGGGAGGGCCATTGGGAGTGGAAGGATGCCAATAGTCAGAATTGGTCATGCATTGGTCAGTTTAATTTTGAGGGAAGAGGAAACATTTCCTATATGTTATCTCATCTGATCTTCATAGTAGCCTTAGAAGGCAGGTACTATTATTATCCCCATTTTACAGAGGAGGAAATAGAGGTGCCACTAAATCAAGGGACCTGACCAAGGTCACATTTAGTTGTCCCAGGTGGGATTTGAACGTAGACAACAGACCCAGTTTTCTATGAAGGGGAGAGGAAAGAATGAAACAAAGTCAGAGAGCGAGAAGAGAGACAGACAGACAGACAGAGACATAGAGAGAGACAAAGAGACAGAGGCAGAAAGAGAGACAGAGACGGAGACAGAGAGCGAGAACATGCTGTTCTTGCCTTGCTCTGAGCTCTCTATGTGGCAAATGCCAGCCCCTTCCCAGCACCCTACACAGACTTTTCAATGGAAATTTAGCAATCGTCTCCCTGGTGCCACACTGCAGAATGAACTTGCCTTGACATAAGAAAGCCCAACTCTGTTCCTCTGCCCCAAACACGAAGAGCTGGGCCTCTGGATTAAAGCACTTTTCTGTGACTCACCTTGGGAAGCACCTGTTCCAGTCACTTCCTTGGCACTGGCAAGCTCCAAGGTTGGGCAAGGCCCTGGGCTAGGCTCTGACAGTACAGAGAGGGCAGAACAGAGATACCTCTGAAGGAGATCAGACACCCTGTGTTCAGTCCAGTATGGTCACTTGGTCCCTGAGTGACCTTGGAACCCAGCCTCTCTAGGCCCGTTTCCTCATCTGTGAAATGGGAAGGAAGTCGAGTCGAGCTAGAAACCGTCTGAGGTGTTTTACCAGCTCATCATCTATGGTCTGCTTTCCAGGAGAAGAGGGTATCTTAAGGGGCATTTGGAAGGTCCACTCTCATATGGAAGAAGCTGTCTAGCCAATGGCTTTAGGGGAATTTAAGGAGGGAAAGAACACTTCCAATGTGGGGGGGAGGCAAATCCTAGAAGACTTCCTGAAGGAGAGGCCACCTGAACGAGGCCTCAAAGGAAAAGCTCTTTGAGAAGCTGCCATGTAAATGGAGCAAAAGCTACCAGCAAAGGCTTCAGCAGTGACATATAACAAGTCAAGAAGACTGGAATGCAACGACTCTGGAAGGGTGGCCTAGAGCACTTCCAAGGGCCTACCAAGCAAGGCTTAAGTGAGGTTTGTATTTCATTCTTTAGCAATAGGGAGCCACTGAAGGTTTACGGAGTGGGGGGAGGTAATGAGACCCCTGCAATGGAAATCTTATTTTAGTAGCCATGTGTAGGATAGATTAGAGAGGAGGGGGGTCTAGAAACACAGAACCCAGTTAAAAAAACCATTACAGGGCAACTAGGTGGTTCAACGGATACAGTGACAGGAACTAGGGATCAGAGGACCTGGGTTCAAATCTGGCCTCAGAAACTTCTTTGCTCTTCAACCCTAGGTAGGTCACTTAACCTCATTTGCCTAATCCTCACCCTTCTATCTTAGATTTTTTTTATTTTATTTTTTTCTAAGACCTTACCTTCCATCTTGGAGTGGTAAGGGCTAGGCAATGGGGGTCAAGTGACTTGCCCAGGTCACACAGCTGGGAAGTGTCTGAGGCCAGATTTGAACCTAGGACCTCCCATCTCTAGGCCTGGCTCTCCATCCACTGAGCTACCCAGCTTCCCCCTATCTTAGAATTATTACTAAGATGGAAAGTTAAAAGGAAGCCATCGTGATCATCCAGGCAAGAGGTAGAGAAAATCAGGTCTGGGAGAGTAACCATATGAGTTGAATACAGAAACCCTGTGTTGCCCAGAGCCACCTAGTGAATATGTGTTACAAGCAAGACTTGAACTCAGGTCCTCTGATCCCCAAGGATGGAAGGGGAGGTACTGCCAGGGAGATAATATGGCAGTAGAAGCAATAGGACTTGGCAACTGATGGGACAGGACAGGGGGTGGGAGGAAGTGAAGGAAAGGGAAGAGTCCAAGATGGCATGGAGTCTAGCTGCCCAGGCAGATTGGTGCCACCAACAGAATAAGGAAACCAGGAGAGCCTAGTGTAGAGCAGAAGGAGGGGGCTGGAGGGGAGAAGGAGAGGAGATGATGGCCTCCATTTTGTACATGTTGAGTCTGAGGTGCTACCAGGTCACCCAGGTTGGCATAGACAATGTACAAATGGAAACAAGTACTTCCCATTAGGGTGGCGCATGCCCCCACAGGCAACTGAGGTGAATCAGAATCTGGGGACCAGAAGCCACTACGCCTCACTATCGGGCCAATAGTGGACATCATGGAGGACAAGAAAATAGAGAAAAGAGTGAAGAGTTGAGGATGGGACCTCAAAGAATCATTTGGAGAGCCAAAGGGGGATCCGGGCCAGCAAAACAAACTGACATGGAGCAGTCGGAGATTCGAGGGATCCGAGAGAGAGCATGGCGTGTCCCAGATGCCATCGAAGGAGAGATTACGCAAAGGAAGCATGGGCACCATCAGCGACTGGCACCTCTAAAGAGGTCGGCCATTGGATTGGCAGAGTAGGAGGTCACCGGTGACCTCTGAGAATAGTGGCTGATGGCTCGCCATGAACACAAGACCTCTTGAGGTTCAGGAGACGAGATGGCGAGGAAGTTAAGGCAGCAGGTGTAGACCAACATCATGGATGATAGGTAAGTCAGGTATTTGTGGACAATGAAAAAAGGAGTAGAAGATCTGATTCCAGCTTAGCAGGTCAGTGGGTTAGTCAGTCAGTCAGTCAGTCAGTCAGTCAATGGCCTCCTGAAGAAGAGGGATGCTTCCATTCTTGCACCCCCGGGGCCTGGTACCTAGGAGGCACTTGTTCAGTTGTCTCAGTCATGTCTGACTCTTGAAGCCCATCAGAGGTTTTCTTGGCCAAAGTCCTGGAGTGGTTCGCCATTTCCTTCTCCAGATCATTTTACAGATGAGGAAACTGAGGCAAGCAGGATTAAGTGATTTGCCTAAGTTTACATAACTGGTAAGTGTCGGAGACTAGATTTGAACTCAGGAAGAGGGGTCTTCCTGACTGTAGAATAGTAAAACGATGTGGCCCAATGGCTAAAATGGCTGAAGAGGCAGGAATCTGACACAGACAAATCTCAAAGTTCTCAAGGCCCCGGAGCAAGAGCTTCTCAGCATGGGTAGACTGAGTCTCCCAAGAGCTCCCTATAATATGAAACACCAGCCTACTCCCCCCATCCCCCACCCCCAAAAAAATCCATCCTGGGAACCTAATGAACAGAATCACACCAGGCCCTTCCCTCTGGGAGCTTCTGCTCCAGTCCAGGAGGGAGTGATGAGAGCTCGGAGCAGGGCAGCAATATGGGAAATAGAACAGAAGGGACAGAATTGAGCATCGCCGCAATGGAAGAAGCAACTGGGCTGGGTGACTAATTAGAGGCTTGGGAGGAGCCTGAAATGCCGCCAGGACTCTGAACCTGAGCAACTGGAGGGGATGGATGCCAGCGCCGGGCCTGGGGAAGGGGCTGGTCAGGGCGGGAAATGGGGAGTTCCATTTCCAAAGTTGACGGTTCGAGGCGGCAGGAAGGATGCCACAAGCCCCGGGGAGGGTCAGAGTGGAATCATGATGAGAGCTTTGGTGGGAAATACAGGTCTGGGAATAAGGCACGTAGACGAGGAGATTCCAAAGTCAAGAAGCGGTGGAGATTGAGCAAAGGAGAAGAGACAGAGACAGAGAGACAGAGACAGAAGGAGGGGAGGAGAGAGACACAGAGAGACAGACAGAGACAGAGAGACAGGCAGAGAGAGACAGAGAGACGGAGGCAGAGGGAGGGAGAGAGAAACAGAAAGACAGAGACAGAGACAGAGAAACAGAGAGAGAGATAGAGGCAGAAAGAGGGAAGAAGAGAGATGCAGAGAGACAGAAAGACAGAGACAGAGAGACAGACAGAGACAGAGAAACAGAGACAGAGAGAGACAGACAAAGAAACAGAGAGACAGAGAGAGAGGGAGGGTGAGAGACAGAGACAGACAGAGACAGGGAGACACAGAGACAGAGACAGAGGGGGGAGGGAGAGAGATGCAGAGAGACAGAAAGACAGAGAGACAGAGGGAGAGGGAGGGAGAGAGAAGAGGGGAAGAGCACAGCTGGAGAAAGACAAAGACAGAGAAGGGGAGGAGAAGCAGACAGAAACAAAGAGATGGAGAAAAAGAGACAGAAGGAGGCAGAGAAGTTGGAGCCCCAGTATGTTATAGTAAGATAGAAGCAAAGCATGAAGGGAGTTTCAAGAACAGAGGGGGTGGGGGTGGTTCTGGAAAGCAATGGAAAAAAGTCACTAAACTGTTCAGCCCCTTTGGCCCAGCTCCCCCACCTCTGGGCACGCAGCCCAGGGAGGTCATATTCCAAAACAAAGGTCCGATTTATACCAAAATATTTATAGCAGCACTTTTTATGCTGGCAAAGAACCAGTCAAAAGAGGTGCCCACAATGAAGAAGGCTGAACAAACTGAGGAATTATCAAGCCATCTGTAAGCATTTATTAAACACCTACTGTGAGCCAGGCACTAGGCACGGCACTGGGAATAGAAAGACAAAACACAAATAGTCCCGGCCCCCAAGAGCTTACCTTCTCCTGGGATAAGACAGCCGGCAGTCAATCAGCCAGTCAACAAGCATTTACTAAATCGCTTCATCTGTGGCAAGCCCTGGGCTAATTGCTGAGAGAGCAGAAGACCCGCAAGCAAAGAGCAAGCCAGTCCCAGGCCTCCAGGAGCCCACATTCTGCCGGCTCGGGGAAAATGTCTTGCATAAAGAGAACTAGAGAGATACAAAATAGAGGCAAAGAATAAAGCTGAATGTCAGGGCAGGAGGGAGCTCGCCACTGGGGAAATCAGGATGGGGCTGGGAAGCACATGGGCTCTTCCTCACGGAGAGCCTTGAAGGGACCTCAAAGGGATTTCAGGAGACAGAAAGAGGAGGCGGGAGATGAATGTCATGTATGGGCAGTGGCAAGGAGGACTCTGGGTATTCCCTCTGCTGAAGCCATCAGCATCCCCTTTATCACTCCTTCCCTGGACCAGGGGATGCTTTTTCCTCCACAGAGCTCGACTAAAACATTTCTTCTCCAAAGGCCCTTGGCCAGAGGGTTTGGGCGGCAGAGAGAGCGCCCCCTTCCAGGGTTCCCAGCTATTCCTTTTGTCTACGCACTCTTATCAAGCACTGAGGGCACACTTGACACTTTCTAGGTTTCCACCAAGCTCAAATTTCAGCTCAAGCAACCCTGCAAATCTGCCCACAATGTGCCAGAGGCAGGGCTAGCGGTTGGGGGGGAGATTGGAAGCCTATTTCCCATGGAATGGATCTTCTCTGATCTCTTTCCAGGCTCCCCACATGTCTCAGACATGGAGGCCAGAGTTAGCTCCTGCGTGAGCATGAGGACGGTGAAAGAAATCTGCCCCAAGCGGGACCCCTTGTGCCATCCCGATGATTTTCCGCATTCTGGTGATGAACGAGTCTTTAACAAGCACGATCGCTTACACGTTTACTGCCCCGGAGAGGAATGAACTCCCAGCCTCCGTGTCAGCCAACACCCACCCAAAGGCACTGGTGAAGAGGGCCCAATGCTGGTGGTCCAACTGAGCCCAGCCCCAGACCTGCGTGCTATCCAGGAGCATCGGCGATGGGCGAGCCAAGAAGGAAAGGATGAATTAGGGCGAGTCGTCGCAGCCTCTGGTGCCTTCAGACAGCCGGGAGATTTCCACCCCAGATCGACTTTGTTTGCTCCCCCGTTGGGAGATTTGTTCCATTGGCTACAGATGGTGCTAATAACAGGACGCCTTAAAACACACGAATCTTACCTAAGGGAGCAACGAGGGTAAAACAAAGAAATACATTAGCCTGAGCAACTATTAACACTTTAGTGTGACTTAGGCTCTCAGTTCTCTAGAATGGAGGTCCAAGGAAATGACATCTGGGAAGACAGGTCAGTTCTGGGGGTTGGTTCAGCAATTGGGAACCATCTCAAGAAATCGGGGATTTTTGAGGTTTCTGGCGTCATCAATCTCCTGGGCTTTCTAGTGATACCTAAATCCTCCTCAGAATCACATTGTGCTGCCCACGTTCAGAATCCACGTGTCAACCAGAGATTAGTGAAACTGAAGATTGCTGGTTTTTAACATTTAGGTTCATGGACCCACTGAAATCTATTCATGGACTCTTTAGGGCCATGTTGATGAACCTATGGCGCACGTGCCGGAGGGGATCGCTCTCCACACATGTCCGAGGACCTTCCTCCCACCACCTGCTCCTCTGCCCAGCAGCCCAATGGGAGCACTTCCTCCTTCTCTAGGGTAAGGGGGCGGCTCACATGCGCACGAGGGTTGAAGTTTGGGTATTAAGGCTCTAAAAAGCTCACCATCACTGCTTTGGGGTCAGGTTCCCTGGCCTCACCATAAGGCACGAATGATGGTCAGAACCACAGTACAGAACCCTGGGAAACCAAGAGACACAGAGGGGGATGGACCTGGAAGAAGATTTGGAGAGTGAAGAAAGACCTAAATAAGTCAAGGGAGACAGGGTATTGTCTCGTGAAAAGCTTTGTAAATCTCAATGATATGTGTATGTGTATGTATATACATACATATATGTGTGTATATATGCCACTAGATGGTGCAGTGCATAGAATACAGGGCCCAGAAATCAGGAAGACTCATCCTCCCGAGTCCAAATCCCACCCCAGATACTTCATAGCTGTATGACCCTGGGAAAGTCATTTTACCCTGTTTGCCTCAATTTCCTCATCTGACAAATGAGCCAGAGAAGGAAATGGCCAACCACTCTAGTATCTCTGCCAAGAGAAGCCCAGAGGGGGTCGTGAAGAGTCAGACACGTTTGAAATGACTAAACAGCAAAAATGTGCCAAGCACCCGACTCAGCACTGATTACAGGAAGGGAAAACAAGCGGGTCCTACTCTTGGAGATCTTCCATCGGCCAAGAATCCAGACTGCTGACTACGTGATAGATTTAGACTTGGACACCAGAACAGGCAACCATAGATTAAGGACCTCCTCTGTGCCAGGCACCGTGGGAAGCCCTCAGGACACTGAGGCAAACATCGACCCGTCCCTACCCTCAAAGAGTCCTTCCAGTCCAGCCGCGGATGCGAATAGTTACGTACAAAATGAATTCAAGTCCAATCCAAGGGGATTGGGTGCCGGCTTCTCTTTCACTGTCCCCCTTTATGTCCTCATTGCCCAGCACCGAGTCTGGCCCCTGGGCAAGCACTGGTAGTGCGTCTCGCTTTCCCCCTTTGAGATGATCTTTATCGTCTCTATTATATATTGAAAGATAGATGGGGGCATCTCATCTCTGCCCATAGAACGGCAGCTCCTTGAAGGCAGGGACTGTTCCGCTTTCACATTTGTGTCTCCAGCGCCCAGAACAGGCCCTGGACGTCCATGTCTGGTCATTCATCGAAGCTGCAGAGGGGCAGATGTCTGAGAGGCAGAGGAAAACTCCCTGAGAACAAGAGCTGGCCCGGAGGAGAAGAGACTACTCTGGAAGGCAGCGGCTGCCCCTCGCCGGGGACCTACACGCAAGGGTGAGACGACCACCAATGGGGAATGCTGTCAAAGGGTTTCTTGCTCTCCTCCAGGTAGACAAAGGTAGCCTCGGTGGCCCCTTCCAGCCCCGAGATTCTGGGTGATCTCATATTTCCAATAAGATCCCCAGGTGGCCAGAACGTGAAGTCATAACAGAATGATGGATGTGACAGCTACATCGCCCCCACCCCGCCCCCCGGGGCTTTGAGAGAGAAAAGGGTTTTCTCCATTGGCAGGAACGCTTCTCAGGAAACACCTGGGCCACAGAGAGCTTGCGAAAGCCGGGCTTCATCTCCACCGGACATCTGTTTGTGAGATTGCCAGACACGGAGGAGGCATGAGCTAAGATGCAGAGGACCCTGGGGGGCCAGAATGAGGGAGGGAGGCATTCAGCTGGCCAGCTGATCCAGCGTCCAGAGAATAGGAAGAGGGCTAGAGAGGTCAGTCAGAGCCCTTTGGGACTGGGGGCATCGAATGCCAAGATAAGGAGGGTGTACTTTAGTTGAGAATCGAGGGAAATCATTCAAGGTTCTCAAGGGGATGACAACAGCCATAGGAAGATAGATTCACCGTGGGAAGAAGAGTCCATCAGGGATGTAAAGAATATGCAGAGGAAGGGAGGAGACCATTTAAGGCCAACATTCTTAAGTTTGGGCCTCTTCCCTAGGCTGTTCACCCTCTTCAGATCCACTTCCCGGCTTCCCTGGCTTCCTCTGTGTCTCAGCTAACATGCCAGCTTTTACAAGAAGCTCTTCCTTATCTCTCTTATGGCCACTGATTATCTCATTTATCCTCTAGAGAGAGGGATATAAACATATATTGTATATGTGCACACATATATAATGTGTATATATATATAGTATATATTGTCTATGTATGATATATAGTATATATTCATACACACATATCTCTTGTTTGTATATAGCTGTTTGCATGTTATTTCTTACCACATCCCACCCCCACTATATAATGAGCCCCTTGAGGGCAGGCACTGTTTCTTGCCTTTTTTTTTATGCCCAGAACTTAGCCCAGTGCCTTGCCCTTTGAAATGGCTTAATAAATGTTAACTGAATGTTAATGTTAATTATGTATGTAGGTAAAAACATAAAGAAATGTTCACTCTTCTGGGGTCCTGGGCCCCTTTGGCCACCTGGTGACACCTACTAACCTCTTCTCAGCATAGGTGTAGTTTTTTTTAATTCTTAAATAAAGAAAATGGTCCATTTCAGTTAGAGGTGAGTGAAACTAAAGATGTCATTTTTTCCCCGTACAAGTTTAAAGAACCCGCCTGCCCCAATTCATCCACAACTGCCCATGGGAAGGACCACCCACTTAGAAGGCATTTCATTGGGTCAAGAAGAGGTGATAAGTCAGTGAGAATGTTTGTAGTGGAAGGGGGTGGATAGGAGAGATCTTGGAGGGCTGGGACTCGGGAATTTGTCAAATCTGGAAGTCAAGGGAGAAGAAAGAGTCAAAATGAGAATGAAGTTACAGCTGGCTGGCTCAGTGGATGGGAGGTCCTGGGTTTGAATCTGACCTCAGATACTTTTTAGCTGTGTGACCATGGGTAAGTCTCTTAACCCCACTTGCCTAGCCCTTGCCATTCTTCTGCCTTCGAACCAATACTTTTTGTTGATTCTAGGACAGAATCAAATAAAAGTTGTTGTTTCAATATCATGAAGTTTCAGACATGAGTGACTAGGAAGATGATGGCACCAAGCACAGATAGAGACATTAAGGAAGAGTGAGCAGGGCTGATGAATTCAGAGCCTTCAAAGAATCCAAAAACGGACTATTTCTCAACTCCCTTACGATTCCCTCCTTAAATTCCCCGATCCTAAATTTGATGTCAAAGAAGACCTGGATTCAAATCTCAGCTCTACCACTTACAACCAGAGTGACCTTGGGTGAGTCATTTCCTCAACTATAAGATGGGAGGGAAAGGGTATGGACTAGAAAGATGGTCTAAAAGATTCCCTGTTGGGTTCTAAATCCTGTGTCCCTGTGAAAGTCTTCCTTGGGAGTCTAGGATTGGAACGATGCTGATTTGGGAGTTCCCCAGCTGGCCAGAGTCAGCAAGGTAGATAGAAACTGGGTCTGTTAGTGCTGAATTCAAATCCTACCTCAAACACTTACAAGCTCTATGACTCTAGGCCAGTGATTCCCAAAGTGGGCGCCACCGCCCCCTGGTGGGTACTGCAGCGATCCAGGGGGAGCAGTGATGGCCGCAGGTGCATTTGGGGGCGGTGAATAACTATAGGGGGTGGAGATAGTATGTGACAGGGCCCTAAATCATATTTTTTCTGGAAAGGGGGCAATAGGCCAAAAAAGTTTGGGAACCCCTGCTCTAGGCAAATCACTTCCCCTCTCTATGTCCCCAGGCAACTCTCTAAGACAAAGTCACCCTTAAGGTGTTGACCTATATTGACTTATAAGGCATGTCCTCACTAGGAGTTCCTGTAACCACTAAAACCATACACCCAGGCCCTACTCTTTCCTGGAGTACTTCTTTGCAACAGGGATGACCTGAATTCAAATCCTGATTCAACTATTTACTAGATGTGTGATCCTAGGCAAATCCAGTCACAGCCTGGGCCTCAGTTTCCTCGTGTGTAAAACAAGGGGGTTAGACTTGATGTCTGAGTGGTCCTATGAGAAGTCAGTGATGGCGATAGCCTTCCTGCCAGACTCCCAATCATGGAGATAGCTGTGATACCTCTTCCTGCTCCCACTTTACAGATGAGGAGCCTGAGACTGGGAAAGCCTCGCAAACAGAACCAGAGATCTAGAATGGGGTTCAGAACCCAGAATCCTCTATTTTAGAGAAGGGAGCTGAGGCGCAGAGAGGGGTACAGTGGCTCGTGCTGCTGATAAATGACTGAGGCAGCCTTTCCTGACTGTCTACACCACCCAAGTACTCCAAGATTCCAGGCTCCATAAACTCTCCAATCCCTCGCGCCTGGGCTAGCCTCTCCTCTGGCGAGAAACAAAAGAAAAGCTGGCCGTGCCCTTCTCTTGTGTTTCGGTCATCTCCTCTGGCCCCCTCCGATGATGCTCCTTTTCTTCTCTAGTCCTCCCAGCTGCCCCCCACCTTCGCCTTGCAGCTCAATAGACATTTACCATCAACTGCCGGCTTTCCCCCACCCTGGAATCGTCCCATCTAATTTGTACGTCTCCTCCTTAGACGGCAAGCTCCGGGGCAGCTGAGTGCCTCAGTGGATGGACAGCCAGGCCAGGAGACGGGAGATCCTGGTCCAATCTGGCCTCAGACACTTCCTAGCTAGGTGACCCTGGGAGAGTCACTTAACCTCCTTGCTTGCCCCTTACTGCTCTTCTTAGAACAATTGGTTCTAAGACAAAAGGTAAGGATTAAAAAAGAAAAGAAAAAAGCTGACCAAGCCTGTAAAGGTCGTTGGTGTCCAGCTATTGGACCAACTACGTTCTTCTGCCTTGATGTATTATTAATAAATTCCTTTCAGTTTTCAGATCTACTGGATCTTGGATCTAATTGGATCTAACCTTAGAGGGGAAACATCCAAAAGGAAAGAGTTTTTTTTTCTTAACGGTGTCTAATAAGTAGGGCCTAATAAGCACATTCTGATTCATTTCTGCTTTTATCCAGCTCGGGGGGATATGGGTAGGACAATGGATTCAGACTCAGAAAGATGCAAGTTTGAATCCTGCCTCCTGTCTTAGATGTCAGCCAGTTAACTTCTAGCTAACTCGGTGACCGCTGTAGTACAGAGAGAGGGGGTCATGACAGTTTTTTTCAAGCTTTGGCTGAATTCTGAAATCAGTTAGGGGTTGGGAATCTTGAGGGAGAGAAGTCAGTTGGTTTGGGGAATCTCGTGGAGAGAGTTTCAGACCAGCTGAGCTGCTTCCTTACCTATCAGAAGAATTGAAATTTAGCCTAGTTTTGAAATATTTATTTAAGAAATGTTAGTTTAGATAAACCCTTTGTATCTTCATTCCCTTTATTATTTCCTACCTTCCTTCCCTTACCTTAAATGTCTGTGGAGTTAATAAGGAGAGTAAATTAGAGAGTAGTTCAAATCTGTGAGGGGTTTAAATATAATTTGGCAGTATTTTATCTAAAGAAATTGGTTAGTCAACATTTTATTCCCTTTAGATATCAAGAGCACCTTGAAAGCTGAGCTAAGGCAGGACCTTGCTCAGACTCCATCTCTGCCTCCCTTCCCCCACCTGAGGTTCCTGTAAGCAACTGTTAGGGCTTCCTCAATCCACTTTCCTGACAAATCATCCTTAAAGATAATAAACCTGTTAGTTAATTTGTCGGCTAGTTATTAAGAGAGGGAAGAAGAGGGAAAGAACCAACATACTCTGGGTTTGAAGGGCAGCTGGGTATCTATCTTTTTTTTTTTTTTTTAAATTTTAAACCCTTAACTTCTGTGTATTGACTTATAGGTGGAAGAGTGGTAAGGGTAGGCAATGGGGGTCAAGTGACTTGCCCAGGGTCACACAGCTGGGAAGTGTCTGCGGCCGGATTTGAACCCAGGACCTCCCGTCTCTAGGTCTGGCTCTCAATCCACTGAGCTACCCAGCTGCCCCCTTGAGGGCAGATTTGAACCCAGGACCTCCCATCTCTAGGCCTGGCTCTCAATCCACTGAGCCACCCAGCTGCCCCCGGGTATCCATCTTGAAGGAAGGTGTAACTGCAAAACAAGTCCCTTCCCGTGAAATTAACTAAAGCCTGTAGTTAATTTCAGTTTAGTCTATTTCCCTCAGTTTGTCTTTAAGTCTAAGTCCTGGTCTATAAGCCCTGCTGTCTTTGCCTGTTTAGATTAATTCCTCCTCTTCCTGAAGATCTTTGGTCCCTTCAGCCCATATTATATCCTGAATCTCCTTATTCCAGCCTACCTGCAACCTAGATTATCTACCTAGCAAGTCCCTGACAACCTCCTTTCAAAATCCCCTTTTACCACACACCTTTCCTCAAATTATCCCCATTACACGGCTTAGTAAATGCTTCTCTGGCAGGGATGGCAAACCTTTTAGAGATGGGGTGCTGGACCTCGCCTCTGCCCCACCCCCCAGACTGAGTTCTGTGCCAGGCCCCCCCGGGGACAATGTGCCATGCCTCCCCTTTACCCCACATGGGGAGGAAGGAAGTACTCCCATTGGGCTGCTGAGTGCAGAGGTGGGTGAACCAAAAAAATATCATCGGGAACAGTGGAGAGGGGAAGGAGAGCAGCTCCACCCGGGTCCCTCTGTCTTCTAGTAGCGAATTCTGGGAGGGGGGCAGCCGAGTGCCCCCAGAGAGCGCTCTGCGTGCCGTCTTTGGTACCCGTGCCATAGGTTCGCCATCACTGTTCTATAGAATGAATGAATGTCTGCCATGTGCTAGATGCTGTTCAAGACCCAAAGAATGGACAATAGCATGAATACTGCAGGGTAGAGAGCAAAAGAGAGACTGAGGAAATGTGGAGGAAGGAAGCTAAATCGAGATGGGATTTGCTTCTCTGTGCACCAAAAGCTGATCTCCACTCCTTGAGGGCAGGGACATTTGTGTTTGCCTTTGGGGAATGGTAGGTGCTTGAGAAGTGACTGAATGAATTCATAAGCTGGAAGTGCAAGCCCTGCTGTTCCCCCAAGAAATCCCAGCATTCAGGAGCCATTTCTAGGAGAGAAAATGAAAAGAAAACCAAAGAGGAGAAACTCAGCTGGGACGGAGCCAGGAGGCTTGGGGGCAAACCATGAATGTTCTCTTGACTCTGCTAAGAAGCCACTCTTTGCTGCCCCTTCCGCCTCTCCTGGGACGCGGATTTAGAGACTCTTCTCAGGGTTCTGTGTTTCCAGAAGAGATCTCAAAGACCTCGATTCTTCCATCCAAAAAATGGGACCAGGAGCCTTTGGAGCCGAGGGAGGAGGTCTCCTCTGACCTGAAGTCAGGGGGCATGGATTCCTGGCAATTTAAAGCCAGGGCTGTTGGGAAAATAATCATGCTTTTTTTTTAAACCACAAGATTTTGGAAAGAAAACAAAGTCAGATGATTTCCAAATGACCCAACTAACTAGCCTGAAGCTGCTCTTCCTACTGAGGAACAATTAGAAATCAGAAGGTTGGTGAGAGAAAGCCAGATTTTCTCAATTTCTAGAATAGTTGTACTTTATTTCTCAGATACATAATTATTTATAGAGGCAGCAAGGTGTGGAGGCTACAGAGCTGGCTAGGGAATCAGGAAGTCCTGGATTCATATGCAGCAGCTGCGTGACCCTGGGCAAGTAATTTTCCTTCCCTGGCAGCTCTCAAGACAGCACAGGTTGCAAAAGAGAAGTCATGGCTGGGCTGGGGCTTTGGGCAGGACCCTGGGAGGAGAACCAAGTAGCCAGAAGACCAGAAACAGCTGCCTATAGGGCAGAAAACTCATAGCCCTGGACTGGTGGCTCTCCATCTCCACAGCCTTTGTCTTCCATGTCTAATTCTCCTCTTCTCTCCTGATGAAACTCAAAAAGTTTTCTCAGATCCAAGATTTCCCAAATGCAATTCCTATTCCTCCATTAAGCCTTTCCCAATCTCTTTCCTAAAGTACCTAAAGTGTTGGACTTGGAGTTCTTCCTGGCTGTGTGACCTTGGATAAATCTTTCACTCCCTGAACTACAGTTTTCTCAGCTGTAAAATGGAGAGAATTAGCACCTACCTCCCAGGGTTGTGGCAAGAACCGAATGAGTTCATGCATATAAAACATTTTGTGGATATTAAAGTGATGTACAAATGAGATACTCGGAAATAAATCCTATTAATAAAAAAACAAAAGTGGGGCAGCTGGATAGCTCAGTGGATGGAGAGCCAGGCCTAGAGATGGGAGGTCCTAGGTTCAAATCTTGCCTCAGACACTTCCTAGCTGGGTGACCCTGGGCATGTCACTTAATACCCATTGCCTAGACCTTACCACTCTTCTGCCTTGGAGCCAATACATAGTATTGACTCCAAGATGGAAGGTGAGAGTTTAAAAAAAAAAAAGAAAGAAAAACAAAAGTAAAGATCCAAGTTTAGGGCTTAAGAATTCACTATTTGCTAACAATGCTTAGGAAAATTGGCAGAAACTAGATATGACCAGCATGTTACAGCATTAACAAGATAAGCCCCAAATGACTACAGAATCTAGGAGAGATTACAAACAAATGAGAACTGGGAACAGAGAAGACTTAATGAATAAACCAGGGATAGAAAGCATAGTGAGATGGCAAAGGGAGAATTTTGAATACATTCAATTAAACTGTTTTATGCGAATAAAACTACTGTAGCCAAGATTAGATGGAAAGCAGTAAGTTGGGGGGGGGGGAGATTTAAAGATGGTTTCTCAGAGAGAAGTCTCATATCTAAAAAACATAAAGAACTTTATCAAATTTCTAAGACTATGAGCTTTCCCCAATGGATTAATGGTCAAAATTGCTATAAAAAAAGAAAAAGAATATAGATGCTCTCTTCCTTTTTCCCTGATCATCTTGGAAACAGACCTAATTGCTGGATTAAAGGAAGAAATATCATTCTTTATCATCCACCAATTAGATGCAGACCCAAGGTGCCCGAGGGCCTGCTCCACAAGCTAAGTTTGTCTAAACTTACCCATTAAACTGTACAATGTCTCTGATTTGTTCAAGAGGTTGATGGGAATTTTTGTTTCATTTGTCTTATATCTCTCTGTACTCCTAAAAGAGATAAATCAAAAAGAAATAAATGTTAGCCGTGATTATTATCACCCCCTTCCCAAATATTGATAGCATTTCCCTCCTAATATTTTGTTGGGCAGTGAGGTGGCACAGGGATAGAGTGAGTCACCTTGAGTCAGGAAGACCTGAGTTCAAATTCAGCCTCAGACACTAACTATATGACCTTGGACCAGTCACTTAACTCCACTGGCCTTAGTTTCTTCATCTATAAAACCAGCTGGAAAGGAAATGGCAAACCAGACCAGTATCTCTGCCAAGAAAACCCCAAATGAAGTCATGAAGAGTCAGGCACGACTGAACAACAAATACTATGTTGCATTTAAGGTTCATATAGAAAGTGAAGAAGCTGTCTTCACTGAGAGGTTAGTGTTGGGGTGGAGGGAGAGGTCATGCTGGCTAAATAGGTGGGGGACAGATCGTGTAAGAGCTTGTAGGACAGCTTTGATGCAGGAGGCAATGGGGAGCTATGGATTATGGTAGATTTTTTGAACAAAGGAATAATAGAACAGAGAATAGAGGCTGTCTATAATACAAGTCTGGTTTCCCCCTACAGTCCTCTTTTTGGTGTGCTGGAATGTTCACGTTTATTGATGTTTGTTGGTTTCACTTCTTTGAAAAATGAGAAAATGGGAAAAGATCTACTTGTGCGAAAATATTCATAGCCGTGCTTCTTGGGGGGAAGGGGCAAAGAATTGGAGACTGGGGGGTGTCCCTCCATTGGGGAATGGCAGAACAAACTGTGGTATAGGATGCTGATGGAATACTCTTGTGCTGTAAGGGATGATGAGCAGGAGGATTTCTTTAAGAACTGGAAAAACTTCCATGAACTGATGCAGAGTGAAATGAGCAGAACCAGAACAAACATACACAGAAAGTAAAACATTGTGGGAGGATCAAATGGGATAGACTTTGCTACAAAAAGCAAAGCAATGATCCAGGACAATTCAGAGGAACTTATGAGAAAGAATGTTATCCACATCCAGAGAAAGAACTGTGGGAGCAGAAACGCAGGTGAAAATATGGGATTTAGCACATTAATTTGGGTTTATGATTTGGGGGTTGGGTTTTACAAGATTATTTGCTTACAAAAAATGGATAATATGGAAATAGGTTTTGCCTGATAATATATGTATGACCCAGAATGAATTGCTTGTCAGCTCCAGGAGTGGGGAGGGAAGGAAGGAGGGATTTGGATCATATAATTTTGGGAAATATATGTGGAAATTTGTTATTACATGTAATTGGGAAGGAAGGAAGGAAGGAAGGAAGGAAGGAAGGAAGGAAGGAAG
>NC_058133.1:513998064-514018483 GCF_016433145.1 Gracilinanus agilis | reverse complement strand
GCCTCCCTCACTCCTGGCACCCTAGGGTGGGAGGTGCCTGCCCTGCTTTGAGTAGAAGGAGGCCAGAGCGGCGGACACGGGAGGGCTGACCACAGAGATCTGGGGACCTGCCTGGTGGGTGCCTGCGGTGGGGCTGAGCCGGCTGCGGAGCGGACAGAGACAGGGGCCGCCAGCCCGGTGGGCTCATTGTGGAGGCGAGGTAAGGGGCTCCCCTTTCCTCCCCAAAACCCCTCGCAGCAACTTCGCAGGAAGCCCAGAGACTGCTCTGGTCCTCCTTCTCCATGTTCTTCTCCCCTTTCCTTCCTTCCATCCTCTCTCTTTTTTTCCCTCTTACCCTGCCCTTCTTTTGATCTTTCTTTCTCTCTGGCCCCTTTTTCTTTTTCTTTCTTTTATCCTTTTGCTCTTCCCTTTCCCCCCCCCTTCCTCTCCTTCCTTCCTCTCCTTCCTTCCTTTCTTTCTCATTAGTCTGATTTGGGTCTTTTTCTTTCCTCTCTCCCTCCATTTCTCCCAGCATTCCTTCCTTCTTTTTTTAAAAAAAAAACTTTTCTCTCTTCCTCCTTCCCTTCTTGCTTTTCTTCCACTTCTCTGCTTCCTTCATTTCTTTCTTTTCTCTTCCCTCTTATCTCTCTTCTCCCTCCTTTCTGTCCTTCCTCTCTTTCTCCAGTCTTTATTTTTCTCGTTTATTCCATCCTATTTCCCTTCCCTCGTTTCCTCCTCTCTTTTCCTTCCCTTTCTTCTGCCTCCATTTTTTCTTACCAGACTCTTTTCTTTCCTTGTCTTCTGCCTCTTCCTTCTCCTTCTGTTCTGATGCTACCATGGAAAGAGCACTGGACTAGGTGGCACAAGACCAGTGTGGTTCCATATATGTGCCTTAGTAGCTGTGTACCCATTTAAACATTTCCAGCCTCAGTTTCCTCATCTGTAAAATGAGAGCATTGGACTAGATGACATCAAAGAACTATGATCTCTCTCTGTGTGTCTCTCTCTCCCTCTCTCTATCTCTCTCTATCTCCCTCTCTGTCTCTCTCTATCTCTCTGCCTCTGTCTCTCCCTCTCTGTCTCTGTATCTCTCTGTGTGTGTCTCTATCTCTGTCCCTGTCTCTCTCCTGTCTTTTCTTCTTCTTTTCTTTGTCCTTCATTCTTCCGAATGAGCAGGAAGTCAGGCGAATGCTTTGGTCACTTGTAGGGGTCTCAGCTAGTGCTGGCCTGCTGCCTGGGTGGTCCTGCCTCCTGAGAGCTGGGGCCAGGGAGAGAAGGGGCTATACGTGAGCCCAAGAGGAAGTTCAAGAAGGGGGGGAGGGCACAATCCCATCAGCCTCTGCAATAGAGGCTCCAGAGTGGGGTGCTTCCCAAAGCCAGCCCTAGGCTGGAAGGTGGTCCCAATGGGTTCAGCAAGTGCAGGTGAGGAAGGCCCAGAGGTCAGGGGGCTCTCAGTGATGCAGCCTGGAGCCTTGAGGCCAAGGGCCTTCCTTCGGCTGGTGCTGAGCCTTCCCCTCTCTCCATACCTCCATGAAAAGAGGTGGGGATCGCTCTGAGAGCCCCAATGGGATGGGCAGTGAGGGACCTACAAAACACGAGTGGAACAATCCCAGAATGCCCAGGGTTGGGCGAGGCACTCACTGGGAAGGACAAGAAGATGGATGTGTCCACTTGGGGAGAGTCACGTTTTAAGGGGGCAAAAGCAGCCACCGCAGTAGCCCGAACCCCCAAGGGGAAATGGCCATTTTCTGAATTACTGTTTGGAGAGGACTTTCGGTTGTAGTGAGGCATCTCTGGGGTGAAGAAGGGCCTGCACGGTCCTAGGAGAAGGGACGGAGGGCTGGTGTGGGACCACGGGCCGGAGCCCAGGAGATGCCTCTAAGGGAGAGGTGAGAAGACCCCCGAGCCGAGCCCTTCCTGCTGCTTGCTTTGCCCAGTGCCCGAAGCCTCTGCCTCGGGCTGGCTGGCTGGAGGGTTATGGGTTACTTTTCCAACCCTTAGCAACAACTCCAAGACAAAAGAACAAGAGCTGGGAAAATGGACCCCAAGTGACTTGTCCAGGAACACCCAGCTAGGAAAGATCTGCAGCCAGATTTGAACCCAGGACTTTATGACTAGTTGGGTGCTCTAACCACTGGGCCACCTAGCTGCCTCTTATGGGTGACTTTGATAAACTATTTCAAGAGTCTTCCTCAAGAAAGAAATATGTTTCTGCATATTAAAGTGGAGACCTTTCTGGGTCTGGAGTCAGAAGATCTGGGTTCAAATTCCACTTCTTCCACTTACTTGCCCCATGACCGAGGTGTATCTCTTAACCTCTCTAAGACTCAGTTTCCTCCAGTGTAAAATGAGAACTTAGGACTGGGTGACCTCGAGCTCCTAGTCTCTTGACCTCATCAGTCCACAGTTTCCTCATCTATAAAATGGGGAGAAGGAGAGGGTGTGGTTGATGACAGAAGCTTCTCTCCCTAAATCTGTGACCCTAAAAGGCTTCTTTCCTCTTTCTTCTCTCCTTCTTGGTTGTCTTTAAATCAAATCCATTCCATATCCATGACTTTTTGCAAAGCACTGAGTACATACGCATGAACCAGTGAGATCCACCATGGCGCCCTCCTCCTTGGAAATGGACATGGCGGCCAGGCCAGCTCTCGCAGATTCAATTCAAGTGCCACCTCCTGGGGGAAGCCCTCTTTGATTCCCACCTTCCTAAAGTTTCTTAGAATCTTGGATCCAGAGAGGTGTGAAGAGTAAATCAAACTCTTAGTCTATCAATCAGCAGTTTAAGTTAATTGATCAAAAACTTAAGTACCCCTACTTAGTACCTTAGAAGTACTTAGAAGTTTTTGACTGATTAACTTAAATGCTGATTGATAGACAAAGAGAGTTTGATTCACTCTTCACTGAGGAAAGATCCCTTCAAGACTGTTGATTGTGGACCTTCTATTTTACGGAGGAGGAAACTGGGTCCCAGGAAAAAGTGCCTTGGCCCAACTTCATACAAGTAGGAAATACAAAGTCTAAATTTGAACTCAGAACTGAGATCCTAGAGCTAGAGCTAGAGGGGACCTCAGAGCCCATCTAGTTCAACTTCTTCCCCCTACATTTTACAGAAAGGGAAACTGAGGCCCACCAAGGTAAAGTGATGATTTGCCCTAAGTAGTGTTGTCTTCTGGCTCAAATTTTCTCGGAGCACTTTGGGTCTATTCCTTCCACTAAATTGGGCTAGACAAAATTCTCTAGAAAAACACAAAGAGCAAGAGTCTTCTTTCAGCTGGTTGGATTGGGGAAGTCTTCCTGGAGGAGGTGGCTGCTAGGCCTCAGAGGGAGAAAAGGGTTCCCATAAAGTCTTTCTACAAGCAATAGGGAGAAGAAGGACCCATATATGGATGGTCTTTTCCTTTCTTCTCTCCTTCAAAGAATGAAGAGATGCTTGTTCCTAGGGCCATAGATTTCAAGCCAGTCCAGCCTCCAATTAATTTAGCACTTGGGAAACTGAGACCCAGAGGGCTAAGCTGCCCCAGGTCCCGCAGGGAGAGGACAGAGGAGCAGGGATTCCAACGCCCGCTCTCCAGCCCCAAATCCAGCCCTCTTTCCACTGGACCATCCCATCCCCTCTTGTCTCTCGTACAATTAGTTTTTTAATTCAAATTGGCAAAATCTCTGCTCCTTCTCCTCCTCATCTCCACAGAGGACTCTCCTACCTCCGGTGTCCCCGAGCCAGTAGTAGAATAATGGATTCAGGGTCCAGGGGCCTGGATGCGAATCCTGAATCTCCAGGAACTCACTCCGTGGGTGACCTGAGGCCACCTCTGGGCCTTTTTTCCACATCTATCAAACCGGGAGGCTGAATTAAATGACTGACTTGACTCCCGGGGCCTTTCGGGGACTAAATCTCCGATCCTGTGACCTGTGAGAAAGCCTGCTTTGTAATATTATTGTGGGGGGAAACCAGAGGGCAGCTGGGTGGCTCAGTGGAGGGAGAGCCAGGCTTGGAGACGGGAGGCCCAGGCCCCTCACCCTCATTGCCCAGCCCTGACCGCTCTTCTGCATTGGGATTGAGTCTAAGATGGAAGGGAAGACTTCAAAGAAGCCATGAGCCCGCAGAGTCTTCAGTCGTGTGGGGTCCTCTAGGAGCCCCCTCTCTTCGAGTGCCTCCATCATGGCTCAGAGGGCAGGTAGGGAGCACCATAGAGAGAACTCGGGCCCAAAAGCCTGGCGTGTGTGACCCCCAGCAAGGGGGGAAGAAGAGGGGAGACTCCAGAGGTGCTCCCAGGTCTATGTCTATGAGCTTCGCCATCTTGTTTGTTCTCCTTGGGATCATCGGCGTCCTTCTGGAACAATGGCCGTGCCAAGGGCAGCCTGGACTCCCTTATCTCCGGCCGGGCAGGGACGGTGACTCAGAGACTCCCCTCCAGGTAGGGCCAAGGGCGGCCTTAGCAGGGAGGAGGGGGAAGAGGTTCCGGCCAGGCTTCCCTCGTTTCCGCTGGCCGAGAGCAGCCCAGAGAAGTCAAGAGAGACAACGTGGAATTCCAAGCCAACATCTTGGACGAAAGGATTCTTGTTCCCGGCCATTCCTTGAGCCCCCCCCAGAGTCATCAGCGATTGTTATTTCCGAAGGGAGAAAGAAAAGGCCTGTTTTACAACAAGCCGACGGTCTGGGTTGGCCTCTCGGTGGAAAGGGTCCTGGGCCTCCCTGCTGGGCCTCCCCGCTGGGTGGCCTCCGGCCCTGCCTCCGCTCCGCCCCCAGCTGTTCTTTCAGCAAACAGAGAGGACTGCCAATGGCTGGGAGCGAGAGCACCATCGCCCAGGAATGAGGAAGGAAAGATGATTTCGCTCAGGAGCCTCATGACCATGAGATCATCCCTAGACTTTTATTTTTGTAAACCTCAAGAGAGATACGATGGCCAGGACCGAGGAGGCGGCCGTTGTCCCCTCCTCCGGAAGGCCGGAGTAGCAGGTGGACAGAGGGCTGGACCTGGATGTCGGGGAAGGCCCGAGTTCAAGTTTTGCTACTGGCACTTCAGAATGGGACGGCCCTTTGCCACGATCCGTGCCCCTCTGCGCCTCGACTTTCCCATCTGTAAAATGGCAGAGTGTTAAATGAACGGGGGCCGGAACTGGCTCGAAATCTGTGTCCCTCGGAAGGAGCATCTCCTCGTTCTCTGAAGGACTGAAGGACGGACCCCGCATCGCCACAAGGGCGTCACAAGGCTCGAGTGACAGAATGTGTCTGAAGTGCTTTATATGCTTTAAAATGCTGCAAAATGTCAACTGTTACTTGTGCCGTGCCCTCATTAAAAACCTGTTGGGGGGGGTGGGCAGCTGGGTAGCTCAGTGGATGGAGAGCCAGGCCTAGAGACAGGAGGTCCTGGGTTCAAATCTGGCCTCAGACACTTCCCAGCTGTGTGACCCTGGGCAAGTCCCTTGACCCCCATGGCCCACCCTTACCACTCTTCCACCAAGGAGCCAATACACAGAAGTTAAGGGTTTAAAATAAAAAAAAAAAAACCTATGGGTGGGGGGATGGCTGGATGGCTCAGTGGACAGAGCCAGACCTAGAGATGAGAGGTCTTGGGTTCAAATCTGACCTCAGACACTTCCTTGCTGGGTGACCCTGGACAAGTCCCTTCACCCCCATTTTGTAGTCCAGAACTAATCTTAGAATCAATGCTGGCGGTGGGGGCCGATGATTCAGGCTGAAGTCAGGGAAGACCTCCTTGGTGGGGTATCCAAGCCGAGGCTGGATGGCCACGTGCTGCAGATGCCATCGAAGGGCTTCTTAGCCAGGGCTGGGTTGGGCCACCAAAGGCCTACTGTGTGCCGGGCCACCAGGGGCCACCGAGGTCTCTTCCAGCCCTCAGAATGTGGGATTCGGAGACTCGGCAGACAGTCGCTGGTCTGGGATGCAGGATGGCCCGGAGGATTCTGGGATGTTCTTCTGTCCAGCAGAAAAGGAGGCGGGAAGCTCTTGGTTCTGGTGGCCTGATCTAGGACACAGTGACAGCCACCTGGGCTCCCGGGACACAGACTTTGTCCCGGCTGCGGATAGTGGGACGGCTCCGGCGGTTTGCCCAGTTCCTAAGAACCAAAGCTGTGTCCACAACATGGGCAGGAAGAGAACATCCCATCCTGGCATCACTCATCAAGGGAGAAACACTTATTAAGCACCTGCTGTGTGCCGGGCACTAGGCTAGAACATCCCATCCTGGCATCACTCATCAAAGGAGAAACACTTATTAAGCACCTGCTGTGTGCCGGGCACTAGGCTAGGCCTGAAGACGGAGACAGAAGCGAAAGCGTCCTTGTCCTCGGGGCGCTTGTCGTCCAGCCGCGCACGAGGAGGCTTCCGTTAAGTCCACGTCATTCCTTCGCCTCCTTTGCAGAAGGAGCTGCCATCAGAATGTTTGTGGCGACAAAGAACCGGACACTGAGAGGGCGGCTGAGGAAAGGGCCGTCCGTGGTGGGTGCTGTAAGGAAGGACGGCCGGGAGGGCTTGAGAAAGAGCCGGAAAAACCTACCTGAACGGATGCAGTGAAACGGGCAGAACCCGGAGGATGCCGGACGCACGAACGGCCGTACTGGACGGTGATCGGCCGGGAATGACTTTGCTCTTCCGGGCGAGGCAATGATCTGGGATGATTGGGAAGGATTTACGGCAAACCATGCCAGCCACCTCCAGAGACAGAACCGGTGGCGTCGGGACCCAGACCCGGGCGGACGAGCTCCCACATTGGTTGATGGTTTTATGGGGGGATTTGGGGTGTTTGTGGGTGCTCTCTTCCCGCCGTGACCAACATGGAGGTCTGCTCTACAGATAACACACGCAGAGCCCAGACCAAGCGGCTCGCCATCTCCAAGAGGGTGACGGGAGACAATTTGGCTCTGAGGCTTTCAGAAAACAAATGCCGAAAATTGTCATCACGTGTAAACAGGAAAAGAAAACATCTTTGAACAAATGCATGTAAATTCCATGCAAGATGACAGGGAAGGGGGCGCTGCTGGAAGTCGGGGGGTCAGGAAAGACTTCAGGAAGAAGATGGCGCCCAAGCTAGGCTCGCAGGAAGTTCAGCAGGGATGGGAGGAAGGAGGAAGAGCTTTCTGGGTATGGAGGAAAGCCGAGGAAAGCCGAGAAACTGGATGGTGGGTTGACATCGTCAGCCAAGGGAAAAAGCCAGAAGTGGGGCACAGCCCTGCCATAGAAGGAAGAACTGAGAGCTAGGCAGGACCATAGAGGCGGCCCCTTCCCACACTTTCCTTTTGCATGGGGGCGACACAGTGGTTAGAGCACTGCGTCTAGAGTTGAGAAGACCCGGTTTCAAATCCTGCCTCAGACACTTATTACCTGTGTGACCCTGAACAAGTCACTTAATTTCTATCTACCCCAGTTTCTTCATCTGTAAAATGGAATAATAATAGTACCTGCCTCTCAGAGTTGTTGTAAGGATAAAATAATTCTTGTAAATGGCTTTGCAGACCGTAAAGTGCTTCCTATTGCTATGACCCAGTGACTGTCCCAAAGTCACCCCGGAAGGAGCAGAGCCTGGAATTAAAGCCAAGTGCTCTGAGTTCAAATTCAGCCACTGAGATTCCCTCGATCCCAGATTCCTTGGCTCTCCTCTCTTTTTCTTGCAGACCAAGCAGTCTATCGCGGGAGAATCTTGGCTGCTTTTCAAATGCTTCCCCAGAAGGGGCCTCCCAGACTACTTTTTTTTTTTAACCCTTAACTTCTGTGTATTGGCTCCTAGGTGGAAGAGTGGTGAAGGTGGGCAATGGGGGGTCAAGTGACTTGCCCAGGGTCACCCAGCTAGGAAGTATCTGAAGTCAGACTTGAACCCAGGACCTCCTATCCCTCGGCCTGGCTCTCTATCCCCTGAGCCACCTCGCTGCCCCCTAAGTAAATACTTAGTGCTTGATTGTTTGGGGGCTCCTGAATGAGGGCGGCTTTGCCGTCACTGACTCTGAGCGTCCCACCCTGAAGAGCCACATTTTTTTCCCCGGAGGTTTGGGGTTTGGCCAGCAAAGGGGAGAAGAGCGCAGTCAGCTGATGGTCCGAGCGGAGTCTGGCTTTTTCTCTCCTCCCAAATGAGGACATTGTGTGGCCCTTTGATGTCCATGAATGCCCTCCCTGTGAGCTGAAATACTTCAGAAAGAGAGGAATAGGTGGGGCGGGGAGGGGGCAGAGAAGAGCCCCCCAGCCCCAGCCACAGTATTTCAGGAAGGGGAGGGCGTCCGGTGCCACCGAAGAACAGCGAGCATTCATCTTGCTCTGGGGGGCGGCTGGACAGGCTTTTTTCCGTCCGAGAACCCAAGTGAACCTTCCACGGGCCGTCGCCAGCCTCCCGGCCTCCTCCCCACCCATGTGTGCTCACAAAACCACGTTGTTTGGGCAGTTGGCAGCATCCCGCCGGAGGTTGGCCTGTGAACTGGGGGCTCCCCCTTGACCCGAGGCCTCCTGGCGCTTCCACAGGAAGCCGGCCTCTGTCCACCTCAAAGAGCCACGTCACGGCGCTCGGCGGGTTGGCCACCAGGACCATTTCCAGCCGGTAAAAACCAATTTTGTCCATCTTCCTGGACTAACAAATCTGAGGGCTGGAGGAACGGGAGCCTGGAGAATGGACTGCGCTGGGAACCCGCAGGCATGGGTTCAAATCCTCCCCTTGCCCCTTATTCCTTGTGAGATCTTGGGTAAACTTTGGTGCCGCTCTGAAGGAAATTCTGGTGGCCATTCCAGAAGTCACCCGGCATTCTTTTTCAATAGCTTTTGTCCGGCTTTGCCTGGAGATTTGTCGCTAAGCATTGCTGGGACTTCTGCAACAATGGAGACACGATGACTCATTCTAGCCTCACATTTATCCCCATTTTATAGACGAGAAAACTGAGGGAGAAAGAGCTGTTCCGAGGCTCTCCCGGGATCCAACCCAGCTAATAAGTGTCTGGGCCTGGCTTCCATTGCCTGTGATCTCCCCACCCTCTCCACTCCCACTCCCAACCTCCTAAAGGCAAATGCTGATTCCTTTTGTCTTGGTCTCCCAAGGGCCTAGCACAGAACATGCCCCAAAGTAGGTGCCTAAAAGGGAGAGGCAGCGTGTTACAGAGGAGGTGGGTGGCTGGGATCAGAACCTGCTTAGATGTTGGCCATCCAGATGACTTTGGATCATTCACTTCACCACTGTGGGTTCCTCCTCTGTAAAATGAGGGTGTTGGGCTCTGTAGTCTGAGCTCCTTTCCACCTCTATAACACTAATCCTGTGGCAGGGTTCAAATCCTACCATTTTCTACCCAAGTGACCTTGGGCGAGTCCCTTCCACTCCCCTGACTAGACAGTCTTTCTCAGAGATCTAAGAACCTGTGACTTAAGTGCTTGTTGAAGAGAACTGGATTGTGTCAGAATGGTTAGACTTAGCTTCCTTCCGCCTCGGCTCATCGCCTTCTCTGTGCCTTTTAGGGTATCGTCCTGACCCGCAGCAGAAATGGGCAAAAAACTGGACCTTTCCAGGCTGACGGATGAAGAAGCCAAGCATGTGTGGGAGGTGGTTCAGCGAGACTTTGATCTTCGAAAGAAAGAGGAAGAACGATTGGAGTAAGAAAACTCGATTCTTTACTTGGTTTTCTGTTTCCATGCGTGCTGCATCCTCTCTTCCTTCCCTCCTGGCTCCTCCTTAGAATGTAAACTCCCTGAGGACAAGGATTTTGTCCTGGGTATCCTCAGTCCCTGATGCATAGCAGATGTTTAACAAGCATTTATTAAGACAGCAAAAAGAGCACAGCTCTGGAGTCAGAGGACTTGGGCTCAAATCCCACTTCTCGTGCTGCCTCTGTGGCCTTGGGGAAGTCATTTTATCTCCAGGGGCCTCAGTCTTCTCATCTGTAAAATGAGGAGGTAAAATTAGATTGGAGGGGTCCCAAGTGAGGGCCAGACCAGCTGAAAATGTAACTGAGAAATGTTGAAGATAAAAAGTCACTAAAGCAGAGATAATATTCCATGGTGACTTTCTAAGGCAACAGGCGGCCCTCTGGGATCCTTATGTCTGGTGTGGTGGCCCCCTCTTTCTTTCTTTTTTTTTTTAAACCCTCACCTTCTGTCTTGGAGTCAAATGCTATGTATTGGCTCCAAGGCAGAAGAGTGGTAAGGGTAGGCAATGGGGGTCAAGTGACTTGCCCAGGGTCACACAACTGGGAAGTGTCTGAGGTCAAATTTGAACCCAGGACCTCCCGTCTCTAGGCCTGGCTCTCCATCCACTGAGCTACCCAGCTGCCCCTTGGCCCCTCCTTTCTATCTGAGTTTGACACTTGAGTTTGAGGTCCCTCCCAGCTCTAGATGTAGGTAGGATCCTCTGAATGCAATTAAAATTGATCTCATAAATGCCCAAATGCCAGAAAATCCTCCTGGCCGCGGCAGGCAGAATTCATTTTAAGTCAAGTTGCAACTGTTACTAGGGAGGTTGGAGGCTCCAGGAGACAGCCACGGGTAAGGGCTGCCATCTGCAAAGGGAAGAGATGAATTCTCCTACCAGCTCCAGGACATACAAATGGTTCCTCCCCAGCAATGGCAAGAAGAGCCCGGTAAGAGTGAGCCATGTTTACCGCAGCCTTCGCTAGGCTGGATGGATGGCCATGTCCCAAAGGTGGTCCGAGGTGGGCCTGAAACTTGGCCTCGGAAGAACGGTCCGGGCTAGAGAGGGCCACAATCTGTGGCAAAGGCATCGTCGGCGTCGGTGCCAATAACGAAACCCCCTCCGCAGTCACATTATGCCCATTCGAGCTGCCTATTTCCAATGCCCATGGCGGACCTAATTGTGACTTCAAATAGGGCACTTCCAAATGTCGGCAACCACTTCAGGGGGCTCCTGCTTCCCACTCGCTGGGACGTGGCACTGAAGAACACTGAGATCCTCCTCGTAGGTGGGTCTTGAAGGGCAAGAGAGAAGAGCAGAGAGCCAAGGTAGACCTTTGGACACCCTCCAGGGCTAGAGCGGAAGAAGAGAAGCTCTTGGGGCCAAAGAAGGAGCAGCTCTGGAGAGGGAAGAGAGCAGCCAGGATGTAAGTGGGGCTGAAAGGAGCTGGCCTTGCCCCAGAGAGGGCTCTTTGTCACAGGATTGGCTCTTGTAGACACCAACACCAAGATGTCCTATTCCACCACTCCTTCACTCCCCTATCTGCCTCTGGAAACACGACCCTTCCTTCAAGGATGTCCTGGAAGCTCACCACGATATGCCCAGCCCAATAGACCAGGAACTCCAATGGAACTTTCTCCTTTCCTACGTTAATCCTACTCCTCCTTCCATCAGGGCAATGCAGATCAATCCAAAGAGTCTTTATTAAGCACCTACTGTGTACCAGGTGCTAAAAATGCCAAGACTAAAACAATAACAGAGCCGCCCTCAAGAAGCTTCCACACTACGAGGGGGAATCAGAGACACAGTAGTGACTCAGCCCCTAGCAGAGGACCCAGCCAGCACCATTTGGTTCTTGTACTGAGGGGCACCCAGGGATGACTCTAATGTCACTGAAGATGCAGCCTGAGGATGCTGAAAGATTTTGGCCATCCCCCTCTGCCCTGGCACTTGGGGAACAAGGCTGGGCATCTTTTCCAGCGTCTCCTCTTTCTATGAGCCAAGATTGCTCCAAAGATCACAAAGCACCGATGAAGGGGAGGAAAGAGAGGCTTCTGAAATGCCATTTAACATAAGAAAGTCCCTCAACTTCTGCAGGTAGGCATCTTCTCCAAAATGTTTGCCGTTGGGGCAGCTCAGTAACACAGTGGATAGATAGCATGCCAGGTCTGGACTTGAGAGGATCTGGGTTCAAATCTGACCTCATATATTCCCCAGCTATGTTACCCTGAGCAAGTGACTTGACTCCAGTTGCTGAAATCTTACCATTTTTCTGTCTTAGACTTGATAATAAGCCAGAAAGCAAGAGTAAAAAAAAAAAAAAATCATGCCATTAAGGAGCTACTAAGAGCACTGAAAAGAGCAATGACTTGCCCAGAGTCACACAGCCAGTATATGTCAGAGACAGAACTTGAACTCAAGCCTTCCTGGGTCCAAGACCAGTTCTCTATGCATCCCTCCTCACTGCCTATTATAACAAAGATTGTGTTTTTAAAAGGAAAAAACCCCCTTTCACAAAATCTACCAGCCTATCAGCTGGACAGACGATGAAAGAAAGCTTCCTTCCTTCTTCCCAGCAGAGAGGTGGGGGACTACCAGGGCAGAGTCAGGCAGACGGCTTGTTTTTTCTTTGTTCCAGGGAAGGTTCTACCAACAGGGGAAAGCAGGGAGATGCAGGAGAGCCTGGGGTTTGCGTTTGTTTGCTGGGAGGTCAGAACAAAAGGCAGCCCCAAAAGAATGAATCCAAAGCTGCCCCCGACATCCCCAAGCCTATCCCATGATTCCCACGGAAGCATCTCAAGCATGAGGCTGTGGTCATGGGTGCTCTGTGACCCGAGCATGGGCGATCAGGAGCTCGAGGCGGAACTCCCGCTGAAGGGTCCTCCACGTTCTCGCCATTCTGGGGAGGGATTCTGCCTTTGGGCTCTCCTCCGAGTTATCCTTGGGTGGCCTCATTTCAGCAAGCACTAGTGGACTGCCTGCTGACCAGATGACCCCTGATCGCCCGTGACCTTGGGAAATGGACTGAATTGAGTGAATTCAACCGAATCCACCATCTGATCTCTGCTCCTTCCCTACTGGGTTGGATAAAGCATCCTCTTCCATCCAGAAGCCTGAGCCCTGGTGGGCCAACTAGACACAAATGATGCAAGTGGACCAGAGACACTCATCACGCACCCTGTGACTTACTAGCTGTGTGACCCTGGGCAAGTCACTTCACCTCAGATGGAAAGACATTTCCCTCAACTGCAAAATGGAGATAATAACGCTCCATCCACCTCCACCAGTCCCTTTTGTCTCTGGAACCTCTATAGAGTTCTGCTTATGGGACATTCCCAAGCGTTCCTCTTTCCCAGGGCTCTTTAGGGGACTCAAGGAACTTGGGGGGTGCCAATGAAGGTGTGCTCTAAACACTGTCTACAATGCCTTCCAGCTCTCACCCTTATTCCCATCATACTATTTGTTCCCCTCCAGGGGCCTCAGTTTCTCCATATAGCATGAGGGGTTGGACTAGATGGCCTCCGAGGTATTGAGTCCAAGGCAGAAGATGAGGGTGTTGTTTTTTTAAGGTGATTGCAAAGCACTTTGAGATCAGAGCCAGAATGGACCTTAGAGGTCATCAAGCCCCTCATTTGGTAAGAGGAGACAGAAGGTTCAGGAAAGTCAGAGCCAGGAGGGACCTTTGGGATCACGGAGTCCAACTCCATTTTACAGATGAGGAAACTGAGGCCTAGGGAGGGAAAAGGACTTCCTAGGATCATAAACTCAGAGCTGGAAGGAGCCTTAGAGGTCAATGCATCTAACACCTTCACTTTATAGATAAGTAAACTGAGGCACAAAGAGGCCAGCTGGCTGGCCCAGGGTCATACAGCAAGGGAGAGGCAGAGGCAGGACTGGAATACAGACCTTTTGAGTTAGAGCAACCCAGGCTGCAGTGGATTAGAAATAATAATAATAATAATAATAATAATAATAATAATAATGCCATTATTCCTGGGCATCAGAAAAGTTATTAACCAGACCTGAAGCTCAGAAGGTAAATGACTCCACTGAGGCCACATTGCACATCCCAGACATCCTAAGTAACTCAGAGATGGCCGCCAGGGCCTGGACGAGTCACCCCCTGGATCTGGGACAAAGGGAAAGGTTGGGCCAAAAGTGCCCCCCAATCAAATCAGAGGTCTTTGAGGTTCTGAAATAATAAGTAGCAGTTGTGTCAGGCTGGTCTCCAAATCAAATTCTGCCTCTGAAATGATCTAGCTATGTGACCCTGGGCTAGTCACTTCATCCCTGAGCCTCAGTTTGCTTATTTGTAAAAGGAACCCAAAAGTACTTTAAAGTTTGCGAAGCACTTTGCAGCAACCATCTCATTTGATCCTCACAACCCTGAAAAGTAGGGGCTATTATTGTGTCTCTCTCACAGATGGGGAAACTGAGGTTCAGAGCCTCCATGTGACGAGGTAGATAATGGACCCAGGCCAGTGCCCTCCCCACCACATCACATTCCCCTTCTCTGAATCTCCAAAACCAATAAACCAATCGATTGAGAGACATTTATTAAGGACCTGCCAGGTGCCAGGCTCAGAGTTAGGCTCGGGGGTGCCAATGTTACCCAGGCCTCAGGGGCATTCATTCAGAGCAACGGGGCAGCAAACCTGTTCTTTGACTCAGCCCTTGGCAACTTTCAATCCACCATTAAGCCCTGGCCAGGCAGCCAAGCCTGTTTGTTGGACAGATCAAATATTATTCCTGGCAGTGCCATCAGACAAGACAATGCCATCTTAAAGGCTACGGTAACCCCTTCTAGTGTGGAGACACAAAGAGTTTTACTGCAGAGAGAAAAAAAATGGAATTCTTACCTTATATCTTAGAATCAATACTGGTTGGTTGGTTTCAAGACAGAAGAGTGGCAAGGACTAGGCAATGACTTGCCCAGGGTCACACAGCTAGGAAGTGTCTGAGGCCAGATTGGAACCCAGGCTCTCCCGTCTCCGGGTCTGGCTCTCTAGCCACCAAGTCACCCAGATGCCCCAAGAAAACTGTCCTCTTAATCCCTGGGTCAGTGTGACCCAGAACCCCAGGCTTGCTACCGGGGCGGACCCGGGATCTAGTTCCAACACTGTTTTGGCCAAAGTGGGACTTGAACTCCCGGAGGCTCACTTTCCTCTGTAAAATGGAGGCTAATGACAACTCGATAAAGAATTATCAAGTGTCTACTTTTGGCTAGTGAAGGAACTGAGCGAGGCTGCTGCTCCCCAAGGAGGCATCATCCTAGACTGGAGCATGCTGGGGGCTTCTCGCTCCTCCACCTCTGCCTCTTGGGGTCTATGCGAGGCCTCTTGCATCTGGGTGGCAGATTCCTCTGGCAAGCAGAGGTCTCTTTGCCCCAACTCTATGGAGGGGCTTTGAGGGATCTTGGCTCAAGTGTAGGAGACCTTGTTCAAGCATTACCTTTTGGGGGAAGTTTTGCTTGACTAAAGCAAGTCCGTTTTCTCACTCAAAGGAGAGTGAGTGCAGTGAGATGTTGGATTCTTTACCCCCTTTTGTGACAAGAAAGATGGGATCTAATGACAAACACCACTGGCAAAACCCTACCTGTTCCCTTGTCAGAGGATCCTGGCTGTGTAGCTGGAAGAGCCCTCAGAGACCATCGATTTTCTTCACTTTACCAAGGAGAGAATTGAGGTTCCAGAGCTGTGAATTGGTTTACCCAAAGTGGCACAGGGTGATTAGGATTTAAACTCAGGCCTTCAGATTCCAAAGCAAAGTCTCTTTGCACCGTACCATACATTGGTTTCATCCCTTCATCTGTGCTGTCCTCAATGCAAATGTAAAATAGTGTATACAGTTGGGAGTTAAACAGGAGGAAGATGGGCAGGACAGCCTTTGGGAAGCTGGCTAGTGTTTTTTAATGACCCTGAGTTTCCCCCTGAGGGACCCCCCACCTTTCCGACATTGTCCATATTCTGGCAAGACCGCATGCCCATGAAGCTTGGAATGTGCCATTCTCTAATCATGTGTCATCCAAAGGCCAACAGAGAGGGGCAGAGTGGGGAGGTGGTAGATTTGATATCAGATTCAGTGTCCTCCAAGGGATGGGCCTCGCAGTCTGCAGGTGCCATTTGTATCCGTTCGATCCTAGAGATGTGCAGGCTTCCTCTCGTCCTCACCCAGCACCTTGGGTGGACTCCTGATGAAGGAATCAAGGGAGGGCCTGGGGCAAGAGAAGTCCGTTAATGAGTCACCTCTTGTAATCTTCACTGACTCAGCCCAAGCTTACCCTTCTGGGCCCCACCAGAGGCGAAGACCCTCCCTTCTACTCCACTTCTCATCTTCTCTCTATTTATCTTTATTTTTAAACCCTTAACTTCTGTGTATTGGCTCCTATGTGGAAGAGTGGTAAGGGTGGGCAATGGGGGTCAAGTGACTTGCCCAGGATCACACAGCTGGGAAGTGTTTGAGGCCAGATTTGAACCCAGGATTTCCCGTCTCTAGGCCTGACTCTCAATCTCTCTATGTATGTATGGCCCAATTCATGTATATGTTCTCTCCCCGATTAGAAAGCAGAAGACATTGAGTCCACTCCCATACCCTGATCCCATTCCTCATTTTACAGATATTCAGCCCTTTATCAAGGTTTGTCCTCAAAACAAGTGTAAATTGAGGGGGTTTGGGCCAGGAGATCACAGATCCATCCTAGTATCTTAAGTGACAGTTACGATTTCTAGGTGTATTTGGGTCATGCATTTTCCTTATAAGACCCTTCGTCCTGTCCACACCCCTGAGGGTCAGAGAGAGCTCCAAGAGAGGGTAGGTGGTGCATCATGGAGGAAAGACTTGGGCAGGGCCTGTCTAGAAGAGGTGAAAAGGAAACCACCTTTTAGAAAGGGCCCAGCCTACAAGCTAAATATCACCTGCTCACCATCCCCAGCTAGGCAAACAAGAGGCGAGCCTGGGGAGTCATTGCAAACAAGCAGGGATTCCTGAGATAACCTCAGAAAGAACCTCCGTTCTGGGCTAGAAATAGACCATAGCTTGCTCAGGGAGGAGGACCTTGGAGCTGCCAAAGCTGAGTGCCTGAGGAGAGGCAGCGGGGAGTCAGGCCTGGGGCTGAGCAAACACAATGTGAGTTGAAAGGGGAAGTCAGCTGAGGAGGAGATGACATCTGAGAACAGACAGATCAGCCTCAGAATCTCTAAGGGTCAAACCAAAGCTAGTCATGGCACCCCTCCAGGGCCCCAGCTTCTTTAACTCTTGTATCACCACCAGCCTGGTACTGCTGACATCTAGCTTCTAGGAAATCCCTTTCTTATGACCCCAAGGCAGTGATGGGCAAACTTTTTAAAGAGGGGGCCAAAGGAAAGGAAATGCTCATCTGTCAGTCTGTTTCTAAGGCAACTCTTTCAAAGTTTCATTGTATTATATCCTACTCATTGTATTCTTCAGATTAGGAATAATGTCATGGCCCAATAGAACATTTCAGGGGACTGCATCTGACCTGCAGGCCGCAGTTTGCCCATCACTGCCCCCAAGGGATGACTGCTCTCTCTGACTTTGTCACCTTGAACCTCCTTTGTTAGTTAGTTATTATTCCCATTCGACAGATGGGGAAACTGAGGCTCAGAGAGATTAAGAGATGATTTGTCCTTGTCTAAGGTAAAGCTTGAACTTGAGTCTTCCTGACTCCAAATCCCCAACATGAAGCATTAGAAATATAGAAGAGGACAGCCAGGGGCAGATAAGAGGCTTTAGTCCAGGGGTCAGCAACGTATGGCTCTTTCTGCAGGAGCCATAAAGTTGTTTTTTTTTTTCAGGCGTTACAGGAGCAGCACTGTGAGCACTATACAGCTCTCACGAAATTACATTTTAAAAAATGTGGTGTTTATGGCTCTCACAGCCAAAAAGGTTGCCGACCCCTGCTTTAGACCATGCTGAGTTGACAACAGTGAAAGAAACTTGAGCTATCTGGCCTAAACAAAAGAAGACTTGGGGAAAAATAAAGCTGTCTTCAAGAATTTAAAAAGTTTCAGGGGCACTTAGGTGGCTCCAGTGAATAGAGAGCCAGACCCAGAGAGGGCTCACATCTGGCTCAGACACTTCCTAGATGTAGGACCCTGGGCAAGTCACTTAACCCCAATTGCATAGCCCTTACTTCTCATCTGCCTTAGAACCTATACTTAGTATTGATTCTAAAACAGAAGGTAAAAGGTTTTGTTTCTTTTAAGTTGGTGGAGGGGTGGGTAACCTGCCGTATACAGCAGGTACTTAATAAAAGCTTATTGACCTGGCAACTTGCCAGAAGTTGCATACATTCCAAATTTGCATCAATGTAAGGGAAAGCCTCCCAAACCCTGGGAATGGAGCAAAAACAAAATGAGTGTGAGGTTAGGATGAGGTAGCAGCTGAGCTCCCTCCCTTGGAGGGAGACTTTTAGATCTTACTTCCAAGATATATGACATCCTTGAATGGTTTCTCTCTCCCCACATAAAGATTGCACCCTTCCCTCTACCTCCACTGAGTATCTTGAGATAATCTGGTCCAGAAGTACATATCCTGCAGAGCTGAACCTCTGTCTGGGCAGCAGAGAGACAGGTAGATCAGCCCATGCTCAAAGCCTTGCACAGGAAGAGAAGAAGCTTTTATGTAGCACCTACTAAGTGCCAGGCACTATAAGATCTGCTTACAAATATGATCCCATTTGATTTTCACAACCCTGCAAGCCATCATTTTCCCCATTTTATAGATGAGGAAACAGAGGCAGACAGAGGTAAAGTGACTTTCCCAGGGTCACACAGCTAGTAAGTGGCTAAAGCAGGATTTGACTCAGGTTTTCCTATTCCAGACCCAAGATGCTATTCATTTTGGCACCAGCTCCGTGGGACTCCCTTGGGCTTAGACTCCACACTGGCACTGCCTTCAATGGAAATGCCACCCCATCCTCAAATCTTTATCCTCTGGCAAGGCCTCAGAGGAAGACTAAAAGGGAGTTTGAATGCCATTCTGTCTCTAGGAGTCTTTGATCATCCCTGTGGGAAGAATGAACCAAAGATCCTATTTAACTTGCTCCCATTCTACAGACAAGGAAGATTGAGTGACTTGTTCTTATCATAGCACTCAGAGAGGAAATGGAAGAGGCACGAGGCCAGCCAATCCTCTTCTTCCTTCCTGTGGTTTTAGATGACTTCCTTTTCTTGCATTCTTGGAGTCCTGCACCCCTTCCCTCCCCCATTCATCTAAGCGTGAAAGGCCACTTCTAGGAGAAAAAATGGTGAGCCCATTCTGTTTGGTTCTCTGATTGGGCAGTTGCAGTCCTCCTCGCCTCTTCTCATCCCCATCCTGAGCATCCTGTCTATCTCCATCTCCTCCCCAGGGCTCCTCCTTCACTTCAGTTCTCAAAGTGTTTGCCAAGCTGGCATCAGGTGGTAAAAGCGAGGAGATGGGGCTTGGCAGTGTCTGAGGGCCCTTCTGCCTGCCTTAGTTCATCTAGGCAAGGCGCTATTGAATCAGCCCATCTCCAGCTGAGCCTCTCTGGAGCCAGAGCTCTGGAGGAGAGAGAAAGTCCCCTCCGAATGCTCCAAGAGAGCTTTGCAGACTGACGAGGACAGAGCTAGGCTGGGAGCCTGCATCTTGGGCGGCTGACCAGAGCGGTCTGGGCCTCAGTTTCCTCTTCTGCTGCTTTCCTAAGGGAACTCAAGGGCAAGATCCAGAAAGAGAGCACTAAGCGAGAGCTGCTTTCAGACCAAGCTCACCTGAACGAGACCCACTGTGGGCACTGCCTCCAGCCCTACCGCTTCCTGGTGAACAGCAGGCGACCCTGTGTGGACTGTCACCTGTTCACCTGTAAAAACTGCAGCAGCTACAACAGCAGGGAGCAAGGATGGGTCTGCGACCCGTGCAGGCTGGCCAGGTGAGGGCCCTGTGGGGCGGCCTGGGCCCAGTGCCTGGACAAGCAGCTGTCGGGAAGTGTCTCAGGAAAGAAGGAGCTAGATTAGGGATTATTATGAAGGAGGGGCAGCTAGTGGCACACTGGGCAGAGTGCTGGGCTTGGAAGCAGGAGGACCTGAGTTTGAATCCAGCCTTAGGCACTTCCCAGCTAGATGACCCTGGGCAAGTCACTTCACCCTATTTGCCTCGGTTTCTTCAAGTGTCAAATGAGCCTGAGAAGGAAAGAGCCAACCTCTCTGGTTTCTCTGCCAAGAAAACCTCAGATGGGGTCAGGAAGAGTCAGACTCGGAAAGGACTGAACAGTGAAAATGATGGAACCGGGAGGCAGCAGAGCTGGTTGGAGCTGGGCCTCTAGAACTTGAGCTGCGTGCCTTTGGGCAAGTCACTTCCCTTTTGAGCCTCACCTTCTTCCTCTGTAAAATGGGAATCATAATACCGCCTATGAGGTTCCGAGGGGAGCTGGAAGCTATCTCGGAGATCATCCGAGGGGAAACTGAGGCTCAATTACTCTCCAGGTTCGCCCGGGGGCAGAGCTCTGGCCATTGCACGCTGCGGGGGAGCCAGTTAGGACGATAAGCCGGGCCCGAGTGGCGGAGGGCAGCCTGTGTCCGCCCCACCTGAGAGCTCGGGGCGGCGGGCGGCGGGCGGCGGGCGGCGGGGGGCCGCGCCTCGGCTCACTCTCTCGGCTCCTCGCGCAGGGTGCTGAAGACGGGCTCCCTGGACTGGTACTACGAGCACGTGAGAGCCAGGTTCAAGCGCTTCGGAAGCGACAAGGTGATGCGCTCCCTGCACGGAAGGTGGCGAGGAAGCGGAGGCGGCTCCCCGGAGCCAGGTGAGGGCGGGGCTGGGGGCGGGGCTTGCGGTGAGGGCGGGGCTGGGGG
>NC_058133.1:513995556-513997717 GCF_016433145.1 Gracilinanus agilis | reverse complement strand
GGGGGAGCCAGCCCGAGAGAAGACGGGAATGTGTAAGTGGCTGCTCTGTGCCAGGCACGCGGCTAAGTGCTTCCCCAATAGCATCTCGCTTTATTCTTGTTAGATTTAACCCTCACCTTCCGCCTTGCAATCTATGCTGGGTATTGGCGCTAAGGCACGAGAGAGGGAAAGGCCAGGCAATGGGGGGGTTGAGTGACTTGTCCAGGGTCACACAGCCGGGAAGCGTCGGAGGCTCCATCTGAACCCAGGACCTCCCGGCTCGGTGCCTGGCTCTCCCTCCACTGAGCCACCCGGCTGCCTCCAATCTCTCCCTATTCTCACATCAACCCTGGGGTCTGGGTGACGTCGTTATTATTGTCCCCAGTCTACAGATGAGAAAATGACTTATCCAGGATCACTGCAGCTAGTAAATGCCCAAAGCCTCATTTGAACTCTGCTCTCCCTGAACAGGCGCCGCGCACTCGCCATCTAGCCGCCTCCTAGTGCTAAAACAGCGTCCGTAGCAAGAGGGAATCGAGCAGCAGCAACCCTATTGTGCCCCTCCACAAATGGTGGCCTCAGTTTCCCTGTCTGTAAAATGGGGAGGGGGAGGTTTCCCTTCGCGGGCTGCAGCAACGATCTCGTGCGCAGAGCCCCTCCCCGGCTTCTGACTGTAGTGCAGGGAGTGCGGCAGCGCGAGGACAGTTTTCCCCAGCAGGTGGCAGCATTGTGCCGCGGAAGCTTCACGCAGGCCCCGGGAGGGGCTCCGTCCCGCCCCTCTTCCCTTCCTAGAATGGATGCTGAGGATGGCTTCCAAGGCGGAAGAGCGGTCAGGGCTAGGCAAATGGGGCCAAGGGACTGGCCCAGGGTCACCCAGCGAGGAAGTGTCGGAGGCCAGGTTGGAACCCAGGACCTCCGGCTCTAAGTCCGGCTCTCCATCCACGGAGCCACCCCGCTGCCCCCCCCTCCCCATTTCACAGAGAAAGAAGCTGAGGCTCAGGAAGGCTTCCCAAACTACACAGGGTCATCCAGCTTGTAAGAATATGAGGCAGGATTCGAATCCAGGTCTACCTGGTCCCACTTCCAGCACTCTGTCCAGTCCATAATAGCTTGTCTTGGGGAAGGAAAAGCCTGGTGGTCAGTCTCTTATAAGAGGCTTTCATAGGATGTAATGTTAAATAAGGGGCAGTGAGGTGGCTCAGTGGATAGAGCACTGGGCAGGGAGTTGGGAAGAGCTGAGTTCAAATCCAGCCTCGCTATATAAGGAGCAAGTCACTTCCCCCTGTTTGCCTCAGTTTCCTCATCCGTCAGAGGAGCTGGAGAAGGATGTGACAGCCCACCAGGTAGGTATCTCTGCTGAGAAATCCCCAAAAGGGGTCAGGAAGCGTCAGACACGACTGAAAAACAACAATGCAAATGGTAGGCCAGAGAGCTGGCAGTGGATTCGAGTCCTGCCAAGCACAAAGCCCTCACAGCGCCCCTTTCTAGAGCTCTGCAAGGTTTTAGCTCACTGGTTCCCCCAACCACGCCGGGAGCTGGGAGCCGGGCTGGTGTCCCGCGGATCCCAGGCGGATTTGAACTCGGGTCTTTCTGACTCCAGCGACGCCATCGTCGGCTCCTTCCTCCATGGAGGTTTCCTCTTTGTCTCTAGGTCTTCCCAGCAGAGCCCTCAGCCTGCCGGATGGGGACGGTAAGTGTCTGCGCGCTGGCTGTGCCGCCCTCACCTGGAGCCAGGTGGCGGGTCTGACTTACTCCCAGCGGGCGAGCCGGGACCAGCCGCTTCTCCTCTCTCAGCCTCAGTCTCCTCGCCTGAGAAATGGGATCGTGAGAGCGGAGACTCCCTGTTTCCCGGAGGTGTGCCAAAGCCTTGTGGATAGGCGTGCGGGCGGGGGAAGGAGCAGGAAGCGCGGGAGGTTTAGCACCTACATCTCCTCCTGGCACGCCTTCCTAGTCCTTGCCTCAGTTTCCTCCTCTGGAAGAGGAACGGGATGACCGGACGAGGCTGCTGGCTGGCGATGGAGCTTATCCCGCCGGAGGGACCGGGAGGGGAAGCCGGTGTGGCCACCGGGGAGGGGGAGAGCCGCAGAGGGCCAGCGCTGGGGACCAGTGTGGATGGAGGGGGCAGCGGCTGCGCAGAGGAGACTGAAGTGGGATTACCTGTCTGGAGAGACAGAGACAGACA
>NC_058133.1:513988056-513990556 GCF_016433145.1 Gracilinanus agilis | reverse complement strand
TTCCAGCTACCCTCAGCCCAGCAGAGCAGAGCGACCTCTGGGCCTCTGTTTCCTCTCCTGTAAGATGGGGGGCTGCCCTGGCTGGCCCCTAAGAGCCCCCACAGCTCTCTGGTCTTCTGACCCGAGAGGCTGAGGCAAAGTGCCTTCCCCTTCCAGATGGATGAAGCTCTCCCAGGATAACTCACACGCTCATCCCCCACAGATGGAGATGCCCTGGGGAGTGACCAGTCCCATCTCCCCTACTTTGCTGACACGGACACCTCCGAGGAGGATGCTGAAAAGGCCCACAAGATGGCGGCTCATCAGCCCCACCCTTCCAAACGGAGAAGTTGGACTTCCTCCCAGGAAAGCGTGGCGCCCTCGGAAAACCAGGTAAGAGCAAAGATTCCCAAGGATCTACCGCCGTCCTCTCCTCGGCATGATGGGAGAGAAACCGGGACCCGTAACAGAACGGGAGCTAAAGCCCAACTTCAAGAGTCTTTCTTTTAGACTCATGGTCAAAAGTTCTGGTGAACCCATACTACAGAAACTCTGAGTAATACTGAGGCCAAATGCAGGCCTTTGGCCTTCCGGATCTCAGGCAGCTTCCTGAACATTCCAGCCGCTTCCTGGCCCCGGACCTTGTCCCCTCACTCCTTTTCCAGCTTCTCCCTCTCTAGACTCTACGTCAAGGCACCCAGGCTCCACCCCATCTCCCCAGCCTACCCCATGGCGGGGTGGGAGTCAGCCTCCCTTTGATGGCTTCTCCCACGCTCAGGCCCAGTCCTAGCCGATGGGCTTCTAGGAAAGTTGGAATTGGATGGGAATGTTGGCCCAGAATCCTGTGCCTCATGGGATGTTAGATTGACAACAGAGATAAGCTTTGGTGGCCTCGGAGGTAGATCTCATTTAAAGCCACTGAAAGCTCAGTTCCTGGCTGGGGGACCCTGGGCAAGTCTACCTTGGAACTGATGCACAGGATTGAGTCTAAGACGCATGGCAATGGCTTTAAAAATAGTGTCAACTTCCTCTCCCCCTCACTTTACAGAGGAGGGGAAGGAGATCCACAGGGACTTACCCATGATCCCATAGCTACTGAGGGTTGGAAGTCAAGATAGAACCCCAAACTCCTACCTTGCTCTCGTGCTGTGGAAAGAAGGTTAGATGTAGAGTCAGAAGTTCCAGGTTCAAATCTTCACTTGTTAGCTTTGAGATATTGAGCTGGTCACTTCCTCTCTGGGGGGCTCTTTTTCCCCAGCTGGTAAACAGATGACGTGTGAGGTTGCTGCCAGCTCTAGACCAATGATCTCATTCTCCTCTAGGAAATAAAGAGCTGGCCTAACTGGCAGCTAAGGACCCTTGTAAGAGGAAGTGACTCAGGGTAGAGAGCATGAGACCTGGGATCAGGAAAGTCAAACACAAGTCACTTAACCTCTGCTTGCCTCGGTTTCTTCATCTGTAAAATGGGGATCACACCTGCCCCGAAGTGCTTAGTAAACCGCACTGTTCTATGTAAATGCTAGTTCTTATTCTTATTCCAGCTCTAAATCTGTGGTCCTCTCAGCCCATCCACTTCCTCCTCTGGAGGCCAGAGAGGTTGGCTTAGATGACCTCCCAGGAGCCTTCCAGCTCAGACCAAGGATACTCTCCTTTGAGGTCATCCATCTCTAACCAGCACGGTGGAGAAGAAAGATGCTCTCCCTAGGCCCCAGGATTGTTAGGGGACTCCAGGAAGCACTAGATCCAGGGCCCTTCCCCATAGACAGAATCTTTGTCCCCACAACTTTGTAGAAGGGAAACTGAGGCAGAAAGCATCCCCACAACAACTCCAGCCCGTTCACCCACAACTAAGAGATCCAAATGAGGCAGGTGCAGGCCATCAGAGGTCTAGAAAAATCTCTGAGACACCACCCACTGCCCACCGCCTCCTCAATGACACGAGTGCCCCTGAGGTCACTGGTGAGTCGGCCACTAAATAGCCACATGGCCACTCCGTGACTCCCCCAGCCAAGGGGGAGGTCTGGGCCAAGGTTTGCTCAAGGGAAAGGCTTCAAATGAATTTAAAGGCTCAGCAGCCGCAGGGTTTGGCGGAATCGATAAAAACTATTGCGTCTGGAACATTGCTGGGTTTTGTCCCAGACGTAACCTTTTAAAAGGGCCGAGAAAGAAGCAATTTCAAAGTCAGGAAGCCATGGGGTCCCGGGGCGGGGGGGGGGGGGGAGGGTGCAGGGGGAATGCCCTGTTTTTAGAGTCAAAGGACCTGAGTTCCATTCTCATGTCTGCCCCCTGTTGTCTGTGTGACCTTAGATAAGTCCTTTTACTTGCCCAGGCCTCTTTTTCCTCATCTATAAAGTGAGGAGGTTGGATTTGCTCTCTAAGCATCCTTCTGGTCTCCAATCTAGGATTCTCTGACCTTCCACAAGTTGGCTTTGGGTTTTTTTAACCCTCACCTTCCATCTTAGAATATTGGCTCTAAGGCAGAAGAGTGGTGAGGGTTGGGAAACGGGGGGGGGGGGGGGGG
>NC_058133.1:513964350-513988007 GCF_016433145.1 Gracilinanus agilis | reverse complement strand
TCTAAGGCAGAAGAGTGGTGAGGGTTGGGAAGGGGGGGGGGGGGGGGGGGAGGAAGGGGTGAAGTGATTTGCCCAGGGTCACCCAGCTAGGAAGTGTCTGAGGCCACATTTGAACCCAGGACCTCCCATCTCTCATCTCTTGACTCTAAGAATAATGTCTGAAAAGTGTAGCTTTTTACGAATTTACATATCAGTTCACTGAGGACAGAAATCTCGTCTTGCAGACCTCCATTTCCCTACAGTGTCTGGAACAGCAGGAAAAAGGGTTCAGCACGCTGTGTTCTTCTGTCCATTCTAAAATAACTAAATAGGCTAAAAGAATGGCACTTTGACAGACACACATTTCAGTTGTGTCCAACTCTTTGTGGCCCCATTTGGGGTTTTCTTGGGAGAGGGTTGGCCACTTCCTTCTCCAGCTCATTTGACAGATGAGGCAACTGAGGCCAGTAGGGCAAAGTAACCTGCCCAGAGTCCAACCACTAGTGAGTGTCTGAGGTTGGATTTGAACTCAGGAACGCGATTGTTTCTTCCAGACCCCAGGACTGGCCCTCTGGACACTATGGCGCCACCTGGCTGCCCTAGACAAATGAGACATTATATTTGAGCTCTTCAAGGAGGGGAGACATTCTCACTATGTATTTCATGGCCCTGATTCAAGATAAAACCATTCTGTGGCTTTCTTTAAAAGAATAGTAAGAATGGCCCAATGGCCAACGCTCCAGTTAGAGGCTTCTCAGATCTTTGTCACATTCAAGCCCTTTATTATTGGCATAGAAGTTCGACAGTCCTATTTGGATTGGTTTGGTCTTTTTTGACCCTGTGCTCCATGGCACTATTCAGTTTAAGTCTGTGCTTCTATGGCACTATGCAAATGAAGTCTGTGCTCCCTTTTTTGATCTCATTTCCTAGAATCAGACATAAACATTAATCATAGTCCCATAACATTTATCAATAAATGACAGGTTTCCATAGTCTAAGGCTTTAGGGTATGCATTTATATTATAGCAAATGTATTTTAAACTTATATTACTGCAGAATCAAAATTTAATATTGAGTACATGTATTTTAAGTATAAGAAATTAAAAAAGGAAAAATCAAATATTCTATTAGAAAAATAAAAGGCAATAGCAAAATAAAAATTCAGGAATTCAGTATGTTCCCAAAAACAGTGTCCACTTTTCTAGGGACTATTATATCCAATGCATGTGACATTAAAAACAAAAACTATGAACTCATGAATACTTGTCACAAATTCTACAGATGTAGCAAATCTTTCAACCTTGGTTGAGATATTTTAACAAAGTTTATTGCTGCCATCATTCCAAAATGTGGCAGAGGAGCCCAGAAAAAAAAATCTCTGTACTGTTGATGAAAACCCTTTTTGGGGTCTAAAATGTCACCAGGAATTTAGAGCATTCTGGTGTAGAAGCAGAGTAAAATAAGCTGAAGAGTTAAAAAAAAAAGAATATGCAGAAAGTTATTTAGGCTTCCTGCGAGATGCTCACTCTTGGGAGCCATCCAGGGGTACTACGCCTTAGGAACGTCTTTCCAGCTCCTCTGGTATGAGACTATTCTATATCTCATCCATTACATTTTTACAATTTCGAAGTTGGGGAATATATAATAATCACTTTAGCTACTAAATGAACCCTTACCTCTTGTTACAAGGAACTCAGAGGCAGGTAAATGATCAGAGGTAGTGGATGCTACTAAATATCTAAAAGTTATTTCTGAAGGCTCCTTAAAATCAATTTAAATTATTAGGTCATTAAATTCTCCAAAGGTTGTATACAGGTTGTAACCAGTTTGATAGAGGGCACCCATCATCATCTATGTGACAATTAATAAACAAAATTAAATCTTAAAACAATCAATAAATGCGATATATGTGACAGGATTGGTACTGTATTCCAGAGTCCTTTTTCTTCATTTCCAATAGCCATGTTATAAAGACTTGTTCACTATTATAGAGGGGAAACAAAAGTAAAAAGAATTAATCATTAATAAAACAATGGAGTCTGAAAAGGCTTTAAAAATCACCTCCAGAATCATTAAATTTCCTTCCTCTCCCCAATATCATCATCCATCTAGATTTGCTTTGGTCACACCTCTGGGCATCCCCATACTGGCACTGAGCATAATGTGGATAAACCCCATATTGAATGTGTTGCAGATTATTCTGACTGTTTGTCAATCTTCTCTTAAAGAGAAACAGATCGATGGCCATATATCCTGCTACTGTAAGCATACCCAGGAACAGTGTTAAGTATATCCACTGTGTTATATCCTCTGGGATTATGAGCCAATTTAAATACCAAAGAAACGATGTTGTTCCAGCTTGGGAAATGCTATCAAAAATCATTTTGAATGGTTTTCTTATCATGTTTAAATGTAATGATTAGGTTGCATGTAATTCTAGTTTTTGTCAGTAGATGATGCTACTGAGTAGGTTTTCCCTTGGCTAGGGGTTAAGGTCAAGGTGTGAAAATTCACAAGTAAGGGTGTGGTCCCTTTAAGTACTTTTAAGTATGCCCCAATTCAAGATTTAATTAAATTTTGGGTGGAGGGCAGGCTAAGAACCTTTTGTCTGAGGCTAAGAATAGAATTAAGTAGCTGCTAAGGGTAAAAAACCTAGAATCATGTACCTCCTGAGCACGTGCTTCCTCTTTTGGGCAAAATGCGGCTTTTCTGAGGCAAAAGGAATTTTTATAAATTACTTTTTCCCTTTTGGGGGGCTCTAAAAGCCTCTCAAGGTAAAAAGGACCAGCTTTTTTGTGGTTCCTGATTAATTTCCCCAAGTTTCACTTCTTACTTTAATTCTAGAGACCCGTGGGGCTTGGAAAAAAGAAAGTTTTTCAGGAGCAAAACGAGTCTAAAACTGGTTAATTTCAGCTTTAACAATCACTCTCTCTAATAACAAAATTGAGCTAAGCTTAATGGCTTTTCTCCAGTTTTTTAGGGAGATTTTTTACAAGATGAAATTGTTTGGGGCAAGGAGCAGAGATGCTTTCCCTCTGAGAGAGATTGAAAACTCTTCTCTAGGTGTGGCCCTCACAGTTAGTAAAAAAAAAAAAATCAGCCAGTTTTGTTGCCGGTAAGGCAAACCAGCCAGTCCTTCCCCAGGTGAAAAAACCTGAGGATCAGTTAATTGGGATGGTGTTTTTTTTTCACCTAAGGAGTTTGGAAACAGTTCCCCAGGTGGGGCTTTAGGGCCCTGCGGCTAAAATTCAAACAGCTGTGTGCTATTTATTTTAAGGTAAAAGGAGAAAAAAAAATTTGAACTTACCTCTTCAGCTGTGTTGAGTTGAGGTTTACAGAGTGAAAGAAGAGTCAAGAAAATATCAGAAGATTGAGGGTAGTCAGCACAACCTTAGTGGTCAGCCAAATGTAAGGGGTGAAAAGGGGTTTTTATTGGGTAAATATTAAAAGGGGATTGAATAATTATCCATCCCCAATTAAGAATAACCTCAAGTCAAAATGACTTTTATGGAAATTTATTTACAAAATATAGGAGAGAGTGGAAGTAGAGAGATGAGAAGAGGGTAGAATAAGAGATTTGTATTCAAGTCTAGTCTTTACTCCAGCAGGGCTCCAGAGGCCCATTCAGAGTCTAAAAGTCAATTAACAAGGGTTTTAGCAACAAGGGCTTCTCCCAATCAGGGGAGCCTCCTGGAGGCTAGTACCTCCTGGGAGGTTAAAGGAGTCAGCCTTCTTCACTCACCACATGTAGTTGTGAGAGAGAGATTTAAGAACAGTCTCCCCAAGGTCTCAGAGTCCCAGGTCCAGGTCACAAACCAGAAGCCTCCTTCAGGTCCTGTTCACAAACCAGAAGAGAGAGCCCAGTTCATTAAGGTCTTTTTTTAAAGGGGCCTCTTTTGCATTACTTCCTGTGCCTTCCTCTTAGTTTGTGTGTCCAATCACAACAGACCTTTTCTTAGGACTGCCCAGGAGGCAGTCAGTAAATTCTGCTTTGTTACTCATTCTAGGATATGTGGGTTACAGACCATCCAACTTGTGAGTTAAGTAGAGATGTTAGATTTAATCTCATCATCACAGGTGAGCCCCTCATTTTACCCAAGACGATGCTGGCTGCAAGGGACCTCAGAGACCATCCACATAGGGAAGAGGTCAATGAGCCAGAGACACAGATAGTAAGTGAACAAAACAGAATCCAAAGGCAGGTCCTCAACAGAGCATTCACAAGAAAAATAGCAATGATAAGTGGCCTTTATATAATGCCTACTGTGTGGCAGGCCCTGTGCTGGGCACTTTACAGATACCATCTTGTCTTATCATCACAACCCTGGGACAGAGGTGCTATTGTCATCCCCCTTTTACAGTTGAGGAAACAGAGACAAATAGAGTGAATTGACTTGCCCAGAGTCACACAGCTAGCATCTGAGGCTGGATTTGAACTCAGGTCTTTCTGACCTCAGTTTCAGTATTTTCTAACTGTCCTGGCACTATTTTGTCTCAAGGATTTCAATCAAGTTGGGGGCTTGAACAGCATCTGGAATCCATGCTCTGGGAGTAGCTACCCCGTGACTACTCTCTGTTTTAAGAGGTCACAGTGGCCGGAGAGAGCCCAGCAGAGAATTATTTCCAATCTGATCATCCTGATCTGAGCCTCTTAAGGAAATGACTCATGAAAACAGTTTTTAGCACCTAAAAAGACCGGATGGATGGATCATTTGATTCATTGGGGAAGTGGCTGGGGTGGGGGTGGGGGGAGACCCCCCCACCCAAGCCTGGAGTGCCTCAAGTGCCACAGACCAAAGCCCTGGCAACATCCCTTTCCTTTCTTCCAATAAACCAAATGAGGAGCAGGAAGGATAATGACAAGAGACTCCACCAGGGTCTGGGGAGAGAAATGGAAACGAATCGATTTTTCTCAATCTCAGCCCCAGAGGATGATGGGTTTGGGGGCCCTGAGAGCTAGCTGGCTAACAGGAAGCACAACGGCCCCTTCCAGAGATAGACCCTTGGGCGCAGCACATCTGATGGCCACTTCACCTCCATCAGTGTCTGTAATTAATCTGTGCCTTCCTGAGGGGATCAATAGCAGGGGTTCTTATTTGGACGTGTTGGGTAAATACTCCCTCCCCCTCCCCCCCAGAGGATATCGGATATCTGCTCCCCCCGGTTTGGAGAGAGAATTCACAGAATCAGGTTTTAGTTTGTTCATTTTGCCACCTCAGCCAGCTTTCTGCCACGAACTCTAAAACTGGGGGATGGTGGGGTGAGAGAGCAGGGAGAGAATGAGGCAGAGGCCGGTCCTGGAGTCAGGAAGCCCTTACCAGACTCTTACCAGCTTCATGATTGACCCTAAGCAAATCGCTAAAGCTTTTGGTGATTCGCTTTTCTCATTGGTCTAATGAGGGACAGGGATGCAATGCCCTTTGAGCTCTAGGGCTGGGCTTCTGGGACCTCTCTGGGCCTCAGTTTCTCAATGTGTAAAATGAAGTGCTCTGTCCTTTCCAGCTCCAAATCTGATCCAATGATTGTGGTAAGGGGGCTTCCTCTGGGGGCTGCTTCGGTGGCTTTGGTTGTTCCCATTCGGTGGTCCCTCTGGAAGGCCTCCCTCCGACAGGCTTGGGACCTCTGAGGTGGTGGGTGCCGCTGTCCACTGCTCGCTTCTACAGAAATGGCGGAAGGCGGGTTCTCTTTCCTCTGCCCTTCTTTCTTCTGCCGCAGATCTTTGAAATGAATCAACGCATGCTGGCCATCGAATGCCTGCTGGCTCGGCTAGAGGAGAGAATCGTGGTGCCCCGGGAGGAGGTAAAGCTGCCCCCCACCTCCCCCCCAGAAGGCCCTGCTCCCTCCTGGGCCTGTTGGAGGCAATGATGAGCCCGTCATGGACCGGCGTGCCTTTGAGGGGGTGTTCCTTGTTGAATAGGTGTCGGAGGGTCGGGGTTTGACAATCCATCTCTCCTTTTATCCCCACAACCATCCTGGAAGGAGCTTCTCTCCTGGCCCCGTTTTCAGAGATTCGGCCAAGTTCCAGAGCTTGTCCGGGTTGGAGGCAGGATTTGAACTTGAGTCTCCCTGAATCCAGGTTCCCCTCTATCCACTGAGGCAGCATGGAGAGCCAGCTTGGAGGCAGGAAGTGCAGGGCCTCCCTCTGGCACAAACTGGCTGGGTGGCCTTGGGCAAAGCCCTTGGTAGGCAGCTGGCCAGAAGCCCTCACAACTGTACCTGTGATCCCAAGGACGAGCAGAGGGGAAAGCTCGCTCTCTCCCCCCTCATGTTCCCTCCCTGTCTGTCTCTGCCTCTCTCTCTCTCTGTGTCTCTCCCCCTGTCTCTGTCTCTTTGTCTCTCCCTCTCTCTCTCTCTGTCTGTCACTTTGTCTCTGTCTCTCCCTCTCTCTCTGCCTCTGCCTCTATCTCTGTTTGTCTCTCCTTCTCTCTCTGTGTGTCTCTCCCCTGTCTCTGTCTCTTTGTCTCTGTCTCTCCCTCTGTCTCTCTCCCTCTGTCTCTCTATCTCTGTCTGTCTCTGTGTGCCTCTCCGTCTGGCCCCCACCCCACCCCCAAAGGATTGTCGGGAGAATTCAAGGGGAAGCCTGGAGGGCCCCTCCTGGGCCCCTTGCCTGGCACCCAGTCACCGCTACGGTGTGCTTCTGGGTATGCGGCGGCAGCCTGGAGCGGGTCTCCCTGAGTCTTACAGGAAACCAGAGGCCGGAGCGGGGCTGGGAGGGCATCCGGGCTGGGGCCGCCCGGGAACATGGTGGGGCGTCTCCGGACCGCCATGAGCCGGAGGGCCTACGAAAGTCTGGAAAGGTTGGAAAGATGGGCAGAGCCGAGGAGAGGAGCCGCTGGATTGGTCTGAGAGGTCTGGGGCCGTCTGTCCTTCGGTCCGTTGGTCAGTCTGTCCTTCGGTCCTTCCGCCTCACCGCTGGGCCTGGACTCTGTAGTTCAGTCTCTGCTGTCCGGGTTGACTCTTTGGGATCGCCTTTGAGCTTGCGCCATTTCCCTCTCTAGCTTATTTGACAGATGAGGAAACTGAAGCAATCAATGTGAAATGACTGGGCCAGGGTCACACGGCTTGTGTGAGGTGTGAACTCGGGTCCTGGGGGTGAGGGGAAGGGGGATGGGCCGAGGCGCGCCCTCTGGCTCTCTATCCCCTTGCGTTTGGGGTACCTCTTCGCCCGAGCTGCTTTGGGGCTGGGGCCTCCTTTTGGGGAGTGTGGCCTGGTGGTCAGCTTCTGGAGTCCAACGCCCCCAGCCCCAGAGGAGCTGCCTCAGTTGGCCTAACCTGGATCAGCTCCCCTGCGGGGCTCCAGCGTACTCCTGGGGGGTGGGGCGAAGGGGAGGGGGCGGGGCGGGGCGGGGAAAAGGCGGTCCCAGGCTGAGATATATTCCGCTCTCCCTGCGGTCCAGACTCACTTGGAGCTTCACCTGCCTCGGGATCACCTCGCTGGCCTGAAGATCCACTGATCGCTGCCAAGCTGGCGCAGCTGCTGCGTGAGTGGCGTCCCTGGAGGCGGAGGGGGGCCGGCGGCCGCGAGAAGCCACCCTGCGAGGCGGCTCTGTGCGAAGCCGGCGCTTCCACGTGCACCTCTCCTGAGGCACCGAAGCAGCCCGACCCCAGCGCGATGCCTGCCGAGACTCCCATGGACCGCATCGGGGCCGGGCCGGGTCCCCACGCCGGGCCAGGCCAGCCCTGGGAGAAGAGGCCCGAAGACTTCGCCTTTGGCCCAGTCCTGGGCAAGGGCTCCTTCTCCACCGTGGTCCTGGCCCGGGAGCTGGCCACGTCCCGGGACTATGCACTGAAGATCCTGGAGAAAAAGCACGTGATTAAGCAGAAGATGAGCCGGTACGTGATCAGCGAGCGGGACGCCCTGATGCGCCTGGAGCACCCCTTCTTCGTCAAGCTCTACTTCACGTTTCAGGACGGGGAGAGGCTCTATTTTGGCCTGAGCTACGCCAGGAACGGAGACCTCCTGCGATTCGTGCAGAAAGCGTGGCCCCTGGTCGAGCCCCTCGTCCGCTTCTACACCGCCGAGCTCGTCTGCGCGCTGGAGTACTTGCACGGCCAGGAAATCATCCACCGAGACCTGAAGCCGGAGAACATTCTCCTCACCGGCGACATGCACGTCCAGATCACAGACTTCGGCTCGGCCAAAATCCTGCCCCGCTCCGGCAGCGAGAAGCTGACCAGGACGAACTCCTTCGTGGGCACCGCTCAGTACGTCTCCCCGGAGCTGCTGCTAGAACGAGGCACCTGTAAGAGCTCCGACCTCTGGGCTCTGGGCTGCATAGTATACTTCCTCAGCAGCGGGAAGCTGCCCTTCCAAGCCCTGTCGGAGTACTTCGTATTCCAGAAAATCATGAGGCTGGCCTACGACTTTCCCCAAGATTTTTTCCCAAAGGCCCGAGACCTCGTGCAAAAGCTCCTCGTCTTAGATCCCACCAGTCGCCTGGGTTGTGAGGACATGGGCAGCTACGGGGCCCTGAAGGCCCACCCATTCTTTGAAACCGTCACCTGGGACGATTTGCATCTCCAGACACCTCCGCTGGAGCTGGCGCCCGCACCAATGGAGATTGAAAAGGACTTTGAAGAGGAGGACATTTGGCAGAGCCCTCCTCTGGCTCCAGCACAGCCGGCCTTCCTCCAGGCCTCCTCCAAAGTGGAGGGATACACTTACTACCTAGACGAGAATTCTCTGGAGCTGGACCTCAACTTCTCCGAAGAGGAGCGGAGCCTCTTACTGGAGAAGCAGGCCCAGGGGAATCCGTGGCATCGCTTTGTAGACAATCGCTTGATTCTCAAAATGGGCCCGGTAAATAGGCGCAAGGGCCTGTTCGCCAGTACCCAGCGTTACCAGTTACTTCTCACAGAAGGGCCCTGCCTGTATTTTGTGGATCCCATCAGCAAAGTCCTAAAAGGAGAAATCCTTTGGTCCCCAGAACTGCGGCCCCAGGTGAAAAGTTTTAAGACCTTTTTTGTTCACACGCCTAACAAGATCTATCACCTGGTGGACCCCAGTAGGAATGCTCAGAATTGGTGCCAAAAGATCCAGGCGGTGTGTCAGGGCACATGCCAGGCCCAGGCCCAAGCTGCGGTCTAGGAAACGTATCCCGGGGGCTCCAGCGTATGGATTCTGTGGTCTTTGGGAAGCTGCGGCGGGCTTAGAACAGGCTCCTGTCTGAGTCCTACCTGCTTGATAAGAGGAGGTGAGTCTGGAGCGGTTCTCCATCCCCATCTTGCCTGTGTCTCAATGATCACTGAAACTTAGGGGAGGAGGAGGGGGAGTTCTTTAATGCCTTTTCTGGAGCTTGATTTGTATTTCCTTGTATTCCTCTGTCCTCACTCTTTTGGAAATGTGTCAGAAATAAACTGCTTTTGCCTTTGACAATGCGTCTTGTTCTTTGGGGCGTCAGAAATGGTCTGGTCCCGCTGCGTTATCTCCCCGCCTCCTTGTCCACAAGATCTCCTGAATGGGTTTATGCAACAATAATGGCAGTTAGAACTCCTGAAGGTTTGTAAGGGGCTTTCCATTAGACTGTAAGCTTCCTGAAAGCCAGCCCTGCCAAGGCCTGCCTAGTGTCTTCAGCCCTTAGCACAGTCCCTTGAACAAAGGGCCTTAAGATGCTCAGCCATTGCTAATGGGCTTACATCCTCACAGAGACCACAGGTAAGCTATACAGCCCACAAAGGACTTACTGTGCCAGGCCTCGAGAGATACAAAAACAGCCCAGACCCTGCCTTCAGAGAATTCATGTTCCAGGGAGAGACAAAGCATTTCCCTCCCTCAGGAAGCAGAAGGGACCTTCAGTTAGTAAATTCCCTCCCATCCTAGAATCAATACAGTGTATGGACTGGTTCCAAGACAGAATAGCCTAAAGGTTAGGCACTGGGGGCTAAGTGACTTGCCCAGGATCACTCAGCTAGGAAGTGTCTGAAGTTAGATTTGAAATCGGGCCCTCCTGACTCCTAGGTCTATCCATTGAGCCACCTCACTGATCCCCATTTATACTCTTTTTATTTTAAACCTTTTAGAAGTTCCATCTTGAATTCAATACTATGTATTGGTTCCAAGGCAGAGTAATAAGGGCTAAACAATGGAGGTAAGTGACTTGCCCAGGGTCACCCAGCTAGGAAGTGTCTAAGGTTAGATTTGAAAACAGGCCCTCCTGATTCCTAGGTCTATCCATTGAACCACCTCACTGATCCCCATCTATATTCCTTTTTTTTTTTTTTTAAATCCTCTTAGAGGTTCCATCTTGAATTCAATACTGTGTATTGGTTCCAAGGCAGAAGAGTAAAAAGGGCTAGGCAATGGAGGTAAGTGACTTGCCCAGGGTCACCTAGCTAGAAAGTGTCTATGGCCACATTTGGAGCCAGAACCTCCCATCTCTGAGCCTGGCTCTCTATCCACTGAGCCACCCAGCTGCCCCCAAATCAGTAAATATTTTAAGTGGGTTGAAAGCATGTTATCTAGACAGGGGGATCACACATTGACTCACTAATACCTTTTCATTTGTAACCACCATCCATGGAAGCTGGGGAGCTTGAAGGGATGTTGAAGGGATCAAGGGAGGAGAGAAGAGCAGAGATGGGGAATCCAGCTGCAGGAGGGGCAGAGGAGTTCAATCATGCTAGGAAGCCTCCTTCTCCATCTTGCCCACAGCTGCCTGTCCCCTTTAGAGGTGCCAGTGATCTGACCCCCCCCCAATGTTCCTCCCCCTGTGAGCACAGCCCCTCCCTGGGGATTCCCCTGCCCCAGTCCATGCATTTGGGCCCTTGGCTTTTAAACCCATTGTGTTGGCTACAGGGCCAGCAGTAGTGTTTTGGGCTCTTCTGGGCTGGACAGAGCTGAAGGGCTCTCCATCCGCCTCCAGAGAAAGAATTGGGGGGGTCTTATTTGGGCTTTATACACTTATTCTCTTACAAAAAGAACACCATGGAAAGAGGCTTTGGGGGATGATCCATGGAGAAGCCACATGGAGTCCCGCCAGCTCTGGGAGGGGGATCTGGATCTTAGCACTTCAGAAAATGGATGTGGAAAGTTGTTATGATGGGCAATTGGGAAAAATAAAATAACTTTTATGATAAAAAGGAGAAATATGATTCAGGAGCCAGGCCTAGAGATGAGAGGAACTGGGTTCAAACGTGACCTCAGACCCTAGCTAGGTGACCTTGGGCAAGTCACTTGACTTGACTTGCCCCCCTTGCCTGGCCCTTAGATACATAGTGTGAAAGGATTATTTTTATTCCTTTGTCTATTTTGAGTTAACCAATCAAGAACTACAAGTACCCCTACTTAACACTTAGTAAGTGACTTGTGAACTTGATTGATTAACTCAAAATAGACAAAGGAATAAAGAAATCCTATCAACAGTGGATCTAAGAAGGAAGGTGCAGTTTTCTATGTAGACTTTTTTTTTAACCTTCACCTTCCATCTGAGAATCCACACTGTGTGTTTGGTTCCAAGGCAGAAGAGCCATCAGGGCTGGGTAACCCTGACCCTGCGTGACCCTGAGCAAGTCACTGCAGCTGTCTGCCTCGGTTTCCTCATCTGTATAATAGAGTACTTAATAGCACCTTGACCACCCAGGGCTATTGTGAGGAAGAATGAGATTCTAGGGACAACTTCCTAAAGGATTCCTGACTGCTAAGCAGTTCCTGGGTGCTAAGTAGGCAGGGACAAAAGGGAGAACAAGTTCTGGCCTTAAGAAGCTTCCTGGTCAGTGACTTACTCTGGGCTGAGAGACAAAATGTACCAAGCAGTCAGTTAAGGGTCAGTCCTGAGTGCCAGGCCTGTTTAGAGACTGGGAGAGCCCCCCAGGAGCCCCCGCCACAGCCAGGGCTCCCCCAGGAGACCAGGAAGAAGGGGGTCCAGGCTGCTTCTTGGCTTCATGGAGGGAGTTTCTTTATGGATGATAACACAATCATACATGCAGGCCAGTCAGAAAAGTCCATTCATTTATTTGTTTGTTTTTAAGCCTTAACTTCAGTGTATTGGCTCCTTGGTGGAAGAGTGGTAAGGGTGGGGTCAAGTGACTTGCCCAGGGTCACCCAGCTGGGACGTGTCTGAGGCTGGATTTGAACCCAGGACCTCCCGTCTCTAGGCCTGCCTCTCCATCCACTGAGCTACCCAGCTGCCCCCAGAAAAGTCCATTTAGAACGAGTTTGGGGGCAGCCGGGCTTGGGTTCCAGTCTGGCCTCAGACACTTCCTAGTGGTGGGCCTCTGGGCATGTCACTTTACCCCATTGCCTGGCCCTTATCACCGTCCTGCCTTGGAACTACTGCTTGGGACTGATTCTAAGCCAGAGATAAGGAAGGCTAGAAGGAAAAAGACCAGGCGAGGAAGTCCGAAATCGCCGTCCAAAGGCCTCGGAGGACGGGGGAAGCATGTCCCTGCCTTCCCTCGGGGAGCCGGCAGGCTCCGGGTCCATAAATTCAGATGGGAGCATCTCAGAGGTCATCTCGCCTCACCTGCTCGTTTTCCTGGTGAGGAATGCGAGGCCCGGGAGCCCAGGGACGGGGCCCGCAGAGCATGCCGTGTCAGAGGCCGCTCCATGATTGCCTCTCGGGTCCGAATGGAAGCTCCTGGGCGGCAGGGACTGTTTTTGTCTCTTTTTCTCCCACCCCTGAATGTGCTAAGCGCAATGGGGAGAAGCTGGGGGTTCCCATCTGGCACCTGGAGAAAATGCTGAGCTCTTTGGAGGAGGGTTCCAGGCGGAGGGGCACCTCCGGGGTGAAGCCTGCCCAGGCCATTCGGGGTTGCTCGTCCACCTTGGATGGCCGCCCGTCACCCAACTCTGGCCTAAATCGGGTCAAGGCTATCTGGAAGGCCTCCAGCACTCCCACGAGTGAGGGGCCGTCTACCCCCGCTGCATGGGAAGACTTCCCCTGGTGGAACAGGCAGAGGAGAACGATTTGTGGGGCAGCTGGGTCGCTCAGTGGATGGAGAGTCAGGCCTAGAGATGGGAGGTCCTGGGTTCAAATCCGGCCTCAGCCACTTCCCAGCTGGGTGACCCTGGACAAGTCACTTGACCCCCATTGCCTACCCTCACCACTCTTCCGCCTTGGAGCCAATATACAGAAGTTAAGGGAGAAAAGAAAAGAAGAGAAAAGAGAAGGGAAGGGAAGGGAAGGATTTGTTCCTGAGGCCACGGAGGCAGGGACACGGGAGCCGTGGAGTGGCCGGAGCGTGGTCACTCGCTGCATCCCACACCGGACGTTTGGCTCGTCCTTGGACTTTGGTGGCTCTGGAAGAGCAAGTGAGGTTGATGACTTTGTGCCACTCGGCCTCGAAGCCGAGATCCAATTCTCCCCAAAGGCGTTCATTGGCCCAAGAGCAGGGACGGCCCTCTGCGAGTCCAGGGGCCCCCAGAAGGGGCCCTGAGGACCTCTGGGCGCCCCCCTTTGGTGGCCTCCATAGATTCGAAGCGGCCTCCAGGCCCTGCTCACTCCCTTGTGAAAAGGCTTCCAGGATTGGGGATTGGCTTCGGCTCCTCCTTGAACAGCGCCGGGCGGGCCCTGCGCCACGACAGACGTTCTTGTGATGCTCCAGGCACATGGAGCCCCTCCGACGCCCCCGTGTCGGGGTCCGAAGGCGGGGGAGGGAGGCGGCTCCCACCACGTTTGCTTCTCTGTTTCAGTCCTTCGGGCCTCGGCCCCGCACGGAGGCTGACTTGGAAGAGGAGGCCCTCAAGAGAAAGCTTGGAGAGCTGACCAGCAGGATCAGTGACCGCGGAGCCTCCTCGGAGGAAGAAGAGGAGGGCCAGAGGGGGCCGAGCCCGGCCCAGAGCCCTGAGCCCAGGCCCGGCGAGGCCCAGCAGGTCAGTATTCACGCCACCCCGGACTTCTTAGTCCTCCTGCCTGACCTGGGAAGGGGGTGTTGGGAAAGGAGCCCGAGATGTGCCAGCCTCGTCCCCACTCGATGGCCCACGAGCGTCCCAGAGTGACCAGGGCTGCGTATGGGATTAGGCGGCTCCTGGGACTCAAGCGTCTTGGGCTGGGAGCCGTCTGGGCCCCCCTTTTGAGTAAGAATCCCCTCTCCAACTTCCTGACAAGGAGGCCTTTTCCTGACCCCCTGCAGTGGCGGGGAGATCACTACCCAGGAGGATTCCCTGTCTGGAGCCTTGATATAATGCTTAGCTCTTTGTGGTGGTGCATTAATTGTTGGGAAATTCTTCCTTCCATCCAATTAAAATCTCCCTCTAGGGGCAGCTGGGTAGCTCAGTGGATGGAGAGCCAGGCCTAGAGACAGGAGGTCCTGGGTTCAAATCTGGCCTCAGACACTTCCCAGCCGTGTGACCCTGGGCAAGTCACTTGACCCCCATGGCCCACCCTGACCACTCTTCTGCCTTGGAGCCAATACACAGAAGTTAAGGGTTAAAAAAAAAAACTCTCCCTCTATAACTTGCCCCGAGTGATTCTAGTCCTGAACTCCGGGCCTTCGGCAGGGCAGCCCTTCCCAGTGGGGAGGCCAGCTCTGCCCATCCCAGCCTGTCCTGCCTAAGATAAACATCCCCGCCCCGTCCCAGCTGTCCACTCTCTAGGTCGGAGGGATTTAGACGGAAGAAGATAAGCCTCAGGGAGGCCCTGAGAGCTGTTTTCAGGCAGCTGAAGGACTATCCTGGGGAAGGAGGATTCGATTTGGCCTGATGGGCCCCAGAAGAAAGAGCCAAGAGCTTTGGGCCGCCCGCGGCCGGCCACCTACGGAGGTCCTCAAGCAAAGGGGGATGCTGACTGGGCAGGGATGTGGCCAGGGGGATTCCTGTCCCATGTGGTTAGGCCGGGGGCCTCCCAGGATCCTCCACTCCAGAGAGCTTGGACCCCACCCCCCTGTGCACCCCGAGTACCTGAGGAGAGTGTCTCCTCCCACCAGGCAGGTTGCGGCCCCTCCATGCCTTAGTGGTCAGAGCTTTGTCCGTGACCTGCTGCCCAGCCCTCTGGGCCGCCTCCCGCTCAGCCTGGTCCTCTGACAGCAGATGCAGAACGTGTTGGCCTCCATTTCCCCGTTACTCAGCCATTCCCAGCACGATTCCCCGGGCGGCCTTTTCACTCTATTGATCCCGAGACCCAGAGCCCTGTGCAGGCCTCACTCCAGTGGGCACGAGAGGAAAATCTTCATTCAGGCTTATCCACCAGCGCCCACGTGGACAGGGTTTCCCTAGCAGAAGGAATCCACTCCGTTAATGCCTTTGGGTGGCTCGGTCCCGGAGAGACTTCCCCAGCACTCCGAAGAGAAGAAGAGACCTGGCGGGAGCACACCGCTGCCAATGTGGGTCAGAGATGGGACTGGAACTCAGGTCTTACCGGCTTTGACCCAACTTGTTATTCACAACGCTCCACTGCCTCTCTCTACAGTTTCCTCCAGAGACAATGACGGACAGATCGCCAAGTTGTAGCTGAAAAGGCCTTATAGACTGCCTAGTCCAGTTCCCTCGTTTTATTTCTGGGTAAACTGAGGTTTATCCTGTAGATGGAAAGCAATGCATGTGACCCCAATCTGAATCATGTACTTGGTTACTCGTGTAACTAAGTCTGCTCTGCCCTATCTCCTCTAGGCTAGCCAGACATCCGGAGAGGACAATCGGCCTCTTGGCCTTGAGGAACAAGCCACACGCACCGGAACCCCTGATTCAGCACTCTCAGAACTGGAGGACAGAGTAGCCTTGACGGCCACTGAAGTCCAGCATGCAAAGAGGGAGGTAATTGTCCAAGGATTTGAAATCAAGTCTCTGAGCGTTGATTAGGCACCTTCTGTGAACCAAGTCCTGAGCTAAGTTCTGGAGAGTCAAAACAAGGTGAAAAAATGACATTACTAGTATGACGATTACATATGTGTATGTATGTGTGTGTTGTATATGTGTGTATGTCACAGGTTTATGGAAAGGTAGATGGATAGATAGGTGGATAAATGAGAGAGATGAGAGGTAGGCTGGCACATAGATGATGGATGGATGGATGGATGGACACATGGATGGACAGATGGATGGATGGACAGATTTATGAGTGGATAGATGGATAGACAGGTGGATGGATGGATGGATGGGTAGACAGATGAATGGGTAGATGGATGGATGGATAGATAGATGGATAAATGGATAGATGGATGGACGGGTGGTTGGACAGATGGATGGGTCGATGGACAGATGAATGGGTGGATGGATGGACGGATGGACAGACAAACAGACAGACAGACAGACAGACAGACAGACAGACAGACAGATAGATAGATAGATAGATAGATAGATAGATAGATAGATAGATAGATAGATGTCGAGATCTCTTTATCATCTCTGATAATCTGATAAGGACAGTTTAGTTGATAAGGAAATAATGGGACACGAAGAGCTTTTACCTCATGCTTCCAGCTCTGGCTCCAGGAGCCTGGAGTTTATTATATATGTTTCAAGACTCATTTCACACAAAAGAACCCCCCGAAACTTTGCAGATGCGCAGAAGTTACAAATTATGTCATATCAAAGCACAATAAAGTTATGGTTTTACAAAGAATTTTCTTATGAAGATAATGCCGGATGAGAAAAAAGTCTCAAGGTTAAAAATGAGCCTCACTTTATCTAAAAGTTATTTTGCCTGATCTTGCCACTCTGTGACCTTGGGGTGCCTGGAGCAGTTAGAGAGATACACCCACAGCTGCAGCTTTACTCTGATGAGTGAAAAAAGGCTGTTAACTCATTAAGTGCTGGTTTACTAAGAATTTAAAGTTTTCCTAGAAGCTATAATGTTTTTCAATAAGAAAAGGTGTGGATAATAAAAGGGGTCAAAAGAGGAGTCTCAGATTTTCATCTACTTAAGACTCTCTTTCTCTTATTGGCCTCTGATAGATAGATAGATAGATAGATAGATAGATAGATAGATAGATAGATAGATAGATGTCGAGATCTCTTTATCATCTCTGATAATCTGATAAGGACAGTTTAGTTGATAAGGAAATAATGGGACACGAAGAGCTTTTACCTCATGCTTCCAGCTCTGGCTCCAGGAGCCTGGAGTTTATTATATATGTTTCAAGACTCATTTCACACAAAAGAACCCCCCGAAACTTTGCAGATGCGCAGAAGTTACAAATTATGTCATATCAAAGCACAATAAAGTTATGGTTTTACAAAGAATTTTCTTATGAAGATAATGCCGGATGAGAAAAAAGTCTCAAGGTTAAAAATGAGCCTCACTTTATCTAAAAGTTATTTTGCCTGATCTTGCCACTCTGTGACCTTGGGGTGCCTGGAGCAGTTAGAGAGATACACCCACAGCTGCAGCTTTACTCTGATGAGTGAAAAAAGGCTGTTAACTCATTAAGTGCTGGTTTACTAAGAATTTAAAGTTTTCCTAGAAGCTATAATGTTTTTCAATAAGAAAAGGTGTGGATAATAAAAGGGGTCAAAAGAGGAGTCTCAGATTTTCATCTACTTAAGACTCTCTTTCTCTTATTGGCCTCTGATAGATAGATAGATAGATAGATAGATAGATAGATAGATAGATAGATAGATAGATGGATGGGTAGATGTGTGGATGGACAGATTGATGAGCGGATAGATGGATAGACAGGTGAATGGATGGATGGGTAGATGGATAAATAGATAGATAGATGGATGGATGGATGGATGGGTAGATGGGTAGATGGACAGATGGATGAGTGGATAGATGGATAGACAGGTGAATGGATGAATGGATGGATAGATAGATGGATAAATGGATATATGGATGGATGAGTGGATGGAAAGATGAATGGGTGGATAGATAGATAGATAGATAGATAGATAGATAGATAGATAGATTAGATAATTAACATGGATAGATACAGAGATGGTGGATATATAAATAAACAGCTTGGACTTGTACTTTCACTTCAAGTTATCAATTCATTTAAAAACATGACCCTAAAAATGGGTCCCTGGGTTTCACCAGACTGCCAAAAGAGATCAGAATGCAGAAAGCAGCTCAAAGCCCTCTGGTTACAGCATGATGCTAAGGAGGAGCGTTCTCCAGTTTCATTTACCTAACACAATCGACAAAGGTTCTCGTATGTATTTAACATGTGGGTGTTCTCATAGGTGTCAGATATAGAATCTCGAATTGCAGCTCTCAGTGCTGCTGGGCTCCCTGTCAAGACCTGGGAGAAACCAAAGAAGAAATCAAACCTACAGGTGGGTGGAAGGCACTGCGGGGAGGGAGAAGGGGGAAGTGGGAAAAGAGAATCACTGCCCACAGCACACCACATGCCAGCTGTAACCTCTAACTGTGAACCAAACAGGGATGGCGGGGGGACTGCTCTGTTGAACATAGGCTGCAGACATTTGTTGGGCGTTTTTCTTTTCCTATTTCCCTTCATCCTGGAGACACCCTATGAGATCTCTTGCCTCTTTGCCACTGGGAAAAAAAAAAAGCAACTAAAAATGTTACTGTACACACTGAACTTTTTCCTCTTTCTTTGATCTCTTGTGGGATAGACCTACAGTGGTATAGCTGGGTGAGAGGGCATGCACTCATTGTTTAGTACCCTTTTGGTGTAATTCCAAGTTGTTTTCCAGAATGGCTGGACCAATTCACAGCTTCACTAAACATACATCCATGTGCCCGTTTTCCCATGGCCCCTACAACATTTCTTTGCCAATCTATTAGGTGTGAGATGGAACCTCAGAGTGGTTTTAATTTGCTTTTCTCTAATCAGTAGTGATTTGGAACATTTTTTTTCTATGGCCATAGATAGCCTTCATTTGTTCTCTTGAGAGCTCCCATTTTCATACCTTTACATTGCTTATGAACTGGGGAATGGCTCTTGTTTTTAAATTTTGAATGAGTTCTAGACCTTAGAATTGAGACCTTTACCAGAGAAATTTGCTACAAATATTTTCCCAGTTAATTATTTCCATTTTAATGTTAGCTATATTATCATTGTTTGTGCAAAATCTTTTTAATTTGGGGTCATCAGAATTATCCATTTTATGTTCTAAGATCCTCCCTAATCCTTGTTCAATTGTGAATTTTTCGACAATCCATAGAACCAACAGATAATTTTTTCAATATTTCTCCAATTATTTCTGTTGTGACCTTTTGTATAGAGGTCAGAGGCCCATTTGGAGCCTGTGGAAGGAATATGAGGTGTTGGTCTAAAGGAATTAGGATTAGAAATGAAATTAGAGTCACCACCTTCTTTCCAAGGTGTCAACTTTGAATAGAGCACTGGATCTGGCTTCAGGAACAGCAGAATTCAAATCCAGACATCAACATTCTCTAGCTGTATAATGCTCAGCAAGTCATTTACTCTTCTTTAGCCTCAGTTTCTTCATCTACAAAATGGAGAGAAAATAAGACCTACTTCACATTATTGTTGTTCCTCAAAGAAAAAGGAAAAAGTCCAGTGTATACAATAATATTTTAGTTGCTTTTTTTTTTTTTTTGCAGTGGCAAAGAGGCAAGAGATCTCATAGGGTGTCTCCAGGATGAAGGGAAATAGGAAATATTTATAAATACTGTTTGCATTTACAAATGCAAAAAGTATTTGTAAAGTATTTTGCAAATCTTAAAGCCCTTTATAAATGCTAGTGATTATTATTAATAAATCTTATTTCTTCCATGCTGGCAATTTTGATCCAATAGTGAGTCCTTTCCCCAGTAGCTTGGGTTTTGAGATTATCGAAACTAGACTACTAGATTCATTCACTTCTCTATTATTTATTTAATCTATTCCACTGACCGACTTCTCCATTTTTCAAATTGTTTTGAGAATTGCTACTTTGTTGTATGGTCCGAGATCTGGTGCTGCTGGACCCTCTTGTTCCCACTGTTTTCCATGACTTCCCTCAAGATTCTTGATCTTTTTTGACTCCACATGAATTTCATTATTTTTTCTAGTTACATAAAATAATCTATTAGTAGTTTCATTGATATGGCATTGAATCAGTAAATTAATTTAGATAGGATTATCATTTTTATTATATTGACTTGGTCTACCTTTGAGCAAGAAATATTTTCAATTATCTAGATGTATCTTTATTTCTGTAAACAGTGGTTTATAGTTGTATTTGTATGGTTTTTCTGTGTATCTTGGTACATAGACTCCCAGGTATTTTATTTATTTTATAGTTGTTTTAAATAGAATTTCTCTTTCCATCTCTTAAAATGCTCATAATTTTCATGGATTTCTTTTTATATCCTACAACTCTGAAGAAATTATTGTTTCAGTTAATTTTTTTTAAACCCTTGTACTTTGGTGTATTGTCTCATAGGTGGAAGATTGGTAAGGGTGGGCAATGGGGGTCAAGTGACTTGCCCAGGGTCACACAGCTGGGAAGTGGCTGAGGCCGGGTTTGAACCTAGGACCTCCTGTCTCTAGGCCTGGCTCTCCATCCACTGAGCTACCCAGCTGCCCTGTTTCAGTTAATTTTTGAGTTGACTCTCTAGGGCTCCATGATATCATCTGCAGAAATCAATCATTTTGTTTCCACTTTACCAATAATCATTCCCTCAATTTCTTCTTGCCTTATTACTCTCTCTAGTCAATGTCAAATAGAAGTGGTAACAGTGGACATCCTTGCTTTATCCCTGGTTTTACTGAAGAGGATTCTAAATTATCCCCAGTATATATGATGCTAGATCTTGGTTATATATATATATATACTATTTAACATTTTAAGGAAAGAGGAATGGCTAAGCAAATTTGGGTCTGTGACTATCAGATAATACTCTGGTGCTATAAGTATATGAGGAAATAGATGATTTCAGAGAAACATGGAAAGACTTATATAAACCAATCTAGAGTACAGTAAGGAGAACTAGGAGAACAATTTCTATTATCACTGCAATCCTTTTAAAATGAATGATTTTAAAGACTTTTATAACCTGATGAAGAAGGAAATGAGCAGACCAGGAGAACAGATGATACAGCACTAACAGTGCCACAAGACAGTTTTGAAAGCTGTAAGAACTATGAGCAATCCAACAACCATTCATGATTTCAGAATGCTAATTGAAAAGCATGTTGTCCACTTTCTTGTTGAGTCATGGACTCAGGCTGCAGAAGGAGACAAATATCTTTCTTTAAACATAACCAATAAAGGAGCTTTATTTGCTTAAATATGTTTATTATTTGGGAAGTATTTCTTTTTTTCTAATAGAAGGGAGGATGAAAAGAAGAGAAAATAGATCTTGTTAATTCTTTAAAACTTTAAGAGAGGGAAAGAAAAATGTCAGCATTAGGAATAAAGAATCCTAAGTCTAAACTCAGAATGGATTTCAAAGATGATCTAGTCCAACCCCCTCACTGACATTTGAGGAAACTGAGGCTGAGGATTCAAATTCAATGACTTGCCCAAAATCACACAGGTAGCAAGATATGAAAATCATAGATATGAAGCTGGGAGAGACGTGAGAAGTCATCCAACCCCTTATCTCACAAATAAGGAAACTGAGGCTCAGGGAAGTTCACTGATTTGCCCACCATCACTTGGGCAGGAAACATCAGAGACAGAACTTGGACCCAGATCCCCTGATTCCAAATCCAAGGGTCACTGATCTGCCTCAGTGGATGGTAGTTTCCATCCTAGGGCGTCCTCAGGCTACACCACAGGCCTTGATCCTCCAAAATTGCCAAAATTCTGCTATCAAACTATTGTTGTTTGGTCATTTCTCAGTTGTGTCCAACTCTTTGTGACCCCATTTGGGGTTTTCTTGGCAGAGATACTGGAGTAGCTTGCCATTTCCTTTTCCAACTCATTTGACAGATGAGGAAACTGAGGAAAACAGGGTGAAATGACTTGTCCAGGGTCACAGCGCTAATAATGTCTGAGACCAGATTTGAACTCAGAAAGATGAGTCTTCTCCATTCTGGGCATGGCACTCTGTGCACTATGGTGCCACCTAACTGCCCTAATTTGTTTTTTAGATGGAAAGCCCCAACGTTGTGTCAGTGGAAGATAGCACTGAATGTGGAGTCAAGAAGTTTAACTCCCAACTGTGTGATCCTAGGGGTGACCCTCCTCCCCTATATGCCTCAGTTTCCATAGCTACAAAATGAGGTGGTTGAATTAGGCACCCTCTTAGGTCCCTCCCAGCTCTGGATCTAGGTTGCTGTGGCCTCTCTGAGCCTCAGTTTCCTTACCAGTAAAATAAGGGCTTGGTCTAAATGTCCTTTGAGACCCCTCCTCACTCCAGCCGTAGGACCCAGATTCATGATCATCATGAGAAGATTCAGTCCCCTTATCTAGCCTGGGATGACCTAGCCAGTGTGGACAGCCCGAGGAAGCCCTAAGATAACATCTCCTTTCTTCACCTTTAGATTCTTCCCCTTCAGCCTACTGAGACCAGCCTGGGGGAGGAAGACCCAGAACTCTCTGGGGCCAACAAAGTGAGTAACAACCATCCATAAGGGAAGCCCAAAAAAGAGGGGAAGGAAAACCAGACGTCAGGAAGTAGAATTGTCTCTTCCTGTTTAGGGGTCAAGATCTTCTTAATATTCTGGTTTCTGAGCCCGTCTTCATTCTCAGGAGCTCCTTCTCCCTTGCACGAATGGCATCTGACCCGGGACACAGTATTCCACACCCACAGTCCTCCCCTCTGCAGGAAGTGCGATGTTCATACATTCTTTAACTTGGGAGAGTCTGCGGGAGTCTCCTAAACTTAGTGCTGGAGGCTGTCTAAACAAAACTCTCATTTTACAGATGAGGAAACTGAGGCCCAGAGGGGAATGGACTTAGGATCCCAGACTCAGAGCAGGCCATCTGGATCTGGTCTAACCCCTCGGCTTACAGAGAGCGAAGGGATGTTCAGGGGGGAGTTCAGTGACTTGTCCAGAGGCATCTAGCTACTGTGTCTGTGGTCAGATTTGAATTCAGGTCTTCCTAACACCAAATCCCTCACTATAGACATAAGACTATGTTGCCTGGATAGAAAGTACCATCAAGGTCCTCTAATCCATTTCCTTCATTTTACAGATGAGGAAACTGAGACCCAGACTTGCTCACATTTACACACTTACTTAGTAATAGAGCTGGATTCAAATCTGGGTCCTCTGATTCAAAATCCTCTGTCTTGTGCACTGAGTTCTCTTTTCAGTCCCGCTGCCAGGCTGCCTTTTTACCTAGTACATGTTTCCTATTAATTAAAGCAATTCAGGAAGAGATTAAGAGAAACATACTCAGCAGGGGGGGGAAATCACTCACATGCAAATAAGAATTAGATTGGCTAAGCGGTGCCATAGTGCAGAGAATGTCGGCCAAGGAGTCGTCAGGAAGATTCATCTTCCCGAGTTCAAATCCAGCTTCAGACAACTACTAGTTGTGTGACCCTGGGCAAGTCATTTAGTCATTTCACCCTGTTTGCTTCCGTTTCCTCATCTGTCAAGTGAGCTGGAGAAGGAAATGGGAAACCAGCCCAGTGTCTTTACTGAGGAAACCTCAAACTGGGTCACAGAGAGGCAGAAATGTCTGAAAAACAACTAAAAGTAAGACTTCAGATGTGTAGGACAGCCAAAGAAATGTGGCTAGCTAACTTCTCTGCTAACACTGGTGATTTCTTGTTTGCATAAATGGGAAGAGACAGACAGAGAGGAAAAGAAAGAAAAAAGAATGAAAGAAAAAAGAAAAGGAAAGAAAGAGAATAGAAGAAAGAGAAAAAGAAAAGAAAAAGAATGGAAGGAAGGAAGGAAGGAAGGAAGGAAGGAAGGAAGAAAGAAAG
>NC_058133.1:513949070-513963981 GCF_016433145.1 Gracilinanus agilis | reverse complement strand
AAGAAAGGAAGGGAGGAAGAAAAGGAAAGGAGGAAGGAAGGAAGAAAGGAAGAAGGAAGGAAGGAATTAATTAGTTCATGAAACTCCTCCTCCATGCAGCCATGCTTAACAATTGCTTTTATTGCCTGCCTATCGCTGCCCCTTGCTGCTTGAAGCCTCCCCAGCCTGGCATTAGGTGAATGGCATGAGCAGACTGAAGAGCGTGGAGGCATGGCCCAGGCATGGCCCCGAAGCACCCCTGGGTCCACCCAAGTGGTGCCTTGAAGCTGAGACTCACCAGGAGAAAAGCCTGAGTCCTGGCAGTGGTGGGTGCTTCTTCCTCAGCTAGGCCAGGGTAATAGGGAGGAGGCTGGCCAGCACCCAGAACAGCAGCTGACTTTCTCTTCCATCCCTTCCTTCACTTTCTTCTGTCTCCAATTCTGCCCCTGGTCGGACCCGCCGGGCTCCCAGATCAGCCCCAGGATAACCTCGGGAAGGCAGACGCCAAATGCTCCTCATCTCTTATCTCCGTCAGAAAGTCCTTTAATTGCAGGTTACCCCCCAGTCCTCTGAGTAGCCTCCATGCCCCGCGGTCCTGTGATTACGCTGAACTAGCAGTTAAATGGGTTTTCAAACTAAGATCTTAGCTAAGCATCTTGGCTTACCACAGATGACAGATTTAGAGCTAACATGGGCCTTAGAAGGCTACTAGCCCAACTCGCTCATGAGGAAACCGAGGCATTAAAAGATGAAGAGAGAGGTATTAGAACCAGGCCTGGAGATGGGACGTCCTGGGTTCAAATGTGACCTCAGATACTTCCTGGCTGTGTGACCCTGGGCAAGTCACTTCAATCCCTCCCACTTAGCTTTACTGATCTTCTACCTTGAATCCAATGCATAATAACGATTCTACAGTAGAAGGGAAGGGTTTAAGATCAAAGATGAAGAGACTCACCCATGTGGAGAACCTTGGAGTTAAGCTCCCCAGGCCTTAGTTTCCTCATCCGTGAAATCCAAAGTTGGACGAGAGGCCCTCCTCGGTGCCTGCCTGCTGCAGATCTGTGGTCCGATGAGTCCTAGAGCAGACCAAGCAGGGTCTTCCTGACTCCTGGGATCGTGGATTTAGAGCCAGAAGCAGAGGCACACTGGGGATAGCTCCCTCCAGTTCCCAAGAGCCTCTCTGCTGCTCGGTTTTCAGGGGAGCCCTTTGACCTTCAGAAATGGGAAATGGGAGGGCTCTTAAAAGGGGGAGCGCGCTCCCTTCCCTCAGCCCCACTCCCACCCCCAGAAAGGAGGCTTCAAATCTCGGGATTCAATGAAGACTCAGACCAAAGCCTTCTTTTTCTTATAGGTCATGTCTAGGCCACTTGTCCAGAGGAGAATATTCAATAATTCCCTTAAACTTCAAGGTAAGAAGCATCGGATCTGCCTGCTAGGAAGCCAGGAGGGGGCAGGGAGGAAACACTGTAGGGACTTTGGTGGGCCAAGCGAACAGCCACAGCTTCCACCGTGTGGTTGTTGGGGATACAAGAAAAATCCAACAGTGGGAAACCCTCCAAATGCTCACCTCAAGAGTCTGCTCTTTAAGAACTAAGGCCATTTTGTTTTCCATACGTCCAATCCCTCCCAGATGGGCAGCCACTAGAGGGCAGAGCTGGGAAGAGAAGCGGGTCCTTGACTGGGCTCGAAGGCCATCCAAGTGTCTTCTCCCTGTCACCATTCTGGATCTCTCCCGTGCTAGGGCTCTTGGGATGTCCTTTGGATTTGCCCAGTCTCTCCAACAGAGAGTGTATGTCATGTTTCCTCGGTAGAATATAAGCTCCTCGAGGGCAGCCTCTCTTGCCTTCTCCCTGTCTCCTTTGTGCCTGGATGAGATTGTTTATTAAACGTCAGACAATTAAGCCGTGCTCCATAGATTTGAATTGTCCCCAACAACAAAAACCCACCCCCCCACCCCATCCAAAGTAGATTCCCCCAAATGGTTCAGCAAAACCACCAGGAAGCACGACTGCAAGAGATCCTTCTGCCACAGTCCTGACCTTGTTTGGCTCCCCATTGCTTTATGGGAAAATCTCTCTCGCCTCCATCACACTCTTCATTTCCTCCTTCAGCAGAGCTCCCGTTAGGAATGCGATTTCTTATTTTCATGATGCCTCAGGGTGCTTAGGAACAAGCCATGCCTCAGTGGTTCTTCCCAACTGCCCACCTATTCATCACAACATGAACTAATCCCCAGCAGCTGGGCTTGTTGAGTTTGTGGCTGCTTGTAACAGTCTGTCCAGCTTGCCCTTCACTGTCACACCTCCCTGTGCCCTCCTAATTGGCTGCTCCTGATCTGCGATGGGCTTTTGAGCCAGACCACCATGGCAGTTAGAATTGCCCATTAAATCAAGATAAATGGACTCTAGGGGAGACCCTGAAGGAAGGCCTTCACTGCGAGGAGAGTATGTGGCGTGGAAGAGCTCCATCCAGAATGCTCGTGATCTTTGGTTTACTTACCAGATCTCGTCAGGGTCCCAGATAATTGGGCTAAAAAGGAGCCGAATTCGAGATAAGGAGGGCGTTGTTAGAACACCCTAAATTCTTGATCCCACCTGGGCTTTCCTACCATAAAGTCTTCCTCAGATTTTTTGTCCTAACAATAAACCGTTCTCAAAGGCTCTGCTCACAGGGGGGCATGTGATTCCCAGACCTGTCTGCACTTCTACTGCTTTTCTGCTCTGCACATATTATTTCTAGCCAGACTGGCCTCATCGATGGTCCCTGAACTGGACAATGAATTTCCCACCTCCATGCCTTTGCATAGTCTGTCCCCTGTGTTTATGTTTCCTCCTCATCTCCAGCTCTAAAAATCTTTAACTTCCTTCAACATTGAATTCAGGAGTCACCTCCAATAAGGTGTCTTCCATGACTCCCCAAGCTATGGGTACTTTCTCCTTAAATTCTCTTATTTATTGAGCTATTTAAATGGCTTTTGCCTCCAGTAGAATCCAAGCTGCTTCAGGATGGAGGAGGCTTTATTTTTGTCTTTGTCTAGCCCAGGCAAACAGTAGGAATTTAATAAATGTTTGTTGAATGGATGGATGGAGAGATGAAAAGCTATTGAAAGAGACCAGTCATCTCTGATCCAGAGTAAAGAAAGTACACACTGAGTGGCCCTCTGTATACTCCTTAAAAAACAAAAACTTTCCCTCTGCCTTAGAAGCAATACTATGTATTGGTTCCAAGGCAGAAGAGTGGTAAGGGGGAGGCAACTGGGGTTAATTGACTTGCCCAAGGTCACACAGCTAGGAAGTGTCTGAGGTCAGATTTGAACCCAGGACCTCCTGCCTCCTGATCTGGTGCTCTAACTCAGCTACTCCCTCTGATACACTCTTTCTTGTAAGAGCTCTGATTGGTCTTTCTAACAGACACTTTCTAACAGGCCACTGTCCAAAGTTCTGGGGGGGGAAGGGAGGTTGCACTGACTAAAGTATTGAGGGAGACTGTTCTGGAGGCTGGCATGGAAACTACTGTTGTGTTTGAGCTTTCCAACATACCATGTGAGGAACTCCAAGCTTTTGTTTCCCATGAAGACACAGTCGGTGGCCCTTTCAGCCGAAAGTCAGATTACCGAGGCTCCTTGACCCAGAGGAACCCCAATGGGAAAAACAGGAGGGTGGATCACATCTTTGCGGTAAGACGCTCACCCCGCTCCATTTCATACTTCAGTCCGATGAGTCTATTGTTTATAGCTAAATACCAAAGGATGGGCCAGCTGAGCCCAGCGAGGGTGGAGAAGAGAAAAGGGGGCGCCTTCGACTGGGTATCAGCCCACGAGCATTTATTAAGCGCTGACTGCTTGGGGATACCAAGAAAAGGAAGAAGCAATACCTGAGAGAGACACAGAGAGACAAAGAGTGAGAGGGAGGGGAGGAGGGAGACAAAGTGACAGAGAGACAGAGAGAGAGAAAGAGAGGGAGAGGAAGGGAGACAGATAGGGAGAGAGACAGAGAGAGACAAAGAATGACAAAGAGACAGAGAGAAAGAGAGAGAACATGAGAGACAGAGAAAGACNGACAGGGAGAGAGACAGAGAGAGACAAAGAATGACAAAGAGACAGAGAGAAAGAGAGAGAACATGAGAGACAGAGAGAGAAAGACAGAGACAAAGAGGACAGAGAGAGAGACAGAGAAACAAAGAGAGACAGAGAGACAGGGAGAGAGACAGAGAGACAAGGAGTGACAGAGAGAAGAAGAAAGACAGAGACAAAGAGACAGAAAAAGAGAACATGAGAGACAGAAAGACAAAGTGATAGAGAGAGAGAGAGAGAGAGAGAGAGAGAGAGACAAAGACAAAGAGGGCAGAAAGACAGACAAAGAGTGACAGAGAGATAAAGAGAGACAAAGTGACAGAGAGACAGAAAGAGAGAGGGAACATGAGAGACAGAGACAGAGAGACACAGAGATACAAAAAGTGACAGAGAGAGAGAGACAGAGAGATGGAGCATCACATGGGAACAATAGCAAGTAGCTCAGTGAGGCTCTATTTAGTCCTTCAGAGGATAGGGAAGCAGTGGAGTTTCTTGAGTGGGAGATGACTTGGTCATATGAGCACTTTGGGAGAATCTCTTAGTGATTGTATGAAAGCATGATTGAATGGGGGGAGATCAACAATAATGAGCATTATTCCACTGGCAATAACTCACATCTATGGAGTAATTTCAAGTCTACAAAGTGCCTTTCCCTATTTTGGATCCTCTGAGATTATCTCAGTGACTTAATTAGAAGACCACGACAATAGACTATGAGAGTTGATGAGGGCCTGGATTAGGGTGCCAGCTGTGGAGAGTGGAAAGAAGGGGACGGGAGGGAGGTCTTGGGAATTAAAAAAAAAACAAGATATGGCTGTAATTGTAGGAATAATTCTGAGAGAGAATAGTAATATTCTATAATGCTATTATAATAATAATATAATAGTCTTATTATTAAGGCTAGAAGAAGTATCATTAACCCAAATTTGCAAAGGAGGATACTAGTCACTGAGGGGTTAATTGACCAATAGTTTGGCTAATATGTGAGAATAACAAGGAAGTGCCGCCATCTCAGAATTTCATTTTAGTGGTTTTTAACATTGATTTTTGCTTTTCTTTTTGGCTCCTCCCCAGAAACCCGTGATGACCCATCATCCTTGAAGACAGCCTTCACCATAAAAGTCCCATGCAGACGGCTCACGTTCCCTCCACTGTCATTACAATTGTGTTCTTCTCCCTTCTCCATCCCTCTCTCGAGAAAAGAGAAAACGCTGCTTGTGGGGGAGTCCAACTTCAAGATGATAACGGCTGCCAGCTTTTCCTCCAAGTCACTGCAGAGTGAACTCAATAATAGAACCACAAGGCCCTTCGCTTCCCAGACCACTGTTGCTTACTTGCTTACTTGTTTCTTTCCAGTTGGATACGTCCCTGAATTTATATTCTGCAGGTTCGTAGGGTTACAGATAGAAGGACCTTAGAGAGCATCTGCTCATGTGAACATGCACAAGAGGTCACCGGAGATCAGTACACAGAGACAGAGAGAGACAAAGAGAGAGAGAGAGAGAGAGAGACAGACAGACAGACAGACAGACAGACAGACAGACAGACAGACAGAGAAAGAGACAGAGAGAGACAGAGAGACAGAGACAGAGAACAAGAGAGAGAGAGAGAGAGAGAGAGAGAGAGACAAAGAGAAAGAGAGAGGGGGGGAGATTCACTTTGACTTGATGTTTCTTTGGTTGGCACAGATGCTACTGCTAATAATAATATTGCTAATGCTAATAATAATAGTTCTCGTTTATACGGCACTTTACAGACATCGTCTCATTTGACCCTCACCATAAGCCCATGAGGCAGGGGCTGCTGTTATTCCTATTTTACCGATAAGGAAACTAAGACCCAGAAAGGTGAGTGACTTGCCCAGAGTCACATGCCTAATATAAGGCAGACTTGAACTCCGCGTCCTCCTGCCTCCCAGGCTAGCTCCCTGTCTGTGCTGATCATGGTGCCTCCTTGCTTTCGTTCTCCAACCCCAGCACCGTTTTTGTCTTTCCTCCATCAAGCTAGTGACAATGTCCCCTTTGGTTCTCTCAGTGGCGCCGGGGTACCAGTGTCACACTTGATTATCCATCCATTGGTTACTTTCTCCCATGCTAGAAGAGTCGCCTCCCTCCCAGGCTCCGGCTTTGGGGGCTTTATGGTACTTTCTAACTCAACTTTCCACACACAGGCCATTTGGGCGATGTATTACAAGCTCCTTGAACCTACCCTGAAGCTTTCCATTGCCCTTTGGGTTACTTAATGACACACTAAGAACTCCTGCCAGCAGTGATGAAGGGTGTTTTCTTTTGGCCCCATTGCAAAACTCACTCGTGCCATTGGTCTCTCAAACATGGGCCCCCTCACCTCCTTACTGGTGATTTGCTGCAGAGACATCCTCTAACAGAATCTCATATTATTATTAGCGTCCTGAGGGCAGGTACTGCCTCGCCCTTGTATCTCTATCCCCCGCCCTTAGCACAGTGCCTGGCACTTATGGAGAGCCAAAAGTGACCTTAGAAACAATTTAGTTGGAGCATCTGGGTAGCTCAGTGGATTGAGAGCCAGGCCCAGAGAAGGGAGGCCCTGGGTTCAAATCCGGCCTCAGACACTTCCCAGCTGTGTGACCCTGGGCAAGTCACTTGACCCCCATGGCCCACCCTTACCATTCTTCCACCTAGGAGCCAATACACAGAAGTTAAGGGTTTAAAAAAAAAAAAGAAACAATTTAGTCAAACTCTCCCATTTTATAAAGAAGGAAACAGAGGCTCCAGGCAGGCAGGACCCCAATTCTTATCCTAGCAGAAAAGTAAAAGAAAGAGAAGGTATCATCTTGGGTACTGGGCTGCCCACAAAGTCCCGTTATGCTCCTCCTGCCTGGGTTTCCCCTGAGAGCCTCAGAGAAGGTAGGTCAGATTCTCAATTCTCTAGTGGAAATTGTTTCAGGTAACAGTCTGGTAACTCGGTGTTAATAAATATTAAAGGATTCTTGGTCCCCCATGCCAGATGGCTGTCCATTATTCACTTAGATACAAATGGAGGATCCTAGATCAAGAGCTGGAAGGGACTTCAGAGGCTATCTAGTCTAACCCTCTCATTTTATAGCAACTGAGGCCCAGAAAGGCAAAGTGATTTGTCCATAAATGGCAGAAGAAGGATTCGAACTCATGTCCTGTTGACTCTCATTGCAGCTCTTTTCCCCTCACTCCCCTGACTCTGCACTCATGCTGCCACTCTCCTGGGAAAAAAAGAGATCCCAAGGTTGAAAGAATCTCAGCAGTCACTTCAACCCTTCATTTTTCAGAGAAGGAAACAGGCCTAGAGAGGGAAAATACTTTGGCCAAGGTCACCAAAATAAATAAAGACTGGATTAGAACACAGATCCTCAACTTGGAATTCAGTGTTTAGAACCTCATCATCTCTCACCTGGAAATTCTAATCACTTCTTAATGGGGCTCTTGGCTGCCATTTTCCCCCTTCCATTTTTTATTGTCCAAACATGTAACTTCATCAGTATGGGGAACATTGGCATGGGAAATCCTACTGATTCTAGATAGCAACTTGTTGGCAATTTGTTGTTTCCTGAGGTGCTGAAAGGTTCAGCCACTTAACCAGGATCACAAAGTCAGTATATATCCAATGGTGGGACTTCAACTGAGGTCCTCCTGAATGGGAGGGTGACTTCCCTATGCTATGCTGGCCACACACCTCTTCCCATCCCTATAGAGCCTCTGAAGCATCTATCTCAAGAAGAATAAGGTGTCCAAAAGTTTTAGTGGTTCTCCATTGCTTCCAGGATAAAATGCAGTCCTACCCCCTCTTATTTGGCATTCATTGCTCTTCCCAACATGGTACCAGCCTCCCTTTCCAGACTTCTTTCATGGTATCCTCCCTCAAAACATCTCTCCTTTTACTGTTCCTTCTACAGGGCAATCCATCTCTAGCTCTTTGCCCTTGCGCTGGCTCACCCCTCTTCCTGAAATGCACATCCTGCTCACATCTCCCTCTCTGGACAATAATAATAGCTTCCATTCATTTAAGATTTCCAAAACACTTTACATATGTTATCTCATTTGATTCTCACAACAATTGTGTGAGGTAGGTGCTCCTGTCCCTATTTTAAAGATGAGAAAACTAAGTCTAAAAGGGGTTATGTATAGCTAGGAAAAGTCTAAGACAGGATTTGAATGCACAGGATGCTGAGAAAAGCCCCTCTGAGTTACTTCTGCATATTTCCCCACTGTTACTGATGGGACTCAAAGAGAAATAAATAGTCTAGTATTCAAGACCTTCCACAATCTGCCACCACCCTAGTTTTCTGGTCCTGTTCTTCTCCCCTTCTTGCCTCCCCTGCTCCAGATAAATGAAACTATTTTATGTCCTCAAAACATTCCTAACATAGTCCCACCTCTGTGTTTTTACTCATACAGATTCCTGTGCTAGGAATACCTTATTCCATCTTCTTCCTCTGGTGACTTCCCATTCATCCTTTAAATCCCATCTCAAGTTTGAGCCCAGATCTTCTAACTCCAAATCTGTAGTTCTTTCTCCCATACAACACTAGCTCTTGGAGACCACAAAGCATTTTTCTTAACATTTTCTTTGTAATCCCTGACTGGTTTTGGTCCCTGCCAGCTATTGTCAAGAAAGAACTCCTTAAGCAAGAAAGAAAGAACTGTTTGAGCATGAGCATAACAGACCTCTAGTGGCTACTTGAATAAGGTGACTCAGGACTTTTAGGGTCTGGGAATTATTCCCAAGGTGAGAATCACCCAAGCCTCTTTGCTTTTTTAGCCCAAAGTTAGACAGAAATGTCAGACAGGAATGACTTGATGTCTTCCAGCTTAGAGGACTTAGTGAGCTCAGCCCTGCAATGCCATCCACTACATCACTAAATGAGAGTCACTATCTCAGCCAGAGAGTCACTATCTCAGGAGCTTTTCATGTCCTATATTTGACATAGAAAACTCTCCAAAATTCATTGATTTATTTCTAAGAATCATTGAATTCCTACTTAGAGCTGTAAGGGACCTTAAAATTAACAGACTGGAGTTCCTTCATTTCTATATGTAAATTACAACTTTTATATGTAAATTTACATGTAAATTAGTTCCCCATTTTACATTTTATGTGACTTGCCCAAAGTCTCACTATGAGGCCTAAAGAAGGGACACAATTTGACTATGCAAGCAATAGAGCTGGAATTTAAGCCCAAGTCCTCTGATGCTGAATTCAGAAAAGGCACCTTGCTAGTAGCCAGAAAGTATAAAACAAGGGAAATAAATGAGTTAACTAATAAACACTTTCTTAAAGCACAGTGGACTGGAAAGTCATGGACTTGGGGTCAGGAAGTCCTGGATTCAAATCCCAGCTCTAACAGAAGCTGCATAACCATGAGCAATTCATTTTACTGAAAAATAGGGATAATAAAAGTTATACTCAGAACTGTCTTTGTTCCAGAGTGCTCTGGGAGAGAAAAGGATAGTAAGTCATGAAGGGGACACTTTCCCCACAGCAGGTTGTGCTTTCTCCTTGGGAGGGTTTGCCACCATTTTCCTTCTCTCTCCACTCCCTGCACCTCACCTTATGACATTCTGCCAGCCATGACCAGTAGGTGACAAAGTTGTCACCACCGAAGGTCCGTCCCATCCCTATGAGCCAATGCTTTTCACCAAATTCCCTTAGGGGCAAGTCAGACCATCCCCTTTTCCGAAACCTTATAGGGACCCCATTTGTCCCCCAACTCAACCATTTGTGCCACCTGGTGAAAAAAAGGGGTCAAAGACTTAGGACCAGAAGGAGCTTTAGATGGTTTCTTAGAGATGATGCTGAAGGAGGCATCTGACTTGCCCAAAGTCTCACTATGAGCCAGATAGTGAGCTGGGTGCTGTGGATACACCTGAAAGTAGGTTGGTGCTTGCCTTCAAGGGGCTTACATGTTCACACTTGTCCATCAGAGAAGTGCACGACATCTCATACAATCTTCCTTGGTATCTCTATGTTCATATGTGTATGTTGGTTTGCTGATCAAGTCCAAAGGAAAAAGGAAAGAATCTTTTTAAGTAAACGCAGTATATGTGAGTAGTAGACCCGGGTCCCCTGACAGGGACTGCTGACTCTATCCCTTCCTCAGGACTTACTGTCTTTAACAAGACGTTTTAGAATTTTTTTGGCAGACTTTCAAATCAAGTCACCCAACAATAATTTGAAGAATTTCCCTTTTTAGAAATCGAGATCTCTGCCCTTTTCTAGTCTAGCCTCAGCTCTTCCATTATCCACCTTTATTTTTCCAGACACCTAAATTCAGTCCCTCAATCACATCCATGAATTCTAATAGTACCCTGAGCTCTTTCTGGGCTTGAGGGCATGAACTCACAGAGGGCAGGGGGCCCTTGCCATCTCCTTTACCTTAGGTTTCAATTTTGGATCTCCCTTCCTTTTTCTACCAGTCTCTCAAAATAGGAGGTGAATGATTCTACCTTCTCTCCTCCATCCATCAGCATCATATTAGTCACCCCTACACAATGGTTGTTTACCTTCTTGGAGTTTTCCCTTGTCTCTCCATAGCCAATAAAAGTCAAATGTTGAAATTCCTCACAGGCCATGAGTTTGTTCCAAACTCAGCATTCCTTTTTTTTTTTTTTAATTTGAAAATTTTTATTTAATGAATTTAGAATAGTTTTCAATGGTTACACGAATTGTGCTCTTTACCTCCTCTCCTCCCACCCCCCTCCCATAGCCAACAAATAATTCCACTGGATTTTACATGTGTCATTGATCAAGACCTATTTCCATATTATTAATATTTACACTAGGGTGATCGTTTACAGTCTACATCCCCAATCATATCCCCATCGACCCATGTGATCAAGCAGTTGTTTTTCTTCTGTTTCTGCTCCCACAGTTCTTCCTCTGAATGCGGATACATTCTTTCTCATAAGTCCCTCAGAAATGTCTTGGGTCATTGCATTGCTACTAGAAATCTATTACATTCGATTGTACCACAGTGTATCTGTCTCTGTGTATAATGTTCTTCTGGTTCTGCTTCTTTCACTCTGCATCAGTCTATGGAGGTCTTTCCAGTTCACATGGAATTCCTCCAGTTCATTATTCCTTTGAGCACAATAGTATTCCATCACCAACAGATACCACAATTTGTTCAGCCATTCCCCAATCAAAGGACACACCCTCGTTTTCCAATTTTTTGCCACCACAAAGACCGAGCTCTAGCATTCCTAACCATCTCGTAGTACCACTTCATTCTTTTGCCAGCCTTTGCTTTGGCCCCTTGCCCGCGTCTTTAGAGAATGGTCAGTGGCTTCTCTATCAGGCCACATTGTTCTCTGAAATGATTCTCCTTTTCTTCTTCATGGGAACCATTTGTGTTTGTGTCATCCCAAATCTATTCTTAAGCCCCCTCCATCTCTGCTGAGCCAACTTGAAGAATCAAGAATGGCCCAAAGGATGGCCCAAGGGCCATGAGATCCCAGCTGACATTTTAGAAATTTCCTCTTCCAAAATCAAGGTTGGGCCCTCATCGATCATGAACTCTAACACTGAGTGGTCATTTCCTCCCAAAGTTCCCATCATGTCTGTTCTCAGCAGCCACTTCTTCCTCATTTAATTGAATCCGGTCTAGAATGGCACTTTCCCCTTCCTTCGCCTCTCGAAGGCTGAAATATCAAAGTCCTTGCGACAGCACACGAGGATTACAGGAAGATGGTCAGAGATATCGATTTGCCTTTGAACTCTGAGGATAATGGATCTTGGAGGAGGTTGATGCTACACTGAGAAAGCTTCATTTCCTGGGGGCACCGAACACTGTGCACAAGAAGTGAAGTTAACCTGCTTAAAGGCTGTTAAGTCTCGGTGGAAATTCGGGGGGATCAAATTATATCCCTGATGACTCAAAGGACCCAAGTCCCTCCTTCTTTAGTGCCCGCTCCCCTAATGAGATTAGGGAGGGGGAAAGATGGGAGTTGGTTGGAGGGAGGCTGTGTAAGCCTGTGACCTAATCAGCAAAGGAGAATAAAAGAGGAGGGGCCCCAGGCATACCAGTGTGGCTTGGACCCAGACCCAGCAGGACCACTTGCCCAGAAGCTAAGCTCCTGCCTCTCCTGAGAGACCTAGTAAGTATCCTCTTTCCAACTGTGGCTACTGACATCGGTGAGATCTCAGTGGGGTCAGGGAAATGGGTGCCCACTGCCCTCCTACAGCTTAGGTCCTCTGAGGTCTCCCTCTGGGGCTGCAGTGGGTGCTGCTAGCTAGCTAGGAGAGGGGGGAGGAAGGAGGCAGAGAGAACATGGGAGGATGGCTCTGCTCTGCTCTGCACGTTGCCACAGTTTCTCCACAAGGTCTACACCAAGGTCTGTTGTTATATCTGTGGTCACTGTGCAGGACACACTTGCCAATGAGTCTGTCTCAAAGGAGAAGGCCTCAAGTGGCTGAAAGACTCTCTGGTTTTGGTAGCTTTGGTCATATTGTGATTAATGCAGATGGCAATAATAATAGCAAGCATTTCTATTCCATTCCAAACTTTAAAGTTTACCTTCCATAGAGCATCTCTTCCGATGCTCCCAACAGCTCTGGGAAGTGGACGCTATTATTACCTCAATTTTACAGATAAGAAAATCGAGTCTGTTAGAGATCAAATGACTTGCCTGAGCTAATATGTGTCTGAGTGAGGAGTTGAACTCAAGTCTTCTTGCTTTCTTATCTCTTGGCCCTTAAAAATCTAATCCTATTCATTTCACTATCTGCAGAGATCAGAGAAGTCCCTTGCAGACTGAAAATCAGTAGAGTTGGGGATAGATTGCTCAGTGGATTGAAAGCCAGTCCCAGAGACAGGAGGTTCTGGGTTCAAATCTGGCCTCAGACACTTCCTAGCTGGATGACCCTGGGCAAGTCACTTAACCCCCATTGCCTAGCCTTTACTGCTCTTCTACCTTGGAATATAATATTGGTTCTATGACCAAAGGTAAGAGTTTTAAAAAGAAAAGAAAAAGAGATAAATAGAGTGCAAGCGATGGGGTGGTCAGCAGTGGATTGTGAGTGGTAGCTTTTTTTAAGTTTTTATAACTTGTATATTTCAAAAGCTTTTAAGAGGTAAATTTCTCTTGCTGTATTTATGCTAAATATCATTGTTTTCAGTCTCTTTGCTTCAAACCTATTAGCTGCCTGTAGTTAAATGATGCAGTGAAAAAAACAAAGCCACTGGGCTTTGAGAATCCCAGCTACTCCTTAACTAAATTATCTCATCCTCTTCTCTGAGATTCAACAAATACATCCAAGTCAGCAAATGTTTTAAGTGCTTATATATGCAAGACATTGCAGGGAAGTGGGATTCAGAGCATACATTTGATTCTCAGAAGAGGACATTAACATTTGCCCATTTTACAGAAGAGGAAACTGAGGTTCAGAGACTTGGCCACACAGCTGATACTAGAAAAGGGGTTCAAACACAGGATTAAGGACCTGAACCAATTCCACTCAGTCCCATTGGTTCTCTATTGAGGACCTCTCAAGCTATGGATTTTTTTTTTCTTAACCTTTACCTTCTGTCTTAGAATTAATACTAAGCATTGCTTCTGAAGAGTGGTAAGGGTTAGGCAACTGAGGCTATGTGACCCTGGGCAAGTCACTTAATCCCCAATGCTTAACCCTTACCATTCTTCTGCCTTAGAAGCAATACAATACCGATTCTAGGGCAGAAGGTAAGAGCTTAAAAGAGACACAGAGACAGAGAGAGACAGAAAGAGGAGACAGAGAGAGCAGAAAGACAGAGAGAGGAGAGAGACAGAGACACAGAGAGAGAGAGATGAAGAGAGAGACAGAAAGAGACAGAAAGAGGCAGAAAGAGGAGAGAGAGAGAAGAGAGGAGAAAGAGAGAAGAGAGAGACAAAGAAAGAGACAGAGACAGAGAAAGAGAGGAGGGCAACTGGGTAACTCAGTGGATTGAGAGTCAGGCCTAGAGACGGGAGGTTCTGGGTTCAAATCTGGCCTCAGACACTTTCCAGCTGTGTGACCCTGGGCAAGTCACTTGACCCCCATTGCCTAGCCCTTACCATTTTTTTGCCTTGATTCCAAGATGGAAGGTAAGTGTTTTTAAAAATAATAATTAAAAAAAATTGTTTTAATAAAAGAGAGAGAAGAGAGAGAGAGACACAGAGACAGACAGAGAGGAGAGACAGGCAGAGACACAGAGACAGACAGAAGCAGACAGAGACAGAGAAGAGAGACAGACAGAGACAGAGACGGAGAGACAGAGAGAGACACAGAGGCAGACAGAGACAGAGAGAAGAGAGGACAGACAGAGACACAGAGACAGACAGAAGCAGACAGAGACAGAGACAGAGAGGAGAGACAGACAGAGAGCCCGAGGCAGGGACGAGACACTGAGCTGAGACGGAAGGAGAGCTCTAGACAGAGAAGCGCAGCTGCTCTCAAGGCGCCTCACGCGGGTCTCTGCCTTCTCTGGCCACAGGCGAGGGTCCGTCTCCCAGAATCCCGAGCGACCTGCTGGCCGGCACCATGAAGCTTCTGGCCGTGGGCTTCGTGTACCTGCTGCTGGCCTGCCTGGCCCTGCCCGGGGCCGAGTGCCGGCTCCACGACCGCTCCATGGAGATCCGGAGTGAGTTCCCGCCTGCCCTGCAGGGGCCCGGCTGGTGCTGGCCCAGGCGCTGCCTTTCCCTCCCCACATCCCGAGTCCTCCTCCGGCTCTCAGGCTCCGGGCCTCGGGGCCCCTCCTGCCCTCGGGCGTCCTGAACCCCCCCAGACTCTGTGACGGCAGCCAGGCTGGGCTCAGCAAGCTCAGTTCGGAGCCACCAGGAGCCCCCCAGGAGGCTGGGGGAGGGGGGACACCCGAAACAGGCAGCGATTTTC
>NC_058133.1:513929473-513945348 GCF_016433145.1 Gracilinanus agilis | reverse complement strand
TATCTTAGCTGTGTGACCCTGGACAAATCATTTCACCTTGTTTACCTCAGTTTCCTCATCTGTAAAAGGAACTGGAGAAGGAAATGGCAAACCACTCCCATATCTTAGCTGTGTGACCCTGAACAAGTCACTTTACCCTGTTTGCCTCAGTTTCCTCATCTGTAAAAGGAACTGGAGAAGGAAATGGCAAACCTCTCTAATATCTTAGCTGTGTGACCCTGGACAAATCATTTCACCTTGTTTGCCTCAGTTTCCTCATCTGTAAAAGGAACTGGAAAAGGAAATGGCAAACCACTCCAGTACCACTGTGGAGAAAATCCCACATGGGGGTCACAAAGAGGGAAATAAAGCCAGCTTTTAAGTCAAAATGACCAGCGTCTATCCGACTATTATTAATAACAACCTCTTCCTTTCCCACTGGAGGTCTCCCTCATGCCCAGCAGGCTGCCCACCCCCCACTGCTCAGCTTCCTTTTACTTTTGACCTCATTAGAGTGGAAGCTCCCTGAGAGGAGGGCCCAACTTCCTTTTTACTTCTATTTGCTTTTCCAGGGGGCTCACAGTATGTACTTAACACACGTCTGCTGACTGACTGACTGACTGACCAACTGAACATGTTTCTTATTCCTTTGGGATTTACAGAGTACTTTATTCCCATCAGCCCCAGGAGGGAGGGAGTGGGCGACACAGGTATCATTAGAGCTGAAAGGGCACATAGAGACCGTTTAGCTAACCCCCTCATTTTACAGATTGGGGAACTGAGGCCCAGGGAGGTTAACAATGACTTGACACCATTAGTAAGTGTGAGACTTCCATGTGATGATGCACAGGGGTTATTACAATTTACTGAAAAGGAAACGGGTCCAAAATGCTAAAAGCGATTTGAGACACGCCTTCCCAAGACTCTGAGAACGAGCACATTGATGAAGACATGAATTTAGACCCCTTTAACAGTTTCCCCCATTCTCACTCCTGCCCTTCCCGTTTTAGCTCCTTCTGGCTACCTGCAGATGGTGTGCCCAGCTGGTGCCAGACACTGAGGGGAAGTCCCTAATGCAGTCAGGAGGCAGCTGGGCAGGGCAGTGGTTAGAGCGCTTAGCGTCTGCCTCAGCCTTTGCTGATCCCTTACACACTCTCTTCCTCCATTTTCTCATCCATAATCTGAGGGGATTGGGCCAGAAGTCCTCCACGTTCCTGCTCAGCTCTAAGTCGGTGATGCCCTGGCAGGGAGAGGCCGTGGTGTCCCCGAGAAGCTGCCCAGGGATGGAGCCACCCAGGTGTTCTGGCTCTGACTCAGGGCTTCCTCCCGGAACCTCGACCCATTCCTCCCCCACAGTCTCTTCCAGGAAACGTCTCTTTGAGAGCCGGTGATTTTCCTTGGATTCCTGGGAGGGGGCCGACAGGCAGCAAGTCCAACATCTCAGGAACTGCCTTCAAAGCCCATGCTGCCATAGCCAAGGTAGGTCAATCCATTGGCAAAGGCCAAACCATCAGGTCTTGGTGGGGAGATTCGTCTTCATGACAGCAGCCCAAGAGGAAGCCAGATTTGGGGGAGGGCTCCCATGGGACCCACCTCCCCCTAGTCCAGGCAGCATTTGGCCTTTCTTTGACTGGTTGAATTCTCCAGATCAACCGAGGGGCTCTTCCGCTGAGCTTGGCCTCCATGTTGTTCTTCCCTTTGTAATAACTCCCGAGCTGAGAAGAGAAAGAAGTGAACGATGAGAACATTTGGCCCAGAGGCGGATTTCCCCCTCGCTCACTTGAAAGGCCCCCTACGGGATCCATGTGGGAAAAGCTCCCAAGCCAACGCCTCTAGTATTCATCCAAATTGTCCCAGGCTCTCTCCTGGACTCAGAGATGCTTAGAAGGGAGCCAAGACCCACAAAGGAACTGGATCTGTGTCCCAGTGGCGGGTCCTCTCCTAGAGGTCTGTAGAGCAGATATCAAAGTTTGAGGGCCGCCCATTAATCCATCAATGAACATTATTAAGCACCTACTATGTCCCACACACTGGGCATACAGAGACAAAATCCAAACTATTTATCCCTTGTCCTCAAAGAGCTTATAATTCCTTAGGAAGTAGACTAGAGATATAATCTGGACTCTGACTCCTATAAGTTAAATGTCCTTGGGCAAATTTCTTCCTTTTCCTGAGCCTCAGTTTCTCATCCATAAAGTGAGGGAGGAACAGCTAGGTAGTCCGGTGGGTAAGACTGAGTCTGGAGCCAGGAAGATGAGTCTTCTCAAATCTGGCTTCAGGGGTACATCTAGGTGTCTCACTAAATTGAGAACCAGGCCTAGAGATGGAAGTGCTGGGTTCAAATCTGGCCTCAGACACTTCCTAGCTATGTGACCCTGGGCAAGTCACCTAACCCCCATTGCCTAGCCCTTACTGCTCATCTTCCCTGGAAGCAATTCACAATAATGATTCCAAAATGAAGGTAAGGGTTTAAAAAAAAAATCTGACCTCAGACACTTCCTAATTGTGTGACCGTAGCCAAGTCATTTCACCCTGTTGGCCTCAGTTTCCTCATCCATAAAATAAGCTGGAGAACAAAATGGCAAACCTAGAATCTGTCAAGAAAACCCCAAATGGGGTCAAAAAGAGTGGGACGTCCTCTGACCTCCCTTAACCTCAGTTTCTTTATCTGTAAAATGAAAGGGCTGGACTAGACGACCTCTGAGGTTCCTCCCACTTCTAAATCTTTGTTCTATAAGTCACTTCAGAGTAAATAGGGCTTCCCATTCTCTTTCCAGAGACCCCCTTACAGATTTCTCCAGCAAGGGTTTCAGATCTACAGCTACAGAGGATCTCAGAGGCCATCTAGCCTAACCCTTACTTTAAAGATAAGGAAACTGAGGCTGGGGTGGGAGAAGAAAGGAAGTGGCAGAGCCAAGATTCAAATCCAGTTCCTCCAACTCGAGGACTCCTCAGGTGTAGATTGCATCTTGAAGCCAGGTTGGATGGAGGACTATAGGCTTGGGAAGAACCAACAGGAAGCCCAGGCAGGAGGATATATATATATATATAAAACCAAGCTCTGGTTGTGTGCCTCAGTTTCCCTAGCTGTGTTGTATTATTTGGTCATTTCAGTTGTGTCTGACTCCTTGTGATTCCATTGCGGGTTTTCTTGGCAAAGATACTGAAGGGGTTCACCATTTCCTTCTCTGACCCATTTTACAGATGAGGCAACTGAGACCAACAGGGCTTGTCTGAGGCTGGATTTGAACTCAGGAAGATGAGTCTTCCCAACTCCAGGCCCAGCATACCATGTACTATGGTACCACCTAGCTGCTTACGCCTCAACTGTAAAATAGCATCTATTCAGGGACCAATACGAGAAGTTTTTTGGTTCAGTGCCCGGCACCCAGAAAGTGCCCATGTCTGTGCTGGCTGGCATTATATTACTATTGTTATTATTATCATTCTCTCACCTACAGCAGTGAAGGCTTCGGTCACTTGGTGGTTTAGTTTGGCCGATGTTTCCATGAACAATAACTTGTTACTTTCTGAAAATGTTTTTCCTTCCTGGAATAGAGAAGAAAATGCACCTTTATGTGACTCAGAACCCAGAACCCTCGAATCTTAGAGAATGGATCTCTCTCTTCTGGGCCCTGTCAGATCCTGACTCAAGCGGTTTCCTTACATGCTCAATGAGAAGGTGGACCTAGACCATCTCTGTATGTCTTCCAGCTCCAACTGGAAGGCGCCATCTGGTTCAACATTGTCATTTTACAGATGAGAAAACTGAGGCTCAGGCTGGTCATGGGACCACGGACAAAGCTGGAAGATTCCTCAGAATCTTTCTAGCTTGATCCTCTTATTTTCTCAATGAGGAATCTCAGGCTCAGGTGAAATAATGTGTGCTCAAGGTCACACAGGTAGACAAGATTTGAACTCAGGTCCTATGACTCTAGAGAGAATCACTGCTCTTTCCACTATTCAGTGTGTTTTCCAAGTAAATTTTTGACACTTCTTATTCCCAGGAGGTGATCTCAAATAAAAATATAACACTGAAAGTCACAAAGCCACAACTGCCAATTATCACCTGTGTGAACTTGTCTAAGTCATTTCCCAGTCTGAGCCTTAGTTTCCTCCTCCATGAATAAGTGCACAAGAAAAGAGAATTCCCAAACTCTCTCACAGTCTTTGGACTCTGCCTCTCCTGATTCCCAACTTAAACCTTTTCAGGAAAAGCCAAAAACTTTTTTCTCATAAGAATAGTAGCAAAACCAAGGTCAGGTCCAGAACCATTGCTGGCCTTTTTCTCCATCTCAGGGCAGGCTCCAACATAGACAAGAAGAGGCTGTGAAGCACCAGGAAGAATTAGAGCTGGCCTGACCCAATGGTTTTACAGAAGAGGCTTAGCCACCTTCACACGGCTCCCTTGACTCATAGGCCTTCCCAGTCCTCATCTAGGGTTCTTTCCACAAGACTCTGATGTTCTCAGGTGGACTCTGAGTGATGGAAAGCCCATTGAAGAGATAACAAGACATATTAAGGGCAGGGGGGGCCCCACCAAGGCAGAACATCATATACATTATCCATAGCCAGTGTATTTCTCTGCCACAAAGGAGACTTTGGGCTGCCATATCAGGAAGAATGACAAAAGGCACCGAGAAAGCTTTTTTAAAAAAAGACTAGGCTGGAGGGTAGCTGGGGGGCTCAGTGGATTGAGAACCAGGCCTAGAGATGGAAAAGCTGGGTTCAAATCTGTCCTCAGATATTTTCTAGCTATGTGATCCTGGGCAAGTGACCTAACCCCCATTGCCTAGCCCTTAACACTCCTCTGCCTTGGAGCCAATACACAGTATTAATTCCAAGACGGAAGGTAAGGGTTTAAAAAAAAAAAAAAAAGACTAGGCTGTCCTCTTTTAATCTGGCGCCCCAGACAGGACTGGTCTCCTGGCAAGGACCAAACACATACCTCAAATGTCACTTCCCGAGAATCCTCAAGATCTGTCTTGTTGCCTACCAAAATCACAACAATTTCTTCAGGCTGAAACTCATTCTCCAGCTCCTTCCACCAGTTCTGGGCCCTGTGGAAAGTATCCTTAAAAAGACAAGGATTTTAAGCATTATAGACTTTGTGTATATGTAGAAAACTCTGAGCTTCTGGTTTAGAATCAATAAATACTGTGTGTTGGTTCCCAGAGAGATAAGCAGGAAGGGCTGGATGATGGAGGTGAAATGGTGTTACCATTGTTCAGCTTTGGTTTCTAATCCCACATCATTAATACTTGCTCCAAAGCCCTAATAACAAGGTTCATGGTCCCATCCCTTGAGTGCTTTGTAGTGGAGGCAACAATCACAGACTTTGAGAGCTGGAAGGGACCTGGCAGCAGCGGACAACTCATCCAACCCGCCTACAAAGGAGGTTGATGGCCATGATAAGACTCCAGACAAGTGGCTGGCCAGCCAGCCTCCACAGAATGTGCTGACACACTTCTGAACACGGCACCTTCTCTGTCTCTGGCCACGGCTGTCCCCAGAGGGAACCCAGAGGACTGGGACTGGGATCCAATGTCCCGGAGAGATTTCAGCGGAAGCCTCGCCCAATACTGAAGCAGACCACCTGGGGCATGCTGGGTGAAGGGATTTTTACTTCTCAGGAGGGTTAGAGTCAATTTATCAGTTGATTTTGTTTTTAAACCCGCCTTTGGCTTGGGCACCAAAGATGACACGCAAAGCCGGGCTATTCCCCTGTTGATATGCTAACAGCGGCCCTGCTTATTTGTCCAGTGACTCACCGAGCCCTGCCATATGGTATCATTAGATTATTTAACGCTGGACTCAGCTGGATCAGGGCAAATTAAGTCTCTTCCCTAGTCAAACACTGTGCCAATGCTGGGGGATAAAAAGAGAAAATGAAAATAGGTTTTGCCTTTATAGGTCAGAGATTAGAGCTAGAAGGCATCTTGGAGGTCACTGAGTCCAACCCCTTCATTTTACATATGGGGAAACTGAGGCCTTGAGAGCTGAAGCGATGTGCCCAGGGTCACACAAATAATGTGTCTGATGTAAGATGTGAACCCAGCTCTAGCCACTAGATCATGCATTCTACTAAAAGATTCGACGTGCATACAGAAAAATGACCACAAAGTAATGGGGGAGGTTGCATGTTCCCACAAGAAACTTGGCCCTTGGGATCTACGCCTTGCAGGGAGTTTGGGATTCTAAGAGGGTGAAGGGAAAAGGGATGGGCAGTATAAAGTCAAAGCAGGGACAGATGGAATGTCAAAATCATTGATGGCATTGATGGAGTCCAGAAGGTTCACAAAACACTGTGAGTATGCTAACTCATCTGACCATCACAATAACCCTAGAGGTAAGTGCTATTATCATTGTCACTTTACAAATGAGGAAACTGAGGCACAGAGCAGTAAATAGCTTCCCCAGAAAGTGTCTAAGGCAGGATTCAAACTCAGGTCTTCTTGATTCATGGAGGAGAAAAGCAAGTTGGAATAGAGAGTATACCAGGGACAGTAAGGCAACCTCAGATGGAAAGGGATGCCAGATCCAGATTATGCTCTCATATCCCAAAGAGAATACCATGTATTGGAGCCTAGAAGTAATAGGGAGCCAATGACATTCATTGAGCAAGAGAAAAAGAGGTCAGATCTGCATGTTGAGAATCTCACTTTGGCAGCTCTGAGGACCCTGGGCTTTTCCCCAGCCGTCCCCCCAGGTCTAGAATTCTCTGCCTCCTCATCTCCATCTCCATCTCTTGGCCTCCCTGGCTTCCTTCCAACTCCCACTAGAATCCCACCTCCTACGGGAAGTCTTTCCCTGCCTGTCTCAATTCTAGGGGTTGCCCTGGTTTCTCTTGACTGTCTCTAATTTGTCTCCCATCTGTCTTGTCTGCACCACGTTGCTTGCATGCTGTCTTCCCCATTAGACGGGGAGCTCACTGAGGCACTGGATTTCTACCAATGAGAAGTTGGATTGGAGTGAGACCGTAGAGATGGAGGCAAACAGACCAATTAGGGGCTGCTGTGACCGTCCAGTAAGGGACAAAGAGGCGGCCATGTGAGTGGAGAGAAGAGGACTGTGGGAGAGACGGCATATCTGATTAGCTCCAGAATGGAGGGAGAAGGAAGGGGTGAGGACTAGAAGGAATGCTGGGACTCTGGCCATGTTTGACCTGAACGGAACCTCACCAGGCTTTAAGAAAAAGAACAGACCCCCAAAGCAACTGGCGGCTGGACCTGGGGTATACAATACCTTATTTGCAATGTCATAAACCAAGAGAGCGGCGTTGGCACCCCGAAAATAGAGGTGGCAAACGCTGTGATATTTCTCCTGTCCCGCCGTGTCCCAGAGCTCCAGCTTCAAGGCTTTCCCATCGACTTCCATCATATGAGTGAAGAAGGCGCCTGGAAGGAGACAAGGCCATAAAGGGTCCTGCTTTGGACCTCCGTCAACCGTCATGTTTTAGGGTCACCGGGGCTGCGAGCACCTCCCTAGTGGCCCAACTGGACTCCGTTGGTCACGGCACAAGAATCGCTTTTCGTACTGGGGCGCCTTTTTTTTTAAGCCCTTCCCTTCCACCTTAGAAGCAATGCCTGGCCTTTATTCGGAGCCTCTCCCCATTTCCTAAGGTTTTCCTTGAAGGCTAATGGAAGAAATGAAATGAATATAAAAAGGATAGCTAGAAATGATTATGGGTTTTGATAGATGTGTTGGTAGCCTTTAGGAAATGAAGCCACTTGCCGTGCTAGCTTAGGCTGTTTAAAAGGCTCGCCATGACCTGCCACCACCAGGCTGCTGGACCAGGAGCAGAAGAGGGAGAGCAAGTCCAGCCACTCCGTTTTATCCTCCTGTCTACGTCATCACGTGACGACAGGAAGCCCGTGGGCTCATGGGAAATGTAGTTCAAGGACCCCAACATTTCCAGTAACACACTAAGAGCCCGATTCCTTTGGAAAGTCTCTCTCCCAACCCTTTTTAAAGAGATCTTCCTTGAGGGACTGATCAGAATGGATGAACTGATTCGAATTAGGAACTCACGTACATCTTCAAAAAATGATTGTTAAAAATGTAATTTGGAAATGTGTCATGAAATAATAAACCTTTTATTTTTTTTAAGATAATGGATGCTAAGTATCGGTTCCAAGGCAGAAGAGTGATAAGGGCTAAGTCATTGGGGTTCAATGACTCGTCTAGGGTCACACAGCTAGCCAGATTTGAACCCAGGACATCCTATCTCCAAGGCTGGCTCCATCCGCTGAGCCATGTGGCTGGTCCTCCCGACCCAGCCTTGTCCTGCCCTCTCCCATCTTCAGATATTTGAAGACCAACCTCTGCTGCGATGCTCACGCTGCCCATCCCTCCCGTCCTCCAAATCCAGCATCGCCAGCTCCTTCCAGTCTGTCCTGTCTCACACGCACACACGTGCACACACACACTCACGCACCATCTCGCCGCCTCTCTCTCCTCCTTGACTTCTTTCCCGGGTCGGTGTGGAGTCTGTCGGGGAGGCCCAGAGCCGAGCCTCAGGCCGGGGCCCCGGATCTCCACCTGGCCTGGCATCCCCCACCCCTGCCGCTGCCCGGCTCCTCTGGGCCTGGGTGCCACCTTTGCCAGCTGGGGGTGGGGGGGCAGCCTCTTTTCCCAGCTGCTCCTGCCGCTCTCTTGGGGGCTCCAAACTCAAACAGCTCGACTCCCCCAGGATGTTTGCTTCCATCAGGCCTCCTTTACTACAAACGGAGCGGGCTGCCCCCCAGAACCTCCCAGAACCCCCCAGAACCTCCCGGGGCCTCTGCAGAGCGGTGGAGCTCTGTAGTAAGGAAGCCGAGGCCCCTGGCTCCAAGCATCTGGCGGCGGCCTTTCTAGAGGGCCTAAAGCTGCTCTCTCGTCTTACCCGTTAGTATCCCCATTTTATAGACGAGGAAATGGGCAGACGAGTTCGGGGACTTGCCCAGGATTTGAACTCGAGGCTTCCTGCCTCCGGGTCCTGTACTCTACCCCCTGGGCCGCCTTCCTGTCTGACTTGTTAATTCGTTCACTTTGGTCGGTTCCGCTCCCGCAGCCTCAGTTTCTCTCCAAAGTAAAATGAGGGGATTAGAGGGTTGGCTTTTCCTTCCCTCTCCAGAGCTATAACCTGAAAGTCCCACCAGATGTCACTGTCGCCCCATGCAACGGCACCCCGACAGCCTTTAAGCAATGAAAGGGGCTCCCTGTGTGCCAGGGGAGGAGGAAGGAGCCTAAACTTCCCAGGTTTCCCAAGAGGGGGTCCCATCACTCTCAGGAGGACCCCAGTTCAAGTCCTGCGTTAGACAATGACAAGCTGTGTGACCCTGGGCAAGTCTTTCTCCTTTTGGTGCCTCAGTTTCCTCGTCTGTAAAAGGGAGACAACAAAAGCGCCCACCTCCCCGGGCCCAGCCAGCGAGCGTGTATACGACGCTCTGTAAACTTTAGGTGCCAAATAACTGCTAAGTAGGGTCAGAATGACTTTTCTCCAGAGCCAGAAGGACCTTAGAGGCCACATAATGCAACTCCCTCCCTTTGGAGAGTGGGAAGCCGCGGCCGTGGGAGTGAGGGCTTTAGGGCCGTGTCTATCGGACTCCCACTGCGGATGGGGGCCAGAAGAAGAAACTGAGGCCCAGCCGGGGGAAGGGTCTTACCCGAGACCCCCCAGGGAGCAGGGACGGGGCAGAGACCCCGAACTCCAGGGTCGGTGTCCCTGGGGCTTCCTCAAAGGGGAATGGAGCGGCGCCTCCCTTAGCCATCGCTGGTCCAGCTCTGAACTCTGCTCTGGAGGGCTGAAGGGACGGGCCCAACTGGAAATGGCCCTGGCCTAGAGGAGGACCCGGCCCAGGGGCTCACCACCTCTCCTAGGAATGCAGCAGATCCTGGGGGGGAGGGGAGACACCAGCTCCCTGCAAGCTCCCAGCTCAGTGCCCAGCACATAGTAGGTACTTAATAAACATCCGTCCCTCAGGTCTAGAGACGGGAGGTCCTGGGTTCAAATCTCGCCTCAGACACTTCCCAGCTGGGTGACCCTGGGCAAGTCACTTGACCCCCATTGCCCACCCTTACCACTCTTCCACCAAGGAACTAATACACAGAAGTTAAGGGTTTAAAAATGCAAAAAACAAAACAAATAAACAAATAAATAAGTGAATGAATAAATAAATAAATATCTGTCCCAAGCCAGGATCCCATTTTGGGTTTTCCGGGCAGAGATCCTGGAGGGGTGGCCATTTCCTTCTCCAGTCCATTTGACAGAGGAGGAAACTGAGGCAAACAAGGTAAAGGGACTTAGACAGGGGCACACAGGTAGGAAATGTCAGAGAGCAGATTTGAAGAGTCTTCCTGACTCTAGGCTTGGCACTCTAGCCACTGTGCCATCCATCCATTCATTCATTCCTGAGGTCGAAGATGTGCTTAGGCCTGGGGGAGAAGAGGATCCCTTAGAAATGAAGGAGGAAGGACCAGGGTCTCCCTTTTCCCTGCAGCTGGGGGTGAAGCCAGTGCCACCGAGGAAGCCCATTCCACCCAGTAGGTATATTGAGCCCAAGCAGACCCCTCTGCCGTTTGCACCCAGCGTCCTTGCGGACGCTTCTGTCCAAGGCCAGGAGAAGCACATTTTCCCCAGGACGGCCCCTCACACACTCCAAGAGAGCTCCAGGCCCCCGTAGAGGTCTCCTTGGCACGAGGAAGCCACCTCAGAGCAATGGCGCCCAGGAAGCTCACTAGCCATCGGGAGCTCCTCTCGGAGGAGGACAGGAGCAGCCGGCTAGCCCAGCGGACAGAGCTCCAGGCCTGCACTTAGGAGGTTCCGATCACTCTGGACTCTTTGATGTGGCAGCATTCCCTCTAAGGGGCTTTGAGATCCTCAGATTAACTACTGAAGTAAACCAAGCACTGTTGTTTAATGGATTGATTTCATAATTTAATTCATTCATTCATCAAATTAAACATTTGAACCTGGGTTCAAATTTGACCTCAGACACTTCTACTTGAATGACCCTGGGCAAGTCACTTAACCTTGACTGCCCAGCCCTTGCAGCTCTTCTGACTTAGAACTAATACTAAGACAGATGGTAAAGGTTATTCATTTTTTTAAATTAAAGGCAGCCGGGTGGCTCAGTGGATAGAGAACCAAGCCTGGAGACAGAAGTCCTGGGTTCAAATCTAGCCTCAGACGCTACCTAGCTGGGTGACCCTGGTCAAGTCACTGAACCCCCATTGCCCAACCCTCACCGCTCTGCTGCTTTGGACAATCCACGGGACTGATTCTAAGATGGAAGGGAAGCCCCAGAACTAGGTAAGAAGTGAACTAGAAAAGGGCGTGGCGGCCCCTCGGTTCCTTGGCATCGGGATGCCCCTCTGAAGGCTGCTCGCCCCCTTGGCCTCACCCACACGGGCACCCGCGGCGGCACTCACAGCCCAGGGTCGGCAGGATCTCCCTGAAGTCGTTCTTGAGGAATCGCAGAGCCAGGCTGGACTTGCCCACAGAGCTGCTGCCCAGGAGAACCACCTTGAAGACGGAGGGCTGCTGGGAGTCGCCGTCCAGCCGGGGATTGCCTTCGGCCCGGGCCATGTCCTGCGAGGAAGAGGGACGGTCAGAAGCAGCCCTCGGACGCCCTGCAATGCCCGGGGGGCACAAATGGGCACAAGGTGCCACACAGAGAAACAGAGTCCCATTTAGTGGGTCAGAAGCAGCCCTCGGACACCCTGCGATCTCGGGGGGCACAAATGGGCACAAGGTGCCACGCAGAGAAACAGAGTCCCATTTAGTGGGTCAGAAGCAGCCCTCAGAAGCCCTGCGATCTCGGGGGGCAGAGAAACAGAGTCCCATTTAGTGGCTCTGAGAGGCAGCCGTGGGGAGGAGAGCCGCCACGCTGCCCTACCCAGACCATCTCAATCCATTACAAAACCGTGCTCCGTCTCCCGGGTAGTGCATCTGAGGATCTCAAAGCCCCTTCAAGGGAACGCCGTGAGCAATCTGAGCCAGGAGACCAATCCGAATCTCAGCTTTGCCGCTGCATTTGCTGCATGACTTTGCAGTAACCTGCCCGTGCCTCAATATCCCTGCCTGTAAAATGGCCGTTTCTGGGCAGCAGAGGCTCTTTCCCCCATGGATCACTTGGAGAACTTTGAAGTGCTTTCTCATGACCCATAATTCTAACTCTGACCAGCGACTGCCTTTGGTCCCTCCTCCAACCTCCAGCCAAGACTGAAGCTGGGAGGCAGGTTCGGGTCCTGGGGCAGCAGCTGGAGAAGCCCTCAGACCCTCCCCTTCCCAGAAGCACCGTTTAAGTAATTGAAGGAAATGTGAAATTTCCATTTTTGTGGCTGTTCCATCATTTCCCACTCAGGGCTCCATTTGGAATTCTCAAGATCCCAGAGTGCTTTCCCATTTCTTACTCCGGCTCATTTGACAGATGAGGAAACTGAGGCAAAACAGGGCTAAGGGACTTGTCCAGGGTCACACAGCTAGGAAGAGTCTGAGACTGGATTTGAATTCAAGAAGAGGAGTCTTCTTGACTCCAGACTTCTATTCCCAGCGGCCCATTAGAGGTTAGGGGGGAAATTAAGATGTCATTTCTTTCCCCTTCCAAGTTTCTGGATTCCCTGAAATCTCTCCAGAGACCCCAGGTTCGAGTCTTAGACCCCCCCCCCCCTGCTATTTCACAGACAAGGAAACTTCCTATTCTGTGGGTCTAGAAGAAGCCTTTGAGTTCAACTCTCATTTTACAAAGGAGGAAACTGAGGCCTAACAGGAAAAACTGGCATATATAGATGAAGCAACTCTAAAAGCAAGACTCTGGCCCAGGCCCCTGCGACCATCCGGCCTGATGGCCCTGAAATTGCTCCCCCAAAGCACCCCAGGGACTCCTTTTATTGGCCAAATCCATCAGCTTCTCTGAGATTTCTGTTTCTTTTGCCTTTTCTATCCAAAAGTGAAAGTTCCATGGTACTGGGGAAGGAGCTCTGGACATGGAGTCCAAAGGTCTGGATTCAAATTCTGTCACAGTTACTCCCAAACTGTGTCCCATCCCTTGTCTAAGTCTCAGTTTTGTCTGTAAAATGAGGTCCCGTCTCTAATGCCATCATCTTCTCTGGACCTCAGTTTTCTCATCTGGAAAATGAGAGTTTGCCCTCCAAGATCCCTTCTAGATCTGTGACCCTGTAATAGCCTCTGGGCCTCAGTTTCCTCATTCATAAAGGGAGAGGTTTGCACCCATTGGCTCTTGAGATCCCTTTCTGTTCTAAGTCCTATGAATGGACGCTGCATCTTGAGCCTTCCTCTTTCCTGGGCTTCTGAGACATGGGCAGCCTTGTCAGGTCTTGCTGACCCCCTATGACAGGGATGGAGAGGCTGGAATAAGCTCTCAGTGTACCTGGACGGGTAGGATGCACACACACTTATACTCTGTTAGGCAACAATGCATGGCGATGGGCCACAAGATGACAAGGTGAAGGAAAAGAGAATCGAGGCTGCAGAAATTCAGAAAACAGGAGGCTCTCCATGGGCTAGAAGAGGCAGAGAAAAGAGCTGCAGGTGTCGGTGGGGCTCAGACCCAAGAGAGCCAGCAGTATCGTGGGCTCGCCAGCTGCAGGAGGGGGACAGTTGGGATCATCAAAGTTCAGAAAACTGACATGGAAATTTGTTACGACACATAAATACAAACTATCTTTCTAATGGAAACAAAGCATCTTTATAATAAAAAAAATAGGATCATGGGGCAGCAAGTGGGAGCTTGAGCTGTGTTTAGAAAGGAGCCCAGAGTCCCTCCGTCTATAATCCTGATCGGACCAGTCTGGAGAGACTCAGTTCAATTCTGTAAGCTCTGGTTTAGGAGGAGGTCACTGGCCTCTGCTAAATCCAAATTCCTCAAACATAGTTCTGATGTTCTCTCCTCCCCTCAAGCATTCTCCATAGCTATTTAAGATTTGAAATTCTAAAAATAACTTTTTAAATTTTTGCCTTTTGAGGGGAACAAAGGGGGAGCTGTGCTTCTCACCTACCAAAAACATGGGCTTTGGATTCTAGCCAAGAACCTCCCCTTTTCCTTCCCTCCCCTCCTCCAACATCTAAGTCAATCAGGGTGTAGTGGCGGTTTTCTGCCCAATCAAATCCAAACCAGAGCCTTGTCCATTCTCTCTAGGAGAGACAGTGATTGGGTCCAATGATCCAATCAATTTCCAGGTATGGGTGATGGAAGCCACACTCTTTATAGAGTGTTTGAAGAGTTACAAAGCATTTTCTTCCCCTTAACTCCATCAGGTAGGTAGTGTTAATGCTATTGTCCCCATTTTACAGATGAGGAAACTGAGTCTAAATGGAAGTGACTTTCTTAGGGTCATACAACTTGCAACATCTGTCTGCCTCACTTTCCTCATCTATAAAATGGGGGTAATAATAGCAATCAAGTGAGATGATAGTTTGAAAGTATCTAGTACAGCACACGTAGGTGCTATATAAAAAATTGATACATAGTGAGGTGCTAAATAAAAGCTGGAGCATGGTAGGTGCTAAATAAAAGCTGACACATAATAGGTGCTAAATAAAAGCTGACACATAGTAGGTGCTAAATAAAAACTGACACATAGTAGGTGCTAAATAAAAACTGGAACATGATAGGTGCTAAGTAAAAGCTGGAGCATAGTAAGTGCTAAATAAAAAGCTGACATAGTAGGTGCTAAATAAAAAATTGACACATAGTAGGTGCTAAATAAAAGCTGGAGCATGGTAGGTGCTAAATAAAAGCTGACACATAGTAGGTGCTAAATAAAAACTGACACATGGTAGGTGCTAAGTAAAAGCTGGAGCATAGTAGGTGCTAAATAAAAATTGACACATAGTAGGTGCTAAATAAAAGCTGGCACATAGCAGGTGCTAAATAAAAGCTAACTTATTAATATTGGGCTGCCTCCCAGAATCAGGGCTAGATCTTCTGATCTTACCAGACCCCTCACCCAAGTCTAAACTGCAAAACCCGGCATCTCCTCAAGCCACCACTACATAAATGCATCAAGGAATCCAGAACCGAAGAAAATATTAAAGCTGGTAGGAGACTTAAGCGAACCCAGAGTCCTTTCTTCCTCGAACCCAGAGTCCTTTCTTCCTCGGTTCTCTGATTTCTGCCAACAGGCAATTGGTCTCTATGAGTTGTTGCTCAAAGAATAAATTAAGGATAAACTATACAAAGGCAATTAGGATAAAGTGCCTGACCTGGAATCAGGAAGACCCGAGTTCAAATCTGACCTCAGATACTTCCTAGCTCTATGACCCTGGGCAAGTCCCTTAACCCTGCTTGCCTTTATTTCCTTGTCAGAGAAGGAACTGACAAATGGCTCCAGTATCTTTACAAAGAAAACCTCAAAAGGAGTCCCGAAAAGCTGGGCAGGATGGAACACCAACAAAGAAGCAGGGAAACACTTGGAAAAGCCGATGGTTTGAGGGTCTGAAACTTGAGAAGCTCAGAATAAAGGATCTTCCTCTGGGAAAATCCATTCCAGAGGAATCCATCAGAGCTCAAGCTGGAAGGGAACTTTCTCGAATGTCTCATCCAGGCATTATTTTCCAGAGAAGGAAACTGAGGGCGAGGTGAGGGGTTGTGATTTGCCTGAGGCTCCATGGGCTATAAAGAGGACAGCCAAGCTTTTCCCCCAAGTCCCCTGCCTGTTCTGGCTCTGTTTTATTAAGCTGGACATCACAGAGCGGTCCCCGGCTCACAGAAAAGATCTATGGGGAGGAGGCAGCTGGGTAGCTCAATGGATTGAGAGCCAAGCCTAGAGACGGGAGGTCCTAGGTTCAAATCTGGCCTCAGACACTTCCCAGCTGTGTGACCCTGGGCAAGTCACTTGACCCCCATTGCCTACCCTTACCACTCTTCTGCCTTGGAGCCAATACACAGTAT
>NC_058133.1:513884359-513900891 GCF_016433145.1 Gracilinanus agilis | reverse complement strand
CCCGCGAGGTGAGTGGGCGCCGGGCGCCGGGCGCCTGGGGCTGGGGCCGGGGCTGACCGTGACCTTCGCAGAGCCGCCCGGGCCGGCCGCGGGGACACACAAAGAGCTGCCCCGGGACGGCCGGGACTCTGGGCTGGCCGGGCTGGGGGTCGGGAGCCGGGGGCGGCCGCGTGGCCCGGGAGGCCCTGTGCCGGACTGAAAAAAGCGCTGCAGCTGCGGTATCTCCGCGTCGCCTCCACCTCCCCGGCCCTTAGTTTCCCCATATGTAAAATGAGAGGGTGTTTGGGATCGCTTGGGAGACCCCTTCCGGCCTTGGGGCCCGAGGCCTCAGTTTCCCCATCTGTGAGAGGAGACGGTTGTAGACCCCCATCCAGTTGTAAACGTCTGGGCCCAAACCCTCAGTTTCCCCATCTGTAAGAGAAGACGGTTGGACCAGATCCTGGCTTGGGAGACCCCTTCCAGCCTAAATGTCTCTTAAGGCCCCCGAGCCTCAGTTTCCCCATTTCAGAAATGAGAGATTCAGACCAGACGACCCCAGGAGTCGGAGGACCTGGGTTCCGATGTGGCCCACCTTCCTCCCTGTGCACCAGGGTCATCCATGGTCCTCTGGATCCCAGTTCCTTAATCTGTAGAACTAGCAGGCGGGACTGGGCGGGCCCCTGGGGTCCTCCCAGCCCTCTGGTGCTTGAGCCTTGGGGCAGAAGGCTTTGTCTTGGTGAAGGGAAGGCTGCTGAGTCTGGGCCAGCGGAGTGGAGGCTTCTGCCGGGTGTGAGTCCAGCAAGCATCCATGAAGTGCCTACTGAGTGCCAAACTTCAGTCCTGGCTCTGGCCTCAAAGACCTCCTGTTCAGTCAGCAAACACTTCCTGGGGCCTCACTCTGGGCCTGCCGGGGCTCCAAAGACTGGGGGAAGAAGAGGGAGCCTCAGTCCCTGCCCTCCCGGAGCTTCCAGTCTAAGGGCCGCAGGGGGAAAGGCTGGGCAGGAAGGAGCCTCGGCTGGCCTGGCTCACTCCTCCCTGACTGGCCGCTCTGGGAGGAGGCGTCCAGGGGTTCCGCCTGGTGCCTCGGCTCTCAGCTCCTTCTCTTTGGCTTCATCCCTTAGTCCCTGTTAGCTGCCGGCCTTTGGGCCCTGCGAGGGTTCGGCTCCTCCTGAGGAGATGCCAGCTGCTCTGCTGCCCAGCCGAGGGGCAAAGCCTGGGGGACGGGGCACCGGCTTCCCAGGGTGGAGGATTCAGGAGCCCCTCATTTTACAGATGAGGGAACTGAGGCAGGAGAGAAGGGAGGGGATGCCCAGTGTCTCATAGGCCAGAATGTCTGCTGCCATCCCAAGCCAAAGATGCCAGCAAAGAGCCACCAGCCATGATCCAACCCTTGTAGAAAGCCCGCCTCCTCAGAGAGCCATTGTGCCATAGCAGAGGGGGTTGGCCTTCGAGCTTGGAAGGTCTGAATTCAAGTCCAGCCAGACTCATCCTGGCTCTGGGACCCTGGGTACCCATTTGGCTTCTCAGTGCAGCAGGCACTTGCTAAGTCTAGAAGTGGCAGAGGAGGTGATGGCCTCTTTTGGTGAAGGGAGTTTCCCCACCAGGGAGTTCCACATCCTGAAAAATTCCCCCATGAAGGTATTCGGGCTTTCCCTAGTTCTTCGTGCTCTCTTCTCCCTCCCATTATCCCAAGTTTATAACAAAGTAATGAGGGTCATAAGACTTCCGGCTCGAAGGGGACCATCTCATCCAGCCCTTCCATTTTACAGATGAGCAGACTGAGGCCCAGGGGTGCTAAGGGCCTTGCCCAGTCTCTCATGGGTTCCAGTCCAGCCTCTGATTCTTCCTGGGCTCTGCAGTCCTATCCAAGTTGTTCTTATTCTCATCATCCCTATTCCCTCCTCCTCTCTTTCTCTCTCTCTGCCACTCTGTCTCCCTCTGTCTTGTCTCTCTTTTTAACCCCTTACCTTCCGTCTTAGAACTGATTCTAAGTATTTGTTCCAAGACAGAAGATGGTAGAGGCTGGGCGATGGGGGTTAAGTGACTTGGTCAAGGTCACACAGCTAGGACGTGTCTGCGGCCAGATTTGAACCCAGAACTTCCTGTCTCTGGGCCTGGCTCTCCATCCACTGAGCCACCCAGCTGCTCTTCCCCCATTTCATCATTTTTCAAACAGCAATAGTCATGCTTACACTGCCAGCCTCCCAGAGAGACTTGTTTGGGAGGAAAAGGGCCCTGGACCATAGACCAAAGGAGAAACTTGTGGGTAGACCGGCTCTGTGTGGACCAGAGCTGGAACCTGGCAGGGCTCCCCCTAAAGGGCTTCTGTGAGCCCTTTGAGAGGCAGCTGCCCAGTATTGGGGCACACGGAGGGCAGAAGAGGGGGGTGCTGGGTGCAAATTCTGTCTGATGCTTTCTGGATGTGGGCCAGCAAGCCAGCCACGGTCCTCTCTGATTTTCCTGAAACAGGGACCCACCCAACCAGGTTCTCCTCAAACTTTGAGCCCCCACCCATTTCTGCTCCCCCCACCCCCCACCCCCACCCCCGGAAGGCACTGCTGAGGCCTGCTCACTTCCCTCCTCCTGAAAGGCAAATGGCAAAAATATCTATGCCAGCACCCAGGGGAGGCCTGCGTGCGGGGCCCCTGGTGGGGTCGGCCTGCACTCTCAGCTTTCTTCATTCCCTGTGTCCGCCCGGGACTTCCCCTTGCAGCTGTGTGCATTCAGGATCTGGGAGTTTATTATAGCGTGGGAGGAAGGCCATCCGCTGGGACCACGTGGGCTTCGGTCCAGCCCAGGCCCCCCCAGGGCCTCCGGTGGTTTTGCCAAGGACCTAAATAGTCTTAAGAATCAAATTTATTACTTTATTAACTAAAACTTATTTGTAGTTATTTATTAATTTATTAATGAAATACATTTTGTTTTTATTTCTTTAATTTATTAAAAATAAATTTGATTTTAGTTGATTATATAAAATTTTTTATTTATTAAAGAAACAAATATTTATTTATTTATCCATTAGGTTTTGTTCTTAATTTATTCGATCAATAAAATTTGTAGATAAAAATCATTTTAAAAATACAGACCTCTATTCCCTGCCCATAAGCATTAGACTCTGAGCTGGTTTTGTGCCCTAGCTTGGCTCTCCTCCCCACGTGACAGTGGAACTCCTTCCACAGCTTTTCCCGCTCTGCCATTATTCCTAGCACCCAGCAGACAGAGTGCCTTATAGCCTGGTATTTTAACGGGCGCCAAATCAACATTTCTCTTATTGCAGAGCTGTCGAACTGTCCGAGAAGGGTGCCAGGCGGCCCATAAGTGAATCTTGGTCCTATTAAGATTCTTTCTTGAAATCAGTGGTTCAGAGTGGGAAAGAAGAAGAGTTAAGGAGTCAGAGGACCTGAGTTCAAATCCCGATTCCATTCCCCTCCCTTTAAGCCTCAGTTTCTTCATCTGTAAAATGAGGGTGTCAGAAACAGTGGCGGCTCAGTGGATGGAGAATTGGGGGAGGTTCTGGGTTCAAACTTCAGCCATTTTCCAACTGTGTAACCTTGGACAAGTCACTTTACCCCCTTTGCCTGTTCTGCCCTGGAATTGATACCCAGTATTGATGCTAAGGCAGGAGGTACGGACTTAAAGAAAACAAAGAGAGGACTTCGTGGAAGGAACGGAGAAACAGGACCAGATTCAAGGTGGGCTTCCGGCTCTAGCGTTCAGAGGATCCTTGGGGGGCAGCCAAGAGAAGCTCCTCATTTTACAAGAAGGGAGAAGGGACCCGGGAGGGTGGATTTAGAGCCGGAAGGGATCTGATGGGCTTCTCTCAGAGGAGAACAACACATCAGGGCTTTAGTAAGGAGGGCGAATCCCCCATGCTTGGGTTCCAACTCCCACACTCTCTCTCATGCCCTTCCCCAGTTCTCAGTCCACTGGGCCGCTTCTCTTGCCCCCTAAGACCAAGGCAGCCTTCTGTCTAACTCTGCTGCTCTGGCAGTACCAGCTGATTAGACCGGACCCTTCGCCCAGAGGGAGGAAGGAGGAGGAGAAGAGGGAGCCAGAATTCTGCCCACACTGGCTAGCCTCATCTGGCCTGCTTGGAGCGGAGGCTGGCCTTCCCTAGATTAGTTCACTAGCAAAGGGCTCCTCTTCTCTCTGGCAGCCGTCGTGTAAGACCTCACAGCCCCTGACAGCTGCGGCCAGCCAGGCTGGGCTGTGTCTGGCTCGCCTGGGTGGCACCAGCCTCCTGGGAATCTGGGGCTTCATTTCCCTTAGGAGGACCACGGTGGAGACCTAAGCGGGTGGCAGAGGGTGGCAGGGGCACAAAGGAACATGCCTCTTCGTGTTTCTTCAGGACGACTGAGTTTATGCCCTCTGGTGGTCTAGTCACTCTCGGTAGACTTTATAGTTTGAGCAAATGAATTTGAAGCTTTGTATTCCTTGAGCTGAGGGACCTGCCGAGTGCCTGCTTCTTGGGATGATTTCCTCCTGTGTCGGGTAATGGGGCAGCCAGGATACTTTCACCTTACTCACCTTTATTCTCGCCATTTCCTTACCCTTCACCCAGACCAGCCTTGAGGCTGAGTTCCCTGCCTGGGGCTGCCCTTTTAAAGATGGGCTCAAAGATCCATTTGCAGTGTGAGCTTCCATGCCTCCCTGGATCATACCAAAGAAACAGTGAAGGCAGGGTGGCTGGATGGCTCAATGGATGGAGAGGCGGGCCTGGAGAGGGGAGGTCCTGAGCTCAAAACTGGTCTCGGACACTTCCTAGCTGTGTGACCCTGGCCAAGTCACTTACCCACCATGGCCTGGCCATTTCTGCTCTTCTGCCTGGGAACGGGTTGATTCTAAGACAGGAGACAAGGGAATTTTTTTTTTTTTTTTTAAGAAACAGTGGAAGTTTGTAGATGGGGGCCTTGCTTAGAAGTCAGAGGAATTCAGTTCAGTCTTATTACGTGCTTATGAAAGGCCTCCTGTTTGCTGAGCTCTGTGCTGGGCCCGGGGATGTGTGGACGAGCCAAAATCGCTCATGCTAGAAGCCGCCATTTACAGCTTGCCGGGGAAACAACACGGATCCAGATGTCTCGTGGTGGTGGTTGTTGAGTCATTTTAGTTGTGTTTGACTCTTTGGGACCCCGCCTGGGGAATTCTTAGCAAAGATCCGGGAGCGGTTGGCCGTGTCCTCCTCCAGCTCATTGAACAGATGAGGAAACTGAGGCAAACAGGGTGAAGTGACTTGTCCAGGGGCCCAGAGCCAGGAAGTGGCCAAGGTTGGCACTTATCCGCCTCACCTCTCGGGTGTCCCGTGGATCCTGATCTACCCTGATAATTCTCATCAGCCTTCCTGAAACGTGCCACTCGCCAGTTTGTGCCGATTCCTTTGTCCTTGTCTAACATGCCTGACGTGCCACACCGTGGTCTGGAATTTGTGGTTGCCCCACGGGTGGAGGGAAGCCCAACCACTGAAGCGCTCCGGAGCCGAGTCTCGGAAGGGGCGAGGGCACCTGAGAGTTCGAACCAAGGAGGGAGGGCGCTCTGGGTCCAGGCCACAGAAGGGCAAGGAGCGGATTCCGGGGCACACCGATGTGCCAGGGGCTCAGAAAGCAAGAGAAGTCAGGGTAGCTCAGGCGGGAAGACAGGCAGGATGCAGGCCTTCCATGTGAAGCAGGAAGGCTTATGTTTGAACCCAGAGGCAGCAGGGAGCCCCCAAAGCTTCTTGAGCCGCTGAGTGACACAGTCCAGTCTGGGCTTTTGGAATTATCAGTTCAGCAGCTGGAGAGGTCCCAGGTTTGAGTTCCTGCTCTTCCCCTCACTTATCTGGGTGGTCTTGGCCAAGTCGTCTGACTTCAAGGCTCAGCTTCCTGGGCTATAAAGATGGAGGCTTGGCCAGGATGGCCCCCAAGGCCCCTTCTAGATCCCAATCGATGGCCCAGTGATCCTGCCTGTGGGACCTTGGGTAAACCCCTGACCGTCCCAGTGCTGCCTCTGCTCCTTATCCACCAAATGAGGGCTTGAGCCATGAGATGGTTCTGCAGACTCCTTCCCGCTCGGATTCCTCAGTCCTTCAAACTAAGCAGGGCCTCAGGCTGGCCCTGGGTGGCTGGAGCAGCTGGTCAGCCGGGCTGCCCACAGTACCCAAGTGACGTTTATTAACATCAGCGGGTGTGAAATCGACCCAGAGGGGTGCGCTAAGGTCCTTTGATCATGCACACGTCATGGGCAAGGGCCGTGTCGAGGGGCAGAGCCATCCTGATGCCAGGTGTTTGCTTGGGCACGTTCTCCTTTGGGCAGGGTCCTTGCTGAGCTCCCCTCTGCCCCCCAGGATGGCATTTTGATTGGCTGCAACCAAAAACTGAAAACCACATGGTGAGCGAGACTGGTGCCCACCACATCCCCTTCTCGCGGGGTCCCCTGGTGCCCGCTGCAGCCCCTTCTCGCGGGGTCCCCTGGTGCCTGCCGCAGCCCCTTCTCGCGGGGTCCCCTGGTGCCCGCCGCAGCCCCTTCTCGCGGGGTCCCCTGGTGCCCACCGCAGCCCCTTCTCGCGGGGTCCCCTGGTGCCCGCCACAGCCCCTTCTCGCAGGGTCCCCCGGTGCCCACACAGCCTTTGGCATCACCTGTACCTACCAGGCTGCCACATCCGCTTAATGGTGGAGACGCTCCCTCTTCCCCCAGTGGCTCTTGGGCCGGGGCCGCAGCAGCTGTTGCCGACCACACCGTCCAGCTGTCTTCTTATGCTCTGACAAGTTATTCTGAAAACTCAAGTGAGCTTCGCTTCATTCCGGGCAAAACTCTAAAACGTGGGATTAAAAGGCCGCTTTGTGACCACTCCGAGAAGGAAGCCGGCCGGGGAGCAGATTTCAGGATGAGGCAAGAAGAAATCACTCCGGGCCCATCTTAGCTCCTTTTTTTGAAAGGTTAAGTAGACGAGGGGCGCAGGAGAACGCCACAGAGATCTGCTGAGAGGCAGTGGGATACTCTCGGTTCAAATTCTGCCTGAGGCATTTCAGAGCTGTGTGACTCTGAGTAAGTCACTTCCCCTTCGCCTCAGTTTCCCCATTTGTAAAATGAAGACGTTAGACCAGATAGATGACTTCTCAGGAGCACCTCCCTTGGCTCGCATGCCTTGGAGTCAGCTGGTTCAGATTTGACTTCGACACTTAATAGACTGTATTAGCGAGAAGACAAAGTGGGGATTGTAGCGGATGTCAAGTTGAACCAATTTATGTTATGATGAAACGTCAGGTCTACCCAGATTGCACTGGAAGAAGTGTAGGAAAGCCCAGAACTAGAGGAAAGAGAGCCTGGCTGCCTTTGTCTGGCTCTGCCCCAGAGAGCGGGCCCAGGAGCAGTGAGGGGGGGCAGGGGCAGATGACTCCCACATGTATGCACCCATCCCTGGTCTCTCCCCTGAGGGCCAGAACCACCTTCCAACAGCCCTTTAGACATTTCGGCATCCCTTAGGCATCCCAAACAGAACCAATAACCATCCCCTAAACCCAGCATCTCCTGAGCTTCTCTGTTCCTCCCAAAGGCACCACCCTCGCCCCTAACTCCCCAGTGGCTGCCTTACCTGGTGTTCTCCAGAACTCCCCATCTCCAATCAGTTTTGTTGTTGTCGTCATCGTTCATTTGTTTCCGCCATGTTGGATTCTTCATGCTGCCATTTGGGGTTTTCCTGGCAAAGATACGGGAGTGGTTTTGCCATTTCCTTCTCCAACTCTTTTTACAGATGAGGAAACTGAGGCAGAAGGGTTAAGTGACTTGTCCAGGACCACACGGTTAGTAAGGGTCTGAGGCCAGATTTGAACTCAAGAAGAAGAGTCTTCCACTGTACCACCTAATGGCCAACTCTTATTCCTACCTTCACATCTTCTGCCCAGACTCTCTTCACCTTCAGGCTGCCTCGAATCCTTTCCTACCTCAGGTCTCTCCCAGCGGCCAGGATGACTTTTCTACAGTCAGAAAAGGCTGGTCACACACATCCCATCCCTACTCGTAAGCTCCCCTGGCTCCGTGTTGCCCTTGGGTGCAGCTCTCACTTCATCAACTCCTTTGGAACTTCCTTCTGGAGTCATTTTAGACCATCCATCATACTAGTGCACCGGTTACTATATGAATTACATAATTATGTAGTATATATAAATATATAACATGCATTATATATAATATATAATAATATATACAACACAATAAAATAATATGTAATTATATTATTTAATATGTAATATATAATATGATGCATAATAATATAGTAAATATTATATATATAAATCATATAAATTCACTCCATGTAAATAAATTCACTCCAAATAAAATAAAATAAATAATAAATAAATATAAATCATAGAAATATAAGTAACAAAGTATAAACTATAAAAATATTATATAAATATATAATAATAAGTAGATTTCTATTGTATTAAATGGGCAGCTGTTGGGAACACAGGCCCAGTTTATACCTATAGGGGTGCGTGATCAAAAAAGCTGATAGACCAGTAGCTTCAGCTCTCTTAAGAGCCTCCTAATTGGTTTTGCTACCTCCAGTCTTTCCAATCCATCTTGTCCCTTGTTCCTTCAGACGGGCTGCTCCTCCTCTACTCAGAAACCTTCCATGGCTCCCTATGGCCTCAGCCTTGTTGCGCACTACCCCCTTTTATGTACGAGCTCTGTTTTGGCCAATCCGGACCACTTGCAGCTCCCCAGACTCAGAGGCTGTCCCCAAGTTCTGGGCCGTACTTGGGGCAGCCCCCATTCTTGGGCGTGCCTGCCTTATCTCTGCCTTTTAGCCCTTCAAGGCTCAGCTTGGGTCCCTCCCCCCCAATGTTCTCCCCTTTTTTTCATAGAGCACCCTCTCTTAAGCTGCTGAGTGAAGCAGTAGATGGTGAGAGTGGTGGGCCTGGAATCAGGAAGGCTGGAGATCAAATCTCTGCCTTGGAATTTATTAACATGTCACTTTACCTCTGTCTGCCTCAGTTTCCTCCTCTGTAAAATGGGGTTAATAATAGCACCTTCCCCCATTCCAAGGCTTAAATAAGATAACATGAAAAATGCTTTGCCCACCTTAAAGTGCTGTACAAACACTAGGTAGTCTTCCTCTCCCTGGTCCTTAGTTATTTCCTCCAGGAGGTTGGACTTTATGGTCTCTGAGGTCCCTTCCTGCTTTAGAGCCAGGATCCTCTGCTTCTACCTTTTACCGGACGTCTCTGCATGGACGTAAAGTCTGTGGAGGGCAGGAACTCTCCCTGCCTTTCTCCCCCTGTCTGGCACGCGGGAGCTGCAGAGTAAATGTCTGGTGAGTGAGATGGTTTGAGCAAACACTCTCCTTACACGTGTCCCCTAGGCTCGTCTCTCTAGATCTGGGGCTGGAAGGAGCCTCGGAGGCTTTGGGCTTTGGCTCCTCCTTACACTGGTGGGAAATCCCAGGGCCAACAGGACGGCCCCCATTTTGCAGATGTGCAAACCGAGCCTCAGAGAGGTCAGAGCTAGGATTTAAACTGCAGTGTTTGAACTCCGTCTCCGGCATCTGTCCCATTGGGTCCTAGTAATGGCGTGGATTGAGCTGGTCCTTGGAGCCCCGGCTTAGAGCTCTGGAGCTCTCTCTCATTTCATTCCAGTTCAGCAGGGACGAGGCTTAGCCTTTCTGGCTGACCACTTGGGGGCTTGTCCTTAGAGTCCTGTGATAGGATGGAAACGGAGTCTCCAGCCGTGGACTGTTGAGTGAAGTCTGGGGTTCCGGGGCCTCCCTTCGGCTGGTTAACGTGGTCTCCTCTGTGCCCCGGCGCCAGATACAGCCTTCACTGATCTTGATGGTAGTTTCCTAAGATGATTGTGGGAAAGCAGACGGGAGGCCCTGGGTTCAAATCTGGCCTCGGACACTTCCTCGCTTAATCACTTCATGCCCATTGCCCAGCCCTTACCACTCCTCTTGCTTGGGAGTGATACGCAGCGTCGCTTCTGAGATGGAAGGCGACGAGGGTTTCAAACGCTGGTGATGGGCCGCCCGCCAAGCGACGGAGAGCGGATGGAGCATCCTTGGACGGAGCGTTCACTAGACTTAGTTACTATGTACCAGACACGGTTAAGGGCTGGAGATACAATAGAAAGAGACCATTTTGTAACCTCAAAGTGCCACAGAAACGTTACTATTGTTATTATTTCAAATCGAGCAAGAAAGGAGAGCTCGGAGAGGCCACCCAAACAGCCCAGGCGCCTCCTCCTCCTTCAGAGGGCAGTTCATCTCCCACCTCTGCCTCTTTGCCAAGGCTGTGCCCCATGCCCGCCCGACACCTTCTCCTTCCTCATGTCTGTCTCCCTGAACCTTCCAAGACTCAACTTGCGTTACTTCCTGCCCCATTGGTGAGCCCTCCTTTGCCCACTTGTGCCACCAAAACAAAGAGCCTGGTGTGTTCTGTGTGTCCTCGTGTAAGCGCACGAGCCCCTCGGGAAGAGCCTTTCTGCGTTCTCCTGGGTCCTTGGCCCATTTTTTCCTATATTTTTCTTAAGGAATTTTTTTTCCTAATTGTGTGTAGCAACGGTTTCTTCAGTAGTTTTCTGACATTTTGAGCTTCAGATTCTCTCCTTCCCTCCCGCCTCTTCCCGAGGCAGTAAAGAGTCTGTATAGGTCTGAGCAGGGTCTTCGTGTAACAGGTATTTCCGTATTCCCCGTGCCGTGACCGAAGACTCGTCTCACATATACAAACACAACCCCATGAAGGAAATAAGGGGAAAGATGGCGGCGTGCTTTAATCCGCAGTCAGACTCCAACAGTTCCTCCTTTGGCTCTCCCTTGGGGCTCTCTTGGAACCTTGTGTCCTTGGCTCTTTTTTTTATTTTTATTTTTATTATTATTTTTTTAAACCCTTAACTTCTGTGTATTGACTTATAGGTGGAAGAGTGTTAAGGGTGGGCAGTGGGGGTCAAGTGACTTGCCCAGGGTCACACAGCTGGGAAATGTCTGTCTCTAGGCCTGGCTCTCAATCCACTGAGCTACCCAGCTGCCCGCTCTTTTTTTTTAAAAAAAAAAAACCTTTATCTTCTGTCTTAGCATCAATACTGAGCACTGGTTCCAAGGCAGAAGAGCAGTAAAGGCTAGGCAGTTGGGGGTTAAATGACTTGTGCAGGGTCACACAGCTAGGAATCATCTTAGGCCCCATTTGAACACTGGACCTCCCATCTCTGGGCCTGGCTCTCTGTCTGCTGAGCCATCCAGCTGCCCTGGTGTCCCTGACTCTTAATAAAAATTAATTTGATTGATCTGTTAGGGAGAACATGGTTTGGGGGAATCAGGAAAGGCTTCCTGTATCAAGGGCTGTTCTCAAGCTGGCCCTCCGGCTTCTGGGAGTCCCCAGCCAGCACCCTCACAAGTGCCTCCTGTCTAGTCTCTCCCAGAGGAGGCTCGTGGCTGCATTGGGACTCCTGAAGCTCCTGTCCAAAGTCTTCCTCCCCATTCAGCCTCTGCAGCCTCTTCTCAGCCTCCAGCTGCCTCAGCAGCTCATTCCGAAGTTATGTTTCGGCCTTCCTCAGAGCTGCCTCAGCTTGCTGGACCCCAAAGCTTCTGCAGCTCCTCATCCGTCCCACCCATGATCATTGCTCAAGATCCCCCTCAGCAACTCTCACCTCCCCCTTCACCCCTTCACCCCCCACCCTCAGGGAGCCTCCAGCTCGCACCTCTCCTTGGGCAGCCACCCCTGGAGCGTAGCTCAGCCCTCACTACAGCCGGAGCTCAGGCTCTCTGCCCTTTGGCGGGGAGGGGCGGGTCTGTCCCCCGGGGCAGCCCCACAAGAGCTCTGCCCCCCCCCCCCCAGCTCACCAACGTTTCCTGAATTGAAACCTGGAGAAGTTGGTGTAGATGGAGAAAGAGGCCCCCACAAGCCCCACAGGACGTGATAGAGCAGTTTAAGGAGGAAGCAATGAAGAAACAAGGATGTGGGTGAACCTCAGCACGCCCGGCGGTGCCCTGGGCAGCCTGGCTGGGCCTCTCGAAGAGGGAAAAGCAGGGCCTGATGGAATGTGCCGAAGAGGCCAGAAAAGAAAGGCATCCGCCAGGCTATCTTTGGAGCAGGCCCACAAGCTGGAAGGCTGCATGCGTGTGTGTGTGTGTGTGTGTGTGTGTGTATCTGTGTGTGTCTGTGTGTCTGTGTGTATGAGTGTGTCTGTGTGTATGAGTGAGTGTGTGTGTGTGTGTGTGTCTGTCTGTCTGTCTGTGTCTGTGTGTATGAGTGTCTGTGTGTGTCTCTATGTGTCTGTGTGTGTGTGTATCTGTGTGTATGAGTGTGTGTGTATGAGTGTGTGTGTGTGTGTATGTGTGTGTCTCTCTGTGTCTGTGTGTGTGCACACACACTGGGGCCGGGGCTCGGGCCTCACTCCCAGAGGTGGCCCCTGCTCCTTCTTCTCTTGCCCTGTGCAGAGATGGGCCAGTGACCAGCCACAGCTCGGGCAGATGATGCCACGCGGAGCTCCAAGGAAACCTTCTCATGGCTGCGCTCCTCTCTAGGAAAAGTCCCCGTGCCCAGCAGTGTGTGTGTGTGTGTGTCTGTGTGCTGTGTGTGCTGTGTGTGCACACGTGTGTCAGGAATGCCGTGGCCCGGCCAGCCCCATCTAGCCGGCTCAGAGGCTCCCGGAGCTTTGAGACAGTCGCTCTGCCCTTCCTCGTCCAGCGGGCCCTGGTGTTGGCAGAGCGAAGAGCCGAGCTCGGGGCACGTCGGGCAGGGCCCGAGGCCTCCTCTCTTGCCCCAGCGCGTCGCCGAGCCGCCAGTCTACAGAAATCCTTCTCGAATCCCGCCGGTTCCCTGCCTCCGCTGCCCGGGGGACCTCGCGGCCTGGTGGCTCTCTGCTCTGGCGGGCCTGTCTCGCTTGGAGGCTTCCCTGGACCTTCTTGGTCCTGCGGGCCCGGCTCGCCGCTCTTTGTTCCTGGGGAGCACCGGCAGCCCCGGCCGGAGGACACCCGCCTTTCTGTCTTTACGAGCCCCGGGAAGCGCGTTGGGCTTTTCTGTTCCCAATTTTTAAAAGTCACCCTGTTTGGCTTCCCCGATTCCATGGAAGAAGCGGTTCTCTCTTCAGTGGACAAACCATCGCTTTCTCTCCTCTCTCCTCCCATTGACACCCAACCAGAGCCTTGTAAGAAAGCTGCAGACTCAGATTTGCACCGATGGGTCCTGCCCAAAGATATCCAGGCGGCTCCTTCTTCACCCTGAAAGTCATTAAACCTCACCTTCTGTCCTACAATGAACACTCTGTATCCATTCCAAGACAGAAGAGCAGTCAGGGCCGGGCAGTGGGGGTCAAGTGACTTGCCCAGGGTCACACAGCTGGGAAGTGTCTGAGGTCAGATTTGAACCCAGGACCTCCCGTCTCTAGGCCTGGCTTTCCATCCTCTGAGTCATCTAGCTGCCCCCAAGGAGCCCACATTCTAATTGAGAACACAAGACTCCCAGGGGAGCCGGGTATGGTCTGGGAGAATGCCCTCCTGGTAAGCCCTCCCCCAGGGCAGCCCTGTTACCCTCCTGCCCCAGAGCCCATGGGGGCAGGAAGCTCTCTGCTCTCCCCCTTTCTCGGGTAGCTCAGGGGCTGCCGTGGCAGGGCCTGAAAGCGGTTACCTCCCTCATGCTTTCTTTGCAGCCCCTTTGTGGAGTGGAGGGGATTGTGGGCTCTGGAGGGCTGTGCCAGGGGAGGCCAGGCTCCCCCCGAGCTGGCAGAGCATCGAAGAGAGGTTTGGTTGGGTGCAGACTATTGTGTGTACTGGCCCAAGCCCGGGTCAGCTAAATTTGGAGAGGACACTCACCAAGGATGCCTCCTCTGGACAGGTGATAACTCGGACAACAGCTCCTAAAAGATGGATGAAGTCACCCATGGGATATGGTCTGGTCAGCAGAAGGCAGGCCCGCTGCCCATCCCCAGCCCACAAGGTCGTCCCTTTTTCCTTTAGCCCATCACCTTCCATCTTAGAATCAGTGCTGTGTGTTGGTTCCAAGGCAGACGAGGGGTACGGCTGAACAGGGTGGGGGGGTGGTGTGAAGTGACTTGCCCAAGGTCACACAGAGAGCAAGTGTCTGAGGTCATATTGAAGCGTTCGTAATCATTTTTGTGCCGGGACTCTTGGCAGCCACTCTGAAAGCTTGAGGACCCCTTGGCTCAGGTCGATGCTTTCAGATAGTTGAAGGAAGTGTTCAATGCCAGGTGGAGATCAGTGATGACGAGAAGCCAAGTTTATGAACTCCCTGAAGTTGTGCTCTGCGGGTGTAAGTGTTAAAATCAATGGTTTGGCTAAATATATGAACATTATAAATCTTTTATTTACAAAAGAGGTGGAAAAACTGGGAATGGTTTGGTGCCTGCCTCATCACAGGGTTGTTCTGAAACTCAGCTAAAGTCTCCACAGTGACACCTAGATATCAGTAATGATTATTATCACTCTGGTAATGACTCCATTAGACTGTAAGCTTCTTGAGGGCAGGGACTGACTTTTACCCCTTTTTTTTTTCCTCTCCAAAACTTAGCACAATACCTGACATATTGTTTGTTTATGTGTATATTTTCCAAACAATTTTTAATTTGTTTTCTACATTTTTGAGTTCTAAATTCTGTCCTTCCCTCCTCCCTCCTCCCATCCCCATCAAGAAGGCAAGCACTTTGATATCAGCTATATATGAGCAGCCATGCAAAACAGATTTCCATATTAGCCATGTTATGAAAAAAAAACACAGAACCAAAAGAAAACTACAAAGAAAGTAAGTAAAAAAGAGTTGGCTTTAATCAACTGGCAGGCTCCATCCCTTTGTCTCTGGAGGGGGAGAGAATTTGTTTTTTTAATTAAGCCTTATCTTCTGGCTTAGAATCAACACTAAGGGTCGGGTTTAGGCATGTGGAGAATATTTTTCATCCTGAATCCTTCTGAATCACCCTGGATCATTGTCTTGCTGAGAGTAGTGAAGTCTTTCATGGTTGATCATTGTTCAGTGTTGCTGTTACTGGGTACAGCGGTCTCCTGGTTTTGCTTCCTTTACTTTGCCTCAGTTCACTTCGGTCTTTTCAGGTTTTTCTGAAATCCTTCTGCTCATTGCTTCTTCTAGCGCAATCACAATCATATTCTGTAACTTGTTTAGCCGTTCCCTATTTGCCAGGCAGTCCCTCAGTTTCCCATTCATTGGTACCAGGTCCATGGTAATAAATAGCAATCTGGTGTAAGAGGGAAAAAAGGTTTTTGCTTTGATATTAATATTAAAAGGTGTGGTCACCAAGGAACTGAATAAATACCAATTCCTAAGATTATTTTAGTAATTTATTTACAAAATATAGGAGAGAGTGGAAGTAGAGAGATGAGAAGAGGGTAGAGTAGAGTAAGAGATCTAACTTAACTAGATTCGTATTCAAGTCTTGGCTTTACTCCAGCAGGGCACCAGAGGGCCAGCCAGAGAGTCTAAAAGTCAATTAACAAGGGGTTTAGTCACAAGGGCTTCTCCCAATCAAGGACCCCTCCAGAGGCTAAGGTAGTCAGCCTTCTTCACTCACCACATGTAGTTCTAAGGGAAAGATTTAAGAACAGTCTCACCAAGGTCTCAGGGTCCCAGCCAGAGCTCCTCCACATCCAAACAATGAACAAGAAGAGGTCCTTCAGATTCAAGACACGAACCAGCAGAGACCAGCTGAACTCACTGAACTGTCTTTTAAAGGGACTTCTTTTGCATCACTTCCTGTGCCTTCCTCTTAGTTTACGTGTCCAATCCCAACAGACGCTTTTCTTAAGACTGCCCAGGAGGCAGTCAGTAAATTCTGATTCTATCACTCACTCTAGCATACGTGGGTCTCAGACCTCCCAACTTGTGAGTTAAGTGGAGTTGTTTACACTTTTGGTGATTAGATTTGAGAATGGGAAAGGTAGATTTAATCTCATTATCACACTAGTGAGTGATGATTCACAGGTGTGGGCTGTCTTCCTTGGATAGAATGGAAACTCCCTGAGGACAGAGGCATCACCAGCACTTGGGACCTAATCCACAGCTTCTTGAGAAATGCTTATTGACTGATTCCTATTCATCAATTCCTCTGGACAGAACTTTTTACCTCCAGAAAGACTTGGGGGATAGCTAGGGGCTCAGTGGATTGAGAGCCAGGCTTAGAGATAAGTCTTGGGTTCAAATGTGGCCTCAGACACTTTCTAACTGTGAGACCCTGGACAAGTCACTTAATACCCATTGCCTAGCCCTTAATGCTCTTCTACCTTGGAACCAATACACAGTATTGAGCCTGAGATGGAAGATAAGGGTTTAAGGAAGAAAAAAAAGAAAATGCTGCTAAGGACAATGAAGTTTTTAGAGGAAAAAAAAAAAAACAAAGATCTTAGGAGCACTGGTGGTGTTTTCAATCTTCTTTGGCATTTAAACCCTTCACAGTCTGGCTCCACCCTCTCCTTCTAGGCTTTTTTCATCTCTCCTCCTCCTCCTCCTTCTTACATAGTCTACATTCTAACCAGATGATTGTATTCTCTCTCTCTCTCTCTCTCTCTCTCTCTCTCTCTCTCTCTCTCTCTCTCTCTCTCTCTCTCTCTCTCTCTCCCCCTCCCA
>NC_058133.1:513863892-513879912 GCF_016433145.1 Gracilinanus agilis | reverse complement strand
TAACCAAATTTACTTTTGTCATAAACTTATTTCTCATTTTTCTCCCTATATATTCATTTTGAAAGAAGCCAGGTAAGGGGTAGCTAGGTAGCACAGGGGATGCAGTGCCAGGCCTGCTGTCACTATCTAGCCTCAGACACTTCCTAGCAATGTGACCCTGGGAAAGTCACTTAACCCCAATTGCCTAACGGTTGCCCTTCTTCTATCTTAGAATTCATAATAAAGCAGAAAGTAAGAGTTTTTAAAAAGAGAGAAAGGAAGAATGAAAGGGAAAAGAACGAGAGGAAGGAAGGAAGGAAGGAAGGAAGGAAGGAAGGAAGGGAGGAAGGAAGGAAGGAAGGAAGGAAGGAAGAAAGGAAGGAAGGAAGTAAGGAAGGAAGGAAGAGAGGGAAGGAGAAAGGGAGAGAGGGAAGGAGGAAGGGAAGGAAGGAAGGAAAGAAGGAAGGACTTTCCTTAAGTGTTTACTTAGTGCTAGCAAGATAGTCCCTCCGCTAGAGGAATTTATATTCAAATGGAGAAAGCTAGTACCTAGAGGGGAGCTGGGAAAGAGGAAGACTAGTAGCTAAGGAAGAGATGGCGCAGTCTGGCCTCTGGGTCAAGCTGGGAGTGAATTTTTTATCTACTTCAATAAAGCAAATGGTAAATGGAGAGGGACAGTTTCATCAAGAATCTTCTTTTTGTCCTTTCCCAGGCTGGTTCCTCAGACCCCAAGAGTATAGCTAGCAGCTGTGTGGGAGGGAGTTCCAGGCCATTTGGACTCTGGAAGGCTGGACCGAAGTTCCAGCCTGTGTGCAGGGGATCCCCTCTCTCATTGCAGCCTAGTGTAGACCTAACACAATTCCACCTTCACAAAGGAACTTGGCTAATGTGCTGGTGCCGTACTCTGGCCAGGTGGGCCCAGACCTGCTCTGCTTCTGTCTTGGAGGAATGACAGTGTATGTGGTAGTTTATGCATCTCTCCTCCGAGGTTGCTCGCTTTGCATGGCAGGTAAAGGTGCTTTTAAATCCTCTTCTTGGGCTCAGTTAGCCTTGCGTGCCCTCCCACTCCCCATCCTCGATACTTTAGCCAAGCTCCCGATGCGGTTTCTTTATTTCCTTAGCACAGCACTGGTTTAAAATAGTATCGGAATGATTTCAGTGACAGAAGACAGATGTGATTTGGGAAGCCGATGATTCTGCTCTCACTGCCTGGCCAAGGTGAAGAGAGCCGAGTGGCTGCCTCCATTCCTGCTGCCGGGCTGGGTTCGGGGGCCATTGCCAAGGACCGCAGTAACTGGGGGCTTGTTTGTACTCTGCTCTCTTGTCGGGTCTAAACCACCAAACATGAGGGTCAGGGTAGGACTGAAGGAATATAGGAAGGTTAAAGCACCTCCGGGAGCAATAAATAGCTTCCCTGCCTTAGTCTTAGCTTCAGCAGAAAATCACCTCCCACATGTGCTAGTGTTCTGTGCTGAGAAGCATTGGAGAGAATTTAGATGGAAATAAAAATGATGAGAGAACTATGCTACGTGAAAACAGAATAAATACTGAATCCATATAGCTTGCCCAATCGTTTTGAAATGAATTTTTCTCTTTCTATCACCTGGTGATCCCACCGTACAACCCTCCTTCCTTGCCCGAAACCATTTTGTTGGCAAAAACCTCACTCCCACCCAAAGGAATGGTCTGCGCTGCTTGCTTACATCAGTGCTTAAAAAAACATCTAGTTTATTAGAATGGACATAACCTCTGCGTACAGAGATTAAAACTCTTCTCCAGGGGCAGCTTGGTGGCTCAGTGGATTAAGAGTCAGGCCTAGAGATAGAAAGTCTTAAGTTCAAATCTGGCTTCCAATATGTCCTAGCTATGTGACCTTGGGCAAGTCACTTGACCCCCATTACCTCTTTTCTACCTTGGAACTAATATGCAGTATTGATTCTAAGACGGAAGGTAAGGGGTTAAAAAAACCAAACCTCCATTTTACTAAATGTTATAGGAATATATAGGGTACAAGAGAGATATAGAGATATAGTGATGGTGATGATGTGTATCTATCTATGATCTCCTCAGCTGCAGTTGGTTGGAGGAACACCTACTCCTATTACCCTTGACTGCTGCTGCAAGTTATCCCCTTCCTCTAACAGCTGCCCAAGTAAGGACCCTCGGGAGGTTTGATAGATGGGTAAACTTTCAGGTCCGTTGGATAAATTAGTATTGGGCTATTGATCTGCCTTGGATAACATTCAGGATCTGACTATGTTTGACTCCCTTCCCAAGGACCGTGATAGAAAGACCACTCAGGAAGGTACTTGTTGATGAACTCTCTTTTATCTATAAATAGGGAAAGGATAACAATGTCAAGGATTGGGGATTGGAAACCCTATTGATCTATTATCTATAGACTAATTAACAATCAGGACTATTGATCAGGTGGAGGCTGGAGATTTCATCTCTCCTCTACCTCCTGCCAAACCTGGCCACAGCCAAGCCAGAGAATAGGGAGGCTATTGCTGCAGATATATTGATGGTCTTTATTCTCTCAGCTCTCTTATCACCAGTGGTGATTCACTAGCTCTCACAGTCTATCAAGAAATAGATTCAGGTTTATTCCTACCCTCTTCTTCTTAAACCACCCGGCAACCCTTCAAACCACCCTTCCAGGCACCCACTGCTCAGATTGAACCACAGGTTGACAGAGATCCGTGATCTCCAGTTCTCAGCCTCTGAGTCCAGAGACTTCTCAGTCCAGAGACTTTTCAGTCTAGAGACCTCCCTCAAAGTGGCTGGGAGGGGGTATTTATAGGGTCAGGTCAACTGTCGTTTGCCCCTGGCTCATGGCACCTGGGAACATTCCTAGTCTTTTAACTGCCATCCCTGTCAGTCAAGGTGGCATCCATCTCTTCCCAGATTATTGAATATAGCAATATAGCCACTTTGGAGGAGGTCTCTGGCTTCCAATATGTCTTAGCTATGTGACCCTGGACAAGTCACTTGACCCCCATTGCCTAGCCTTTACCTCTTTTCTGCCTTGGAACTAATATGCAGTATTGATTCCAAGATGGAAAGTAAGGGGTTAAAAAACCAAACCTCCATTTTACTAAATTAACTGATGGAAAATATAACTACTATGGCTTTTTATAAATAAATGTTTATTGCTCTCCTTTATTTTTATATCATTTCCATCTCACAGCATAATCTTCCTCCCAGAGAGTAATCCTATATGACAAAGAATCAAAAAGAGAAACAGAAGTCTGATAAAAATGACCAACATATCTAAAAAAGTTTGATGTGTTATGTGCAGTGTTCCCCACCCGTAATGACCCACCTCTACAAAGAAGGGGAAGTGCCTTCTCATAACTCTTCTTTGGGGTCAAACTTGGTTATTATAATTTTACAGCATTCACTTCCTATGTGTTCTTTCCATTGGCATTGTTTTACAAAGGGAAAAGAAAGAAACAAACATTTTATCAAATGCCTACTATGGGTATGCATTGTGCCATATACTATTATAAATATTATTTCATTCTATAGACATTGTATCTGTTGTTTTCCTGGCTCTGCTTTTTCTGCTTTGAATCAGTTCATATAAGTCTTCCAATGATTCTCTGAATTCTTTGTAATCATCATTTCTTACATCACAGTAAATTTCATTACATTCATATCCTAGAACTTGTTTAACCATTCCTCAATCACTACTCCAAGAAATGCTGCTTTATTATGTAAATATTATGTAAATATTTCAGCGAATATGGAGCCTTTCTTTTTGTCATTGGCCTCTTTGGGATATATACCTAGCAGTTTAATGCTACTCCAGTACATGTTTTCCCAAATTCCATTACAAATTTCTTTCCAGGATAGTTGTGATAATTCACAGCTCCACCAACAATGTATTTGAATGCTTTTCTCTATAATGGCTGCTAGGTGGTGCTGGACATGTAGGTGGTGTAGCAGAAAGAGTGTTGGACCTGAAGTCAGGAAAACTCATTTTCCTGGGTTCAAATCTGGCCTCAGACATTTCCTAGCTATGTGTCCCTGGGCTAGTCACTTAATCCTGTTTGCCTCAGTTTCCTCATCTATAAGATGAGCTGGAAAAAGAAATGGCAAACCCCAAATGGGGTCACAAAGAGTCGGACTGAAATGATGGACTACCAACAACAAAAGGCCAGTGAGCTATCCAGATCATCTCTGGTGCTAGGAAACATGGTGCTGTTTCCTGGGAATCAGCCTGGTTATATAGTTCAGTCAGGGAGTTTTGGCAAGCCATCTGAGCCTGTTAAGCCTTTGGATTTGGATGAAAACCAACACAACAGCACTGAAATCAAGCTCTTTGCAGAACTCTGCCATCTGTAGAATAATAATGATATTGATAATGACAATAACCATGATAGCCAGCATTTCTATAGCACTCTTCAGTTAGCCAAGTGTTTTATAAACATAATCTCCTTTGATCCTCACAGTGACCTTGAGAGGTAGGTGCTGTTATTATCCCCATTTGACAGATGAGGAAACTGAGGCAAACTGAGGTTAAGTGACTTGCCCAGAGTCACCCAGCCAGTGCGTAAGGATAGGATTGTTGGAGCTGGGAATTGGTCTGGAAATGAAATGAAATTCTGGAAAGTAATTTGGAATGCTGCCTTTAAAGTGACTCAACTGGGCAGCCGTGGCTAGCCTCTAAAGAGATCAAAGAAGGAAGAAACGACCCTTTGTATAGAACGGTGATGGCAAACCTATGACACACGTGCGACCACATATAGAGAAGTCTGGGGCCGCGTGCCGAGGATGAAACGTTTGCTGTAGTGTAGTGTAGACACTCTGTGCACTCTAGACGACAATTCTACCTCTATTCATTGACCTATTTTGGCTTATTAAATACAGTTACATATTATAATGATACATTTTTGTTATTTAAACTATAAATAGCGTGAAATTATGTTTTTTTCTCGAATTGACTCACCACCCGAGTGATGCTCAGTTTTTTGGTGAATTTTGACACACCAACCTCAAAAGGTTGCCCATCACTGGTATAGAAAAATATCTGTAGTGGCTCTGCCTCTTTTCATAGTAGCAAAAAACTAGGAACTAAAGAGTTGTTCTTCTCTTGGGGCAAATGGCTAAATAAATTGTGGTACATGACAGTAATGGAATAAGAAATGATGAAAGGGACAATTTGAATGAGGCAACCAGGGGGCACAGTGGACAGGACCCTGGGTCTGGAGTCAGGAAGACTTGAATTCACATCTGGTTCCCAACACTTACTAGCTGTGTGATCGTGGGTAAGTCACTTAACTCTTTTTGTAAAATGTGGTTTCTAACAGCCCTCCCTTCCAGCTGAGATAATATTTGTAAGGGACTTAGCACAGTGGGGTGGGGGATTGTAAGGTGCTCTATAAATGCTTATTCCTTTTCCACCCCTTTGATGGGGAGTCGGAAGGCCCTTATGAGCTAACTCTGAGGGAAATGAGCAGATCGAGGAGAACAATTATACAATGACAACCACATTAGAGAGAAGAATTTTTTTTTTAAACCCTTAACTTCTGTGTATTGGCTCCTTGGTGGAAGAGTGGTAAGGGTGGGCAATGGGGGTCAAGTGACTTGCCCAGGGTCACACAGCTGGGAAGTGTCTGAGGCCGGATTTGGACCTAGGACCTCCCGTCTCTAGGCCTGGCTCTCAATCCACTGAGCTACCCAGCTGCCCCAAGAAAAGAATTTTTTGAAAGATTTTGGGACTCTGATGAAGGCCACAAATTCAGAAGACTGAAGGGGAAACCCACCTCCCATCTCCTCCTAGGGATCCACAGACTTAAGTGTAGAATTGGACATAGCTTGCTGGACATAGCCCATGAAGGAATTGGTTTTGCTGTGCCATTCACATTTGTGATGAGATTTTTGTTTTTTTCGTTTTTCTTTTCTTGTTAAACTGAATGGGAAAAGAGGGATAATAAATACTTGTATAAATAAAGAAATAATATTCTTTTAAAAAGACTGTAAATTGGGGGCCAGCGAAGTGGCTCAGTGGTCTGAGAGCCAGGCCTAGAGATGGGAGATCCTAGGTTCAAATCTGGCCTTTGATACTTCTAGCCATGTGACCCTGGGAAAATCATTTAACCCCCATTGCCTAGCCCTTACCACTATTCTGCCATGGAACCAATACACAGTATTGATTCCAAGATGGGAGGTAAGCGGTTAAAAAAAGCCTTTAAGTTACAAAGAAGATGCTGACTTATATTAGGAAAGGGAATTTCCACATCTGGAATCTCCCTAAACCAATGAAATGAAAGGTCTAGCCCTACCTCCATCCCTGTCCCTATTCATTTATCCACAGATGTCATTTTTCCCCTGTGCTGGGTATCTCAGCCCTTACCCAGGTTGGTCCTTAGAAAGCAGTCTCAGGCTCTCTCTGGGCTTGCCCTGAAATCTTCTTCATCCTTGCAGGACCTGCCAGAGCTTGTATTCCCAGGACAGAGCTCTGGAGAAACCCTAGCAGTCACCCCATTACCACCAAAGAGAACTTGTGGAGGAATAGAGATATAGATAGATTTAGAGCTGCCGCTCCTTCGGCCTACCCAGACCCTCTTGGTCAGCCAGAGGCATCCTGGTTGTTGCTAGTGCATCTCCATTTTTAAAGGGTGAGTAATAAGAGGGGGATCAGAGAGCAGTACCTTAGTTTCTCAAACAGATGGAGCAAGATTTCTGTCTTTCTAGTGCCATCGTTGGCCAAGAAGGTAATGATGGACCTTGTGTTTTTGGGTAGGAAATGGTTTTTGGACTCTCAGTTTAGGAATGCAAATGGTGAAAAAGAAACCCAAAGCAGGGCTCACTTGGGAAGTAACAACAGGAACAAAACCCATACTTTTGTAGAGCTAAGAGAACAGATGGCTCCATTTAAGGGATTTGGGCCAATGGTATTCTCCATGGCTGCGGGGAAGTTTATTTGTAGCATAGATTTCTGTGGCATTAGTTGCAAATTAGTGAGTAGGGCTAACACATCAACAGCAATTCTACGCATGTGGTTTAGCTATAAGCAAATCCATCTGTCTACAGCCTGAGGGATCTTTAGAAAAACTGGAGAAATAGAGTTCGTAAATCACTGCTCTGTGGCCATTCAGGTATATATTATCTCCCTTATTTGAATGTTAACTCTCTGAGGGCAAGGACTTTGCCTTTGGATCCTCAGCTCTTGGCACAGTGGCTAGCACACAGGAAGTACTTAATAAATGCTTGCTGGAATGAATGAATGTATGTTTTGTATTTACTTATCCAGGTCCAAGTTGTTTCTCTCCAATAGAAAGTGGCCCCTTGAGGGCAGTGACTTTCATTTTTGTCTGTTTCCCAGTTGCTAACATAGTATCTGGCACATACTAGGTGCATAATAAATGTGGGCAGACTTGGTTGATAATACGGTGGTTTCTAAGCTCTAGGCTATAAATCTCTGAGGAGGCTTGGATCATTATTGTTGTTGTTATTATTCTATTTATTATATAATAAATAATTAATGTTATTATTGTTAGTATTATATTTATTAGATATAATAAATATAATTATTGCTAAGGGTATTCTCCATCCCTTTGGTCTCTCTGTAATTGACTGGTTCCTCCCAGAATCTCCATTTTAAAGAGGAGGCTTATACCACTGATGTCTTCATTTCTCTGGGCTGCTCTGTTGACTTTTTCTATAGTGAGAAATTCCCTCCTACCCCCCTCCTTATTATCTCCCCTTTATGGATGTTGTCTTCCCCCTTTAGAATGGAATCTCCTAGAGGGGTGGGACTGTTATTCTGCTTGTATTTGTAAAGACTCATTGACTTAATGATTTGAGATCCAGGAATCCATAAATAAATAGGCATGTTTTCTTCCAGCTAAATAAATCTCACACATATGAGTATTACTATTTTTTTCAGATATGGATAGATTCTATTGTGATGAATTAAGTATTAATCTAAAACCATTAATTAACTAATACTATTTTAGTATTCTGCATTTTCTTCTGAGAGATATCATGGTACAGTTTGTCTGGGCTCCTTTCCTCTTGAAAATGCTATATTTTTTATTTGTCTGAATACATGTCATAACCCTCACCAGTAGTGTATAAGCACCTTGAGGGCAGGGCAGGTCTGTTTTATTTTTGTCTTTGTATCCCCAGTTCCTAGTACAGTATCCTTCCTGTAGTAGATGCTTAATAAAGGTTTAGTTTGCTGATTGAATTGCCCTAGTTGATCTCTAAGCCCCTTTTAGCTGTGAGTTCTATGAAACATTACAAGATAAAGGGTGACATTTATTTAAGAGATAAAAGTCCAAAAGCCACCATCTTAAACAGCTCTACCAATAAACATTGGCCATTTGAAGCACCCAAAAATTAGGCTCCAGATACACCAAAATATTTACAGCAGCACTTTCTGTGGCAGTAAAGAACTAGACCTTGAATAGATGCCTCTCTTTTGGAGAGTCGCTCAACAAAGTGTAGTCTGTGCACATGAGATCTCACTGCTAGGAGAAACATCTACGGAGAAGCAGGGAAAGTATGATAAGATGCAGAGTGGAGTTTGCAGAACCAAGAAAACAAGATAAGGATTGCAACAATGTACATGGAAAAAACAATCACTACAAACAATTGAAACAATGTTGCAAAAACATCAAGAACAAACTTGTCCCAAAGAAGATAGAAGCGGAGACATCTCCTGTGAGTTCCTGTGAGTCTAAGACAATGCATATAATATCAGATTTTTCTAATGTATTGATCAATTTTGCCAATTAAAAAAGTATTTGTTATAAAGGATAATTCTTTGGAAGAGGAGGAAAAGAGATAACAGAAAAAGTCTAGGTCATGGAAAAAAATATAAATTCAAATCTTTTATTAAAAAGGAGGGGTAGGGTCCAGTGGGAAATCCTTTTGAAAACTCTTTGTATAAGTATGGATTTTCACATATTGGATTTGCTTAAAGAGGGCTGGATCTATGTTTTGTTTTTATTTTGTTTTTGTTTTTATTTTTTTATTTTTAAAAAACCCTCACCTTCCATCTTGGAGTCAATACTGTGTATTGGCTCCAAGGCAGAAGAGTGATAAGGGTAGGCAATGGGGGTCAAGTGACTTGCCCAGGGTCACCCAGCTGGGAAGTGTCTGAGGCCGGATTTGAACCCAGAACCTCTCATCTCTAGGCCTGACTCTCAATCCACTGAGCTACCCAGCTGCTCCCCTCTGTTTTGTTTTTAAAATGCAGTTTTGCTGGAAAGACCTCCATGAACTGATGCGGAGTGAAATGAGCAGAACCAGGAGAACATCACAGGCCGACAGTGAAACATTGTGGCAAGATCAAGTGTAATAGACGGCCACTAAGGCTACTAATAGCAACACAGTGGTGCAGGACAGACCTGAGGGACTTAGGAGAAAGTCTACGGGTGGAGAGAAAGAACTGTGGGAGCAGAAGCACAGAAGAAAAGCATATGGTTGATCACTTGTTTATATAGGAGTAAGATTTGGGGTTTTGGTTTTAAAAGACTGCTCTGGTACAAAAACAAATAATACAGAAGTAGGTGTCCAGGGATAGCACCTATTATAACCCAGTAGAATTGCTTGTCAGCCCCCAGAGGGGGGAGAGAAGAGGGGGAAGGAGAGAAAATGAGTCCTGTAACTATGGGGAAAGATTTAAAAATGAAAATAAAATGAAGTTTTGTGAGAGTCAGATTTAGAGCTGGAAGGAATCCTAGAGGCCATCATGTCTAACGCCTTCATTTTTACACCTGGGGAAACTGAGGCAGAGGGTAGTTAAGTGACTAGCCCCAGGGTTACACCATTAGCTAGTATTTGAGGGAAGATTTGAGCTCAGGTCTTCTGGACCCCGAGCCCCGTGCTCTATCCTAGGGTCACCCACCTGCAAGCAGAGTTTTGCTTTGGGCTCCCACATTCATTTTGATTGATTAATGATTCATTACTCTCTCTATTAAGTGTTGCACAAATGCCTAGGCTGCCTAGGATCACTGGGCCACATCTACCAAGCTTAGAGGCCCCTCCTTTGCCTCTGGCCCGTGGTCTCCTTGGAATGACTTCAATTCAGCCACAAGAGAGCTAAGCCCCTTAGGAAGGGACACAGCGGAGAGCCGGCAATGTGCTGTGGGCTCCAAGGAAAGGTTTGGGCCAACAGACAGAAAAAGAGCCGGCACAGAGGCAGGCGATCCTGCGTAGGGAGGCCTAAGCAGGATCCATTGGCGTCTGGCTTCCCTTCTCAATGGCTGTGCCAATGAGTCTGGGATTAAAGTGGGACTCCGCGGATAATGGAGTGGATTAATAGTGAATTGGGAATTTTAAAATCACTGAACCGGCTCTTTATTGACCATCCGCTGGTGGAGGACCAAAAAGACGCATCGGAAGATAACGGCCCATTTCAAGGAGTTTTACGGTCTACTTGGTCAGCTAACATGTATGTCCTTGTGGTTCAGTCATTTCCAGCAGGTCTGACTCCCTGTGACTCTCTCGGGGGTTTTCTGGAGGGGGTTGCCATTTCCTTTGCAAGTTCATTTTACAGGTGAGGAAACCGAGGCCAAAAGGGTTAAGTGACTTGCCCAGGACGTCCAAGGCCAATTTTAAAATTGGGTTCTCCTGACTCCAGGCCTGGCACTAACCATTCTACCACCTAGCCGTCCCAGTGTGTGTATGCACGCAAGGCACAGCGAGGCAGCCTAGTGGATAGAGCACTGGAACTGGAATCAGGCAGACTCATCTTCCGGAGTTCAAATCGGGCCTGAGGTTGGATGACAAATTGTGTGACCCTGGGTAAGTCACTTAACCCTGCTGGCCTCAGTTTCCTCTGCTGTAAAATGAAGATAATGATAGCACCTACCTCACAGGGTTACTGGGAGGATCGAGTGTTGGCGCACAGTAGGTGCTTGCTCCATAAATGCCACCCCTTGAGTAGTTTTTTGTGAGGCGCCCCTCAGCAGTCTGGGGGAGCCTCTGCCAAAAACTAGAGTAACCCGAATTCTTCCCCCAATAAATCGTTCAAGGAATCGCCCAGCTTTGCGGAGAGGGGAGCCAGAATGCTGCTGTCCCTTTTCGGCCTCCGTAGTTGTAGTCCTAGTCGGGCCCCTCTGAAATCTTTTTCGAATTCATGCTCCTGGGCGAGGAGCCCCGCCATGGGGGAGGGGAGGGAAGCTAGTGCAGACGGATGGACAATGGGGTTTGGGGAATAGGGCGGGTCAGTGGGTGGTCCACGTGGCGGAGGGGCAGGGGAGAAGCTTGAAGAGGCCCTTAGAGCTGAGTTGTGGGAGCCCTCGAGTGCCTGATGGATACGTTTAGACTATTACGGCGGCCGCAGGTTTTGATGGGAGATGTTTGGCCTCCGTATAGCAGACCGCTTGGAGGGGGAGCCTGGGGAAAGGGGGGGGCAGGAAGGCGGGGGGCGGGGCTCTGGCCAAGGCCCCCACCGGGTGCGGCTTTCCCAGGGACCAGCTTTAGCACATTACGGAAAGCGAGAGCAGGGGCTCTGGGGAATGGCCCCCTCCTGAGCGCTTTGAACCCCGCCGAACCGAGTGGTGGGGCTGTGCTGCGGCCGGGAGCAGACAGGGGCCGCCCCCGCCTCGGGTGTTCTTTAGAAATGCCCTCTAGGCCGGGGCCCTGCCAGAACTCTGAATAGCCCGAGGGGAAGCGGGGAGCTCCGCTCCGCAGAAATGGCTTCGTAGCCGGGTCGGATCCGCTCTCTTCCCCGCCCCCACCCATAAAAAGGTTTCCCTTCGCTGCCAGCCCCCAGCCTCATTTTACAGTGGAGGAGACCAAGGCTCAGGGGCCGGCCCTGATCTGTCCACAGTCAAACGGGTGGGAGCAGAACTGCGACCGCAGGCCAGGGCTGCGCAGCCACGCCTGGTTCTGGGCTTTTTCTCCTGCTCTAGGTAGCAGCCACCTCGCCTCAGAGGTCTAGAACTGACCGCAAGGGACGCCCCGGAGGCCGTCTAGCCCCAAGCCCTTGTTTTTACGGATGAGGAAACTGAGGCTCACAGGTGAAGTGAGTTCATATCAAAGGGTCAAAGGTCTGGAGCTAGAAGGAGTTTGAGAGGCTCTCGAGTGCGGAAACCGAGGTCTGGGGAAGGGAAGTAACTTGCCCAAAGCCACAGATCTGGACCTGAGGGGGCCTCCGGGGCCCTCTCAGCCAACTCCCCCACAGCGTAGCTGAGGAAACTGAGGATTCGGATCCAGAGTTCGAAACTGGCCCCAGTTTTCCCTGGGCTCTACACTGATGCGGAGCGATGCTTCTTGAGACCGTCAGTGGGAGTGATAGAAATTAGGGGGAGTGTGTGTGTGTTGGGGGGGGGTGTCTGCTCTAACTTTGGGCTTGGAGATCCCCTCTTAAAGCCTGAAACAAGGCAGTGCTCTGAGGGAAGAAATGCAGATGGTCTTGGGAGAGCGGGGTTTCTTCTAAAACTAAGCAGTTTCCCGCTTGCCCCCCCCCCCCCGCCCTGCCCCTGCCTCAGTTTCTCCAGGGATAGCAGCTTCTGGGCAGGAGGAGCCTCCCTTCATTTCTCCTCTCTCCTCTCGCTGCCTGATGCCTCAGCTGGAAAAACCTTTTCTGCCTCACTCTTTCTCCTGAAGCAGCGCTGGGCCAACTACGCCCCCGCATAGTCTGCCCAGCGTGGAAGAATTCCCTCGGTGGCCCGGCTGGAGGCTGGAAGGGGAAGCGTTCACTCTCCGCTCTTAATTACAGCCTCTCCCTGGGGCAGCTTCCCCGGGGAATATTGATTTCCCCCTAATAGCCGCTGGCTCCTCAGTGGCCCCCGGAGGGCTGGTAGTTTCTCTTGCCCTGGGGATGGAGAGGATTTGGAGATGTTAAGCGATAGGACAGCTGCTGGGGGGGGGGGGGGGGGCGCAGTTACGGCAGTGGTAAAGTCCCGGCCAGCCAGCCAGCCGCAGTCCTCATTCTTCTCAGCCCCTATAAAAGTAGAGCTCTGAGGAGGCGGGATTTTAAGAAATTCTATTAAATCCGGCTAGCTTTTATGGAGGGTTTGGCGCCTACCTTGGACGGGCGCACACGCAGGTGAGCCTGCGCTCCCTGCCTTCAAGCACTTGACTTTCTCCTCGGAGAAGGAACCCACCCCCAAGCTTTGTTAAGCCCCTGCTACGTTACCCGGTGGACTGTTAGACTCCTCCCCCGAGCTAGACAAAAATGAAAGTCGCTGCCCTCAAGCGGCCTACATTCTACAAAGATATTTACAAGGAAATCTACACGTCGGTTGATACAAAGTGAAACAAAGTAATTTCGAGATCTGGAGAGTTCTGACGCCTGAGGGAGGGGAAATGTGGAGGAAGAGCTTCTGATGCCCAATTTTTCATCTGGCAGATGAGGCCCAGGGAGAAGTGTCCATGGTCACACAGGCGGTCAGCCTGAGAGCTGGGACTTGAACCCAGGTCCTGTGACTGAAGTTAAGGGTTCCCTCCCAGCTCTTCAAGGAAGATCCCATGATCCAATCACATTTCCTCAGTGACTGTGTCCATAGCCTCAGCTCGGGACAAATGCAAGATAAAACCAAATGGTTCTGGTGGGGAGCGGCGCCATTTTCCAGCAATTTCCCCTAATATTTGAGATGGCAGAGAGGAATTTTTCCTGCGTTTTCTTTTGATTTCTCATCTGTGTCGCCAGCGGCATTTCCAAATAAGCCTGTGACTTCCCCAGTTACCAAATGGGACCCGGAAGAGAGTAGACAAACTCCACCCCCGAATCAAGGCGGAAGGTCCATTTATTAAGGCCTCCTATGTGGGATGCTGGGATACAAAGGCATGGAATGGAGCAGTCCTTGCTCTTACTCCCTTAGATTCTTGGTGAAAGTTGGATGGAAGTATTTGGGGGGAGGGGTGCGTTGGATTCATTTCTTTTACCGACAAGAAAACTTGGGAATAAAGTAATTAAGTAAACTGTCCTCGGTCACAGAATATGTGTGTCAGAATCAGGATTTGAACTCGGGTTTTTAGCATTCTGTCAATGATGCCAAATTGTAGTTGTGTTTTGTTTTTTTTTTTTAACTCTTACCTTCCGTCTTAGAATCCACACTGTATTGGTTCCCAGGCAGAAGAGCAGGAAGGGCTAGGGGCAATGGTGGGGAAGTGACTTGCCCAGGGTCACACAGCTGGGAAGTGTCTGAGGCTGGATTTGAACCCAGGACCTTCTGTCTCTAGGTCTGGCTCTCTATCCACTGAGCTGCCCCCCATTGTAGATTTTTTTTTTAAACCCTTGTACTTCGGTGTATTGTCTCATAGGTGGAAGACTGGTAAGGGTGGGCAATGGGGGTCAAGTGACTTGCCCAGGGTCACACAGCTGGGAAGTGTCTGAGGCTGGATTTGAACCTAGGACCTCCTGTCGCTAGGCCTGACTCTCACTCCACTGAGCTATCCAGCTGCCCCCCATTGTAGATTTTTTAAAGAAAACCTGTGAGTGAAATCTGAATCACTGTGCTTCTTGTGAAGGTGTGCCAGCCATCTGTCACGGGCATTCCTGGCTCCTGGCCCAAGTTTTAGAGATAAATTAAATAATAAAAATCTCTATCTGTGTCTGCCAGCCAGCCATCTCCTTCCTTTTAGAAATGACTTTTCCTTGCCGGTTCCGGTCTGGGTGGGTTTGTGTCCACGCCGGCGTCCACCTCCTGCCATTTTCTCTTGAAGGGGATTTTTTTTTTAAACCCTTAACTTCTGTGTATTGGCTCCTAGGTGGAAGAGTGGTCAGGGTGGGCCATGGGGGTCAAGTGACTTGCCCAGGGTCACACAGCTGGGAAGTGTTTGAGGCAGGATTTGAACCCAGGACCTCCCCTCTCTCCTGAGGCCTGACTCTCCATCCACTGAGCTACCCAGCTGCCCCTCTCGGAGGGGATTTTATAAGATGCTCTCATTGTTTCTCTTGAAGGGGCTGCCCAGTGGCCGGCGGGCACGTCGGGGCTGCTCTCGTGCCCTTTGGGCAGGGTATCCCGAATTTTGCAGAACATCCCACCCCCCCCCCCCCAGCCACGGAGCTCCCCATCCCTGCCGCCCTCCTCTTCACTCCACGCCCACGCTGGGCAGTCCGGATCCGGTCTCTGCCCCGAAGGCCCATTCGGTAGACTTGGAAAAACTGGCGCCGGCCCAGAGTCAGCATGTCGGCACTCCGCCAGGTGGGCTCAGCTGGCGGCGGCGGCGGCGGCAGCGGCTTGGGGCCTGCGAGGTGTTGGGCGTCCCAAAATAGTGCCGGACTGCGGCTTCTTCCGCACAAGCGCTTTCTCAGCCCATTCGCGGCGGTGCTATATGACGGGGCTGTTACTCGGCTCCAGAGCCGCTTCCTACGAGATGCTCTTGGCGTAGGCGGCGCCCAGAACCCCCTTTATTGACTCCCTTTGGTCCCCGCAGAGGCATTGTAGGCACGCCGGGAGCCACCAGGGGCCACATCAAGTCCTGGCTTGTTACCTGGAGCACTTGGTAGCCGTGACCTTGTCAAAGACGCTGTGGACACTCCAAAAGCTGCTTTGGGGGCCCGGATTAGGCAACCCTGGAAATCTAGGCTGAGGGCTGCCCTGGCTGCTGCCCCGGGGGCCAACCCTATCTGTTACACATCTGGGGGGGGGTGCCCTCCCGGGGAGCTGGAGAAGGTCGCCCCAGGGCATTCTCTGCTCATTCTTGAATTAGCTTTAGAGCAAAGGTTTATTTCATTCATTCATTCATTCATTCGTTAGTTCGTTCATTCATCTGTCCTCCTCCTTCCCTCCCTCCATCCTTCCTTCTTTCTCTCCTTCTTCCCTCCCTTCTTTCCTTTCTCCCTTCTTCCCTCCCTTCCTTCATTTCTCTTTCTTTCTCTCTTTCTCTCTCTCTCTCTCTCTCTTTCTTTCTTTCTTTCTTTCTTTCTTTCTTCTCTCTCTCTTTCTTTCCTTCTTCCTTCCTTCCTTCCTTCCTTCCTTCCTTCCTTCCTTCCTTCCTTTCTTTTTCTGGCCAGGTTAGGATTCATATGTGTAGTATAGAGAGAGGGGTCATATAGTTTTTTCTAGCTTTGGCTGAGTTCTAAAATCAGTTAGGGGTTTGGAATCTTGAGGGAAAAGACAGTTGGTT
>NC_058133.1:513850235-513861184 GCF_016433145.1 Gracilinanus agilis | reverse complement strand
CCTCCTCCTCCTCCTCCTCCTCCTCCTCCTCCTCCTCCTCCTCGCCAGCATTTATGTAGCACTGTAGGGATGACAGGGCACTCTTCACACATTCTCTCACTCTTCCCTCATGGCAGTTTTTAACCCTTGGGGTGGCAGGGGAGGGGGGCGAGGCCCCAGCTTCGAGACAGCCGACGCCGGGGCTCCCCCCTCAGAATCTAGCTTGGTTTGAATTTCATCTCGAAGAAAAGGGGCCGTGATTTAGCCTGTGGCACTATGCCCACTTCCTGGAATTCGATTATAGTGATGCGTTTGCGTGTGCAGCCAGAGACCCTCATGGAAATGGGCGTCCCGATTTGCATGTCAGGGGCTTCCCTCTGCTCTATCAGCCTGTACTGAGTGAAGCACTGGGTTGTCATTAGAGAAGAGTTCTAATTGGATGGAAATCGGAGATCCCTAAATAATACCTGCATAAGGTAATAATAAAGATAGGATGATAATGAATAAAAATAAATAACATGGTAACAAAATCATCATTATAAAGTAAACATTAAAATAAACAATATAGTAATAAAATAATTATAAGAGTAAATGTTAAAAATAAAAACAAAAGATTGTAAAATAATAATTATAAAATAAAAATCAATTTAAACATTATAGAATAAGATTAAAATTATAAATTAAAATATGGCAATAAAATAATTATTTAAAATGAAATTTAAAATGAAAAATAAAATAAAATTACAAAATAAATGGAGCAACAAAATTATAAAATTAAAATAAATTAAACATTAAAAAAAATAAAATGAAGATAGGGGGCAGCTGGGTAGCTCAGTGGATTGAGAGCCAGGTCTAGAGACAGGAGGTCCTGGGTTCAAATGTAGCCTCAGACACTTCCCAGCTGTGTGACCCTGGGCAAGTCACTTGACCCCCATGGCCCACCCTTACCGCTCTTCTGCCTTGGAGCCAATACACAGTATTGACTCCCAAGACGGAAGGTAAGGAGTTATTTTAAAATAAAATGAAGATAAAAAAATCCTAAAATAAAATCCAGCCTTGAGAAAGTACTTTATTTACAAAGCACCTTCCAGCTATTTGATCCTTAAACCGCCCTGGAACATAGGCGTTATCATCATCTCCATTTTACAGATGAAGAAACGACAATAGGCAGAAGTTAAGGGACTTGCCCAAGGTCACACAGCTGGTACTCGTCTGAGGCTGATTTGAATTCTTCTTGTGCCTTCTAGCCACAGCATTCAGTATCTGCTTTAAAAGTGTGAATTTCTTAACTGCTACCCTTTATCCCTGGATGGATTTCTTAGACTTTGTGGGCTTTACTTTCCTCATCTGTAAAATGAGTGTGTTGGACCCGATGGCCTCTGTGACCCCCTTGTCTTCTTCCTCAGAATCAATACCAAGCAGAATACGAATATTGTGTGCTGGGGTTCCAAGGCAGAAGAGAGGTAAGGGCTGGGCAGTGGGGACTAAGTGACTTGCCCAGGGTCACACAGCCAGACTGGATCTGGCCTCCTCTCTGATCTAAGCGGTCGGGGGAGAAGGCAAAGGACCACTCGTGCCCCCACGTTCTTGGAGGTTGGCGAAGGGCTTGCTTGGCGTCCCAGGCCGTCGCGCTTGTCCTGACCTTGTCGCCGGGGCCTCGGGAGGGAGGCCGATGCTTCTAGGAATCCTGCCGTGGGCCCTCTGGGGACAGCAGCCGCCCAGGACCCAGGAAGCTAAAGGATGGGGAGAGGATGTCATTGGAAATAAGGCATTCGGGGAGCGTGGAGGAAGGGAGACGTCTGGCCAGGCAGGAGGAGGAGCCGGGGCGCCCCGTGTCTGCCTCGGGGAAGATGGCGGGCGGGAAGAGCCACTTCCTTCCTCCCTGCACCAGAAGGGGGATCCCCCGTGCCGGGCGCTCCGGGCCCTCAGTCCGGTCGACATGGCAGTAGCGGATGGTTTTGCTTGACCGCTTGTTGGTGGCTTCCAAGTGAAGGTCGGGTGGGTTGTGGGAGGTCGCTGGTGGTCAGGAGCCGTCGCTGGGCACCAACAGAAGGCGTCGAGAAAACTTCTCTTAAGGGCCTGATTCTCGTGAGAAAATCAGATTTGTGACCCAGACGGGGTCTGCGGGCGCGTCTGCGGCAGCAGTTCGGGGAGGCCGAGGCAGGAAGCCCGTCCCCCTCCCCATTTGCCCGAGGACCCCTTGCTGTGGCTTTCCTCTAGCTTATGGCGAGGCCGTGCTCGGCTCCGGTCCCCGCCCAGCCCAGCTGCTCCCTGTTCTCTGCCTTCTTGGACCCCTCCAGGCCTGGTGTTTTTGAGGCACCGCTGCAGCCAGGCATCCTGGCCCCTGCTGGAGGGCAGCCCCCGGCGTTCAGGGCCTTTGCTTTTATTCCTCTGTGGCACTGGCTGTTGCCGAGTCGTTTTCATCACGAGGACCCTTCCTGACCCCAAGTGGGGGTGTTTGGGGGCAGACACTGGAGTGGTGGGCCATTTCCTTCTCCAGCTCATTTGACAGATGAGGAAACTGAGGCAGACAGGGTGAAGTGACTTGTCCAAGGTCACACAGCTAGTTAATGTCTGCGACTGGATTTAGCGTCTCCTTGACGCTAAGCCTGGTGCTCTGAGAGTAGAGCCATAAGTCGGTCTCACTTCTTCCATCTATCCCTCCCTGCTACATGAGAGTTAGCAGGCCTACGTGAGGCAAAGAGTGAAGCCAGGGGGCAACCGCCATGCAAACCCACTGCTTATTAGAGGCAGCGTGGCGTGTTTTAGAGACCGGAGGATCGGCCTCCAGCCTGGGAAGCTCTGCGTTCAAATCCTGCCTCTGCTACATCGTCTGTGTGACCCTAGATAAGTCACTTAACTTCTTGGTCATCTCTTTAAGGGTCTAGGTTACACAGAGGAAAGGTCCCCAAGTGTCCTGGAAGTTCTTTCTATCCGTAGAGCCCTCTCTTTCGGATTTCAGTCCTTTTTTGCCCCTCCTCGTGCCGCTCAAAAAAATACTAAAGAAAGAAACATTTTAAAATTCATTCATTTATTAATCATACAGGCCAGATTTCTCTTTTCAAATCTTTATCTTCTGTCTTAGAATTAATACTGTGTGCGCACAGAAGAGCAGTAAGGGCTGAGCCATGAGGGTCAAGTGACTTGCCCAGGGTCACCTGGCTAGGAAGTATCAGAGGTCAGCCTGGCTCTCAACCCACCGAGCCACTGAGCTTTCCTCGAGGGCTGGATTTTGAAGAGCCTTGGGGAGATGAAGGCTCCCTGGCCTTGGCCCTTCCCCCACACCTCCCTTTGGGTTCTGAGGTGCTACAGGCTGCTAGGTGGGCAGCGGATTAGGTGAAAACCCAAGTTCAGACTCTGCTAGACACTTCCTAGCTGGGTGACCATGGCTAAGTCATTTAACTGGCTGCCTCAGTTTCCTTTTCTATAAAATGGGGATAAAAATCACATCTCTGGGCAAATCTGGGCCTTGGGTGACACACTGGGAGTGGGTGGTGCTGGCTGTTAGGGATCAAAGAGCCCTGGGAAGGCCTGAGGGGGCACATTGGGCCTTTGGTTCCTCCTAGAGCGTCTGGGGGCCTCGAGCAAGCTACTTCCTTTCTGGGGGCCTCCATTTTCCCCTCGGAGACCCAAGGGAGTCAGACCAGACCACGGGAGGCCCCTTTGGGCTCCTGTCAGCCATTCGCTTCCCTTCTGGCCTCACAGAAATGAGGGGTTGGACAGGGTGGACTCTGGGATTCGGCCGTTCTGTGCTCATTGCCTCGAGTCCATCTGGCTGGACTTCCAGCTCCTACGACGCAGGGCCGGGTGGGCCTTTGGGAAGGGGGCCATGAGAAACGGCTCCCCTGGGCCGCCCGCATGCTTGGCCTCCATGGAACAAAAGGCCACGGGGGACCCTCCCCGGACTTGCCAAGCAGCTGGAGACTCGTGTGGTGGGCCGGGATGCTCCTGGGTGCCCGGCGCTGGGCCAGCAGAGGGTTGGGCCCGCCACGACGTGCCAGACGGGGGCCAGAACCCCCCAGTGGCAGAGCTGACCTCATTTGGTCACAGGCGGGGCCAGCAGACAGCAGCTTCCTCTCGGCCCGGAAGAAACACAAAGGAGCTTGTTGCTAAGCAACCGCCTCTCTGCCTCTGTGTAAGGAGATGCTGCCAGGAGGGGATGGCTGCATCCTGTCTCTGGGCTCGGGCTCCCCCTCCCCCCCTTCCTCCCGGGCGGTGGGGGAGGTGGGGAGGAGAGTGTGAAGAGATAGGAAGTGGCCTGGGGGAGGGGGCCCAGCCAGGCACCCAGAGAGCCAGGGAGCTGGTTCCTTCCGGCGCCCAGCCCAGGGGCAGAATGAATGAACCGGCCCAGCAGGCCTGGCCCAAATGCCCAGACCCGTTTCTGGTCAGTGGAACGAAGCCCACTGAGTTAGGGGCGAAGGAAGAGGTGAAGAGAGCCCCGGAAGGGATCCTTCAGGCATCTGAGCCCAGGGCCTGGCTGGGACTTGGCTCGGGACTGGGTGACCTTGGGTGGGAGACGCGCCTCCCTGGATGTGTTTACTCCATAAATAAGTGCCGGCCAGCCTTCTGGTTTGGGGTTTCTATCTCAATTTCTCTTGGACCCAGTTCTTTACATTTGGCTCCCCCGGAGAGCTGGGGCTGCTTTTCCCTGGGCGTCCTGGGAGCCCAGCACCAGGCCTGGCACAGAGTAGGCTGACTGGCCGCCCGTTCCCCCAAGTCTGCAAACAAGGGGAAGAAAGGCCTGAAATCCAAAGTGGATTGAAAAAGGAAACATTTCCTTATTGCCAAGAATGTCGCCATGTTTTCGTTTTTAGCCCATAGCTCACGCCCCTTCGGAACCCTAACGATGCCCAATAAAAAGAGATAGAAGGCTCTTAAGTGATTCATCAGTAACTACAGCTGCTTTTAGCTTGTCTTTGCTTCCTGGAAGGAGGTAAGCCAGCATTTAGGAAGGCCCTACTGTGTGCCAGGTTTGTCTTAGAAGCAACACTGTGTATCGGTTCCAAGGCAGAAGAGCAGTCAGGGCTGGGCCATGGGGGTCAAGTGACTTGCCCAGGGTCACCCAGCTAGGAAGTGTCTGAGGCCAGATTTGAACCTGGAACCCCCCCCATTTCTAGGCCTGGCTCTAACCACTGAACCACCCAGCTGCCCTGCGTGCCAGCTTTTCTGTTAGCTACAAGGGATAAAAAGACAGTAAGAAAAGTATTGCTTCCCCCAAGGAGTTTATAGGAAAGTGACTAGAGCTCTGGACTTAGCGTCAGGAAGGGCTGGATTCAAATCCTGCCTCCAACAGTTACCAGCTGTGTGACCCTGGGCAAGTCCCTTAACCTCTTTTTCGTTGGGTTTCCTGCCCTGTAAAAGGAGGCGGCTGGACTTAGTCAGTGTCTCTGAGGCTCTTCCTGTGGAGTCGGAAGCGTAAAGCATGTGCCTCCCCCTCTCTGGAAATATCTAGGTCTAGACGGGCATGTTTGGAGGGTTATTATTCTACATGTTATATCTAAATAGCCCTTCTGGTTAGCCTGACAGGGAGTGGTGAGGCCAGAAGGAGGCTGGGGAGGGAGAAGGTCCAGAGGGGCCAAAGGCCCGGAGGTGGGAGATGGAATGTCTGGGGTGCCGGGGGTCCCCTCCGGAGGGGCTTTCCCTGTGGAAGAGGCTGAGGAAGGCCATCTGCTTCCTTCCTGTTGGGAAAGAAGCCTCGGTTTGGGAAGGGTCCCGCGTGCCCCTGGGAGCTGAGAGGGGGCCCGGGAGGGGATGGGGGGGGGGTGTTCCGGGTCTGGGAGCCGAGCTCGGGCAGGCCCCGGGCTGTCCTGACAAGTCTGGGCTGCTCGCTCGCTCTCTGCCCCGGAGCCCCTGAGGTCCGCGGCTGGGCCGGCGCTGAAGGCTTCCTCTTCGGCCGCTGGGGGCATGATGTGGGCCTTGGGAGGGGCCCCGGGAGCGGACAGCCCAGGTGAGGGCCGGCAGGGCCGCTGCCCCTCCCCCACCTGGAGGGAGCCTTTTCCCTTCCGGCAGCTGCCAGGCAGGGGGTGCTGCGGGCCGGGAGGCAGGAAGTCCCGAGAGCCCCGCGGAGCGCGAAGTGGGGGGCTGGGGGCGCGCTGGGCGCCTGCCCTCCGGCACCTTCCCGGCCGGCCTGCCCCTCGCCTGCTGACTCAGAGGGGAGCCGGGCTGCCGAGGGCGGGGCCAGGGCCGGCCCTGCCTGCCTTTCCTGTGGGGCTTAAGTAGGGTGGGGGCCGCCCAGCGGCCAACGGAAAGTTCCTCCGGGCCGCCCGAGAGAGCGGGAGCCGCCGCTGCTGCCGCTGCCGCGCCGGGCTGAGCCTGCGGGGGACCCTGCGGATCACCTGCGGGGGGCTCGCTTCCTGGCCACGCCCCAGGGGATCGGACCGGAGCCGCTCCTGGGCTTGGGCTGCCGGGAATCATGGCAGCCTCCCCTCCCTGAGCGCCCGCCGCCGCCTGCATTTCTCCCTTCTGCCCAGGAGCCAGGCTTTCCCCTCGGTTTGCACGGCGCGGATCCAGGGCCCCGCCGGCGCCCCTGCCCGGGCCTTGGCCGCATGAGAAGCCCGCCCAGTGCCTCGCGCCCCTGCCCTGCGCCCCTGCCCTGCGCCGCTGGCCGCCCGGGCTGAAGCCGGGCCTCGGAGAGCCGGGGAGGAGCGGCCCGCAGCCATGCAGAAGAAAGAGCTCGACTGTCTGAGCCCCGAAGCGCAGAAACTGGTAAGGGGGGAGCCCGCGCCCCGCTCTTGGTGCCTCCCCCTTGGACCCTCCGCCTCGCCGCGGCGCCTGTGCCCGCGGCTTGTGGGGGCGCCCCCCCCCCACCTTGGGCTTCAGCTTCCTCCCGTCCAGAATGAGGGGTTTGGACTGCGCGGCGCCTGGGGGCCCCTTTCCAGCGGCCCCGGGTTAGGACTCCCTGAGCATAGGCACCGGGCAAGTCGCCTCCGCTCCGAGCCTCAGTTTCCCGATGGGTAAAAATGAGGGGCCCGCAGGGCCCTTCTAATGAGCAGAGCTGTAGGAGCCGGGAGCCACTCCCTGAGCCTCAGTTTCCTCCCCTGGAAGATGGGAGGCCAAGTTAGGCAGAGGGCTGTGCCTGGCCCCTCCCCAGGCTCCCTTGGTAGAGCGAGGGCAGGGCAGTGAATTGGCCTCCGGGAGCCTTCCTGGGGTTGCTGGGGAGGAACCTGGAGCCTTGAAGCCCCGGAACCGGAGGAAGCTACTTGTTAAGCCTCTCCCAGGCTGGGCCGGGCAGCTCTGGGTGGGAAGGATTTTTCTTTGTTCGTTATATTAAAATGTTTCCTGGAGGGCTCTGGGGTGGGTGGTGGCCGCCTGGGAGTCCCTCCTTTTCCCCCGGGGCCCAGGCCCCTTCCCTGCCAAGCAGCCTACCTGGGCACCCGCATACCAGGAAGAGATCCTGGAGCCGAATGTGCCCTGGCATTCCAGGCACCCCGAGCTGCCAGCCTGCCCGAAAAGTGCCCAAGGTGGCCCGCCGGGCGCTCTCTGCCCCGGCTCACTTTCCCGGGGCCCGGCGCCGCCCTGGTCCAGTCTGGGCGTTGTAGGTCATGCTGGGAAAGCAGCCGCTTTGGCCCCAGGAGAGCCTGTACTCGGGAGCCACCTGGGGCTGATGGGGGCAAGCAGTGGGCCTCCAGCCCTGTCAGGTCTCCCCCCTCCTTGGAGGCCCTGCCCGGCTCCTCAGTCCCTCTCCTGGCTTTAGGGCCAACCAAAAAGGGGGAGGCTAGAATGGGCAAATCTGAGAACAACTGCAAATGGCTTAACCCTCTCATTTTAGAGCTCAGGGTGCTGAGGCTCGGAGGTGAAATGACTTGCCCAGGGTCATACAGGCAGTACCGCATGAGCATTTGTCCCCCAGTGTTGGAGGCCAGGCTCTGAGCCGGGAGGTTTGATTTCAGTGAAAGCCAGTGTCTGGGAGGGAGGACGGGAGGAGAGGCGTCTCCCTGGTCTGTTGCCGTTTGAGCCGCTCCTCGTGCCCGTTGGTTAGCTGGCCCTGGAGGTGGGCCCTGGCCGAGCGAGCCGGGTCCGAGGGCTGCCGGGTGGGGGCAGGCAGCACCTCCTCCAGGGCTAGGAAGTGGGGCAGGCCTGGTTGTCCCCGCAGCCCGCCTCCTCCACCTTCCTGGAGCTCCCAGGACTTCCCCTTTGTGTTTCGAGAATAACCGGGTGCCCTGTGGGGAGCCGAGGACGGCCTCTGGCCCCTGGGGGGCTCCCAGGAGGGGCATGCAGGGATCCTCGGGGGCCGCGAGTTCGAGACAGTAACTGGCCTCCCTCCCTACTGTCTCTGGGGGAGGCCCCCGTTACCTTTGGGCCAGGCCAAGAGGACGAGGCACCAGTGGACACTGGGGGGGAGGGGGCAGTGGATAGGGCCTGGGGTCAGGAAGATTCCTCTTCCTGAGTTCACATCTGGCCTCAGCCACTAGCTGTTTGACCCTGGGCAAGTCACTTCACCTGTTTGCCTTCCATGCTGGTGGTTCCCTGCAGCACCCAATAATTTACTGCTTTATCCACTGGTCACGCATCTTCCCCAGTTCAGAGCCGGTCTCAGACCACTTACTAGCGGTGTGACCTTGGGCAAGTCACGTCATGTGTTTGCCTCAGTTTCCTCCTCTGTCAGATGAGCCAGAGAAGGACATGACCCGCCTCTGCAGCGTCTGTGCCAAGAAAACCCCCCAGATGGAGGAGGCGGCTGAATCCCCACCAGCTGAGCCTGTAAATACACATAAAAGCCGCTTGTAGGAGCGAGACAGAGACAGCACTAGAGCGTGTGTTCTCTTGTTGGGTCCTCCTGAGCCCCCTGGAGTAGGTGCTGTTGTCGTCCCCATTTTACAGATGGGGAACCTGAGGCAAACGGCAAGGCCGCAGGGGAGGCTAGATTCAAACTCGGCTCCCGCGGGCCCCGCAGCAGCACCCGCTCTCCAAGCTCTCTGGGTGCCGCAGAGGCTTCTGGGCAAGCCCAGGAACGTACTGGGGTACCTTCAGGAGTCCCTGACGAGGTCCCGATTGGGTCCATCCCAGGCTCGGGAAGGCTTGCAGGCCCGAATGTCTGCGGGGCTCCCAGGGAGGGAGGGGGCGGCTGGGCAGACTCGGGGCTTGCCATGGCCCGAGAGAGGCCGCTCCGGATCCTGGGGACGTCCCGGCCGGCTCAGGCCGAGCTCAGGCCATATCCTCAGTGCGGTGCTTGGGACGTCTCCTGAGGGCAGGCTGGGTAGCTCAGTGGATGGAGTCAGGCCTAGAGACGAAGGTCCTGGGTTCTAGTGTGACCCCAGCCACCTCCTCGCTGGGCAAGTCACTTCACTCCCATTGCTCAGCCCTCGTGTCTCTTCTGTCTTAGAAATGATACCGAAACAGAAGGTGGAGGTTCCCGTGAAACCCTCCGGCTCTGCCTCGAGGCCTTGGCGGTCGCGGAGTGGAGTGGGAGCCCCAGCTGGGTGATCCTGGGCAGCTCCTGGAAGGCTCGTGCCTTAGTTTCCTCCTCTGTAAAGGGGGGAGATGAGGAGGCTTCCCTCTGCTTTACGGGATGGCGGAGGGGGCGCTGCAGAACCTTCTCCGGTTACCCGTGAGGAAACCCCAAGCCGGCAGTCTTGCCTCGGTTGCCTCCATCCTCTCTCTTCCTCTCGCCTTACCAAGCTGTGATGGGCTCCTTCTCCGCCACCCATAAACATCCCCAGGTGTCTCTGGGGCTTGTGAAGCCTTCCTGGATCCTGCCTCCCCCTCCTGCCTCCCCCCTCCTGCCTCCCCCCTCCTGCCTCCCTCCTCCTGCCTCCCCCCTCCTGCCTCCCCCCACCAAAGCGCGGAGGAAGCCGCCACGCTCTTGTCTTGGCTCTCATCGAGCCCGGGCCATCTGCTTCTGATCTCGCCAGGCAGCTACAAGTGCCCTCCCCACGGTCACTTGGGACCGCCTGCCGGCCTTCTCTCCGCCCTCCTCCGTCCTGACCTCTTGGCCCCCCTCTCTTCCCAGAGACCTTCTTCTCTCTGGGCTTTCTGGGCCCCGAGCGCTCTCCGTTCCCCTCCTACCTCTCTCACCGCTCCTTCTCCGACTCCTCTCTGGCTCACCAGCCCCGAGCTGTGCTGTGCCCGGGATGGAGCCACCCTCCAGCCTTCCTCGTCTTTCCTGGCTGGGTCATCAGGTAACAGGCTTCAGGGGTCGTCCCTTGGGATGACAGCGGATGACTCCCCCCCTCCATCCGGACGTAGCTCTCGTCTCCCTCTCGCTGTCCACACCACCAGTGGAAACCCGCCACGTTCTCCTGATTCCCTTATTTCTGCCCAAGGAACCTTCCTCCCCTGAGCCAGCTGCCCACAGCTTCAGGCGCCTCCCTCTGCCTCTTCCAGGCCTCTCACCCATCTCCTTCCCCCTGGGCTCCCCTGGCTTCACCCCCTGCTCCCTCGACTGGACTATTGAGAGAGCCTCCAAAAGGGCCTCCTGGATTCCTGCCTCTTCTCCCCAGGCCAACCTCCACATGACTGCCAGATTGAGATTCCTAAAACTCAGCTCTGCCCGGGTCACCCCCACGGCTCCGTCTCAATTAGGATCCGGCGCAAACTCCTCCGGTGGGCATCGAAGGCTCTTCACACTCTCTCCCGTCTTGCAGACTTATTTCACGTGATTCCCTCCTCCTTACTTTCTCCTCTCCTTCCCTCCTTCCTCCCTTTGTCTTTCTCCTCGTCTGTCTCTCTTTTCCCTTCCTCTTCCCTTTGTCTCTCTGTCTCTCTTTTTCCCTGTTTCCCCCATATCTCTGTATATCTCTCCTCTCTCTCTGCCTCTGTTTCTCTCCATGTCTCTTCTTCTCTCTCCCTCTCCCCTTCTCTCCTCTCAGTCTTTCTCTACCTTCCCCCCAGACTCTGTCTTTCTTTTTCTCTCTTCATCTGTTTCTCTTTCCCTCTGCTTCCTCCGCATGTCTCTCTCTCTCTCTGTCTCTCTCTCCTTCTCTGGCTCTCTCTGGCTCTCTCTTCTTGGCTCTCTCCTCTTCTCTTTTTCT
>NC_058133.1:513831214-513849102 GCF_016433145.1 Gracilinanus agilis | reverse complement strand
CCTGGGTTCTAGTGTGACCCCAGCCACCTCCTCGCTGGGCAAGTCACTTCACTCCCATTGCTCAGCCCTCGTGTCTCTTCTGTCTTAGAAATGATACCGAAACAGAAGGTGGAGGTTCCCGTGAAACCCTCCGGCTCTGCCTCGAGGCCTTGGCGGTCGCGGAGTGGAGTGGGAGCCCCAGCTGGGTGATCCTGGGCAGCTCCTGGAAGGCTCGTGCCTTAGTTTCCTCCTCTGTAAAGGGGGGAGATGAGGAGGCTTCCCTCTGCTTTACGGGATGGCGGAGGGGGCGCTGCAGAACCTTCTCCGGTTACCCGTGAGGAAACCCCAAGCCGGCAGTCTTGCCTCGGTTGCCTCCATCCTCTCTCTTCCTCTCGCCTTACCAAGCTGTGATGGGCTCCTTCTCCGCCACCCATAAACATCCCCAGGTGTCTCTGGGGCTTGTGAAGCCTTCCTGGATCCTGCCTCCCCCTCCTGCCTCCCCCCTCCTGCCTCCCCCCTCCTGCCTCCCTCCTCCTGCCTCCCCCCTCCTGCCTCCCCCCACCAAAGCGCGGAGGAAGCCGCCACGCTCTTGTCTTGGCTCTCATCAAGCCCCGGCCATCTGCTTCTGATCTCGCCAGGCAGCTACAAGTGCCCTCCCCACGGTCACTCGGGACCGCCTGCCGGCCTTCTCTCCGCCCTCCTCCGTCCTGACCTCTTGGCCCCCCTCTCTTCCCAGAGACCTTCTTCTCTCTGGGCTTTCTGGGCCCCGAGTGCTCTCCGTTCCCCTCCTACCTCTCTCACCGCTCCTTCTCCGACTCCTCTCTGGCTCACCAGCCCCGAGCTGTGCTGTGCCCGGGATGGAGCCACCCTCCAGCCTTCCTCGTCTTTCCTGGCCGGGTCATCAGGTAACAGGCTTCAGGGGTCGTCCCTTGGGATGACAGCGGATGACTCCCCACCTCCATCCGGACGTAGCTCTCGTCTCCCTCTCGCTGTCCACACCACCAGTGGAAACCCGCCACGTTCTCCTGATTCCCTTATTTCTGCCCAAGGAACCTTCCTCCCCTGAGCCAGCTGCCCACAGCTTCAGGCGCCTCCCTCTGCCTCTTCCAGGCCTCTCACCCATCTCCTTCCCCCTGGGCTCCCCTGGCTTCACCCCCTGCTCCCTCGACTGGACTATTGAGAGAGCCTCCGAAAGGGCCTCCCGGATTCCTGCCTCTTCTCCCCAGGCCAACCTCCACATGACTGCCAGATTGAGATTCCTAAAACTCAGCTCTGCCCGGGTCACCCCCACGGCTCCGTCTCAATTAGGATCCGGCGCAAACTCCTCCGGTGGGCATCGAAGGCTCTTCACACTCTCTCCCGTCTTGCAGACTTATTTCACGTGATTCCCTCCTCCTTACTTTCTCCTCTCCTTCCCTCCTTCCTCCCTTTGTCTTTCTCCTCGTCTGTCTCTCTTTTCCCTTCCTCTTCCCTTTGTCTCTCTTTTTCCCTGTTTCCCCCATATCTCTGTATATCTCTCCTCTCTCTCTGCCTCTGTTTCTCTCCATGTCTCTTCTTCTCTCTCCCTCTCCCCTTCTCTCCTCTCTCAGTCTTTCTCTACCTTCCCCCCAGACTCTGTCTTTCTTTTTCTCTCTTCATCTGTTTCTCTTTCCCTCTGCTTCCTCCGCATGTCTCTCTCTCTCTCTGTCTCTCTCTCCTTCTCTGGCTCTCTCTGGGTCTCTCTTCTTGGCTCTCTCCTCTTCTCTTTTTCTTCTGTTTCTCTTTTTTTTCTCTCTGGCTCTTTCTCCTCTTCTCTCATTCTCCTTATCTCTGTTTCTCTTTCTTTTTCTGCCTCTTCTTCTCTATCTCTCTTTCCCCAGTCTCCTGTCTCTATCTCTCTCCCTCTCCTTCTCCGGCTCTCTCCCTCCCTCCTCCCTTTGCCTCTCTTTCTCTCTCTCTCTCTCCCGGCTAGGTCCAGGCTCTCCATTTATGAACTGTATCCCTGAATAAGTCCCCGAATTAGGGTCTCTCTCACCATAGACTCGCTTACGTTATGCACCTCTCAGGAAGTTACTGGGAGGGAAGCATTTGTGAATCCAGAAAAGGGCCATGCAGAGGCCAGTGTCTTGTTTTGAGCCTTGGAGCCCAATTCAGAACTGGAAACGCTGCCCCAGACCTGGGGAATAGCCCTGCGTTGGCTGTCCTCTACCCTGAACGTCATCCTTCCCTCTAGGACTTGCAGAGGAGACGAAGTTTTCGTTCAGTCATTTTCAGCCACGTCTGAATCTTTGTGACCGTAATGGAGGTTTTCTTGGCAGAGATACTGGAGTGGTTTGCCATTTCCTTCTCTAGCTCTAATTTTATAGGTGAGAAAACAGAGGCAAACGGAGTTATGTGACTGGCCCAGGGTCATACAGCTAGGAAGTATCTGAAGTCAGATTGGAACCCAGGTCTTCCCAAGTCCCGGCTCGGAGCTCCCTCACTGCCCCACCCAGCAAGGTTGCACTTTGGGGTTCTTATTTTCATTCTTTAGATTTTGCTGTTGTTCTTTAAAGGAGGAGGATTCTGCGTGGCGTCGGATACTTTCTCTGCGCGATGAGCCTTATTGCCTAGCACGGGGGGGGGGGGGGTCCTCTGAACGGCTCTGCCGCCACTTTTGCTCCCTGGGATGTCACGTGCAGGCTTGGAAACACTCCTTGGGGTCACACGAGCTGTTCGGCCCCCTCGGCTTGGATCGGTTGCTCCTAGAGCCAAGGTAGTCGGTGAGCCGAGAAGCGGCCATTCTTGGGTCAGCCCCCGCCGTGCAAGTAGAAGGCAGGAAGAGCTGGGCCGAGGCCAGTCCCGGCCGGCCTCGTCTCTCCCTGTCGGGCTGTACTTTGACGTTGGCTCCCTGGGAGGGAGGCTAAATGACAGTCATCACGTGTCAGAGTTGGAATTTGAAGCAGGGTCTTCCTGGCTCCCAGGGCAGCAGCATCCGCTCCGCACCCCTGCCTGTCCCTTGGGCGAAGCCTCCCAAACCCAGAAGGGCAGACGGTGCAAACTCCTGGCCTCCGCTTTGGGTGCTGACATCCACGAAGCCCTCCCTGGGCGAGTCTAGCCCAAGGAAACTCGGGGAGGGAGAGAGTGCGAATGGCAGGAGGCAGAGGGTGCTTCCCGGAGGCGGCGTCGAAGGAGGACGAGGCTACTGAGGGTCGGAGCTGAGGAGGGAGCCGTGCAAGGCCAGGGAGTGGTTTCTCCAAAGGCCCCGGGGCCGCGGGAGGGATGCCACGTTTGGAGAAGAGCCCCCAGACCCCAGGCAGTCTGGAATGTCGAGTTTGCGAGAAGACCCAGGCCATGGCTGCTTGCCTCTGTTTCCCCAGCTGTCAAATGAGGGTAACGCCTTCCTGGCAGGATTGTGGGGAGGCTCTCGCACTGGCTGCTTTGGGTTGTATTTGTCACCGCAGGGCCTCCCAGAGAGTCCACCGATATAGCCAGCAGCTCCGTGCGGAGGCCGGGACTCGGAGACCAGGAAAAACAGCCGGATGGCAGCAGGTTCCTTTAGGAAGCCTTCGTCCTCGGAGGCTCGCAGGCTGACGGGGAGAGGCCGCCCGGGAAGGGAGGCTGCGGAGGGAGGAGGGACGAGGCGCCCCGCCTGGGGCCGTGATGGCAAGTCTAGAGAAGTCCCCAAAGGGAAAAGGGGAGAAGCCTGCGCCGAGTCCCTGGCCTGCCCTCCGGGCGCAGCACCCCATCAGACAGGGCCGAGCGGAGGACCAGGCAGCCGGGCTTGCAGCGCCCTCAGAAATCCCCAAATGAGTTTCCTGCGCCTGATGGGGTGCCCAGACACGGCCCCGAGCAGCGCCGATGGCGGGAAGCGGCCCTTCCAGTGTTCCGGAACAACTGCTGAGGGCACGTGAGGCGGGAAAACTCACCCAAGACGGGTGTCCAGCCTTGTGTGTCTGCGGTGGAACTCGAACTCGGGTCTTCCCGACTCTGGGCCCAGCTTTCTGTTCCCAAACCGTGCCCCCATCCTTGTGTACTTTACATTTAATGATAAGGCCAGGATTCGAATCGGGCAGGATCCTTTGGAGTGCCCGGAGCAGCAGACCCTCATCCAAGTCATGGATAAAAAACATCAAGCCTGGGCGGCCGGGGGGCTCCGGGGACAGAGAGCCGGGCCTAGAGCCGCGGGTCCTGGGTTCCAGCGTGGCCTCACACACTTCCTAGCTGGGTGACCCTGGCCAAGTCCCCTGACCCCCACGGCCCAGCCCTTCGTGCTCTTCTGCTGTGGAACCAGTGCCCGGTATGGAGTCTAAGACGGGCCAGGATTCTTTTTTCATTTTTCTGAATGGCGTCATCTGTACGTTTCCTCAGATGGCCAAAGGGGGATCCTTGGCCCAAAAGAGCTTAAACCTTTGTGCCCACCTCGGCCTTCTGCTCGGATTTGTACATGGGCCGCTTTTCCCCTCCTTTCCTATTTGGTTTAATTTTTTTTTAAATTAGATTTGTAAACGACTTCCAGACCTCCTTAGTTCCATCTCTCCCTGCCAGCCAGACCTTCCAATATTTATTTATTTATTCATTCATTTATTTATTTTTTTAGCCTTTAACTTCTGTGTATTGGCTCCTAGGTGGAAGAGTGGTAAGGGTAGGCAATGGGGGTCAAGTGACTTGTCCAGGGTCACACAGCTGGGAAGTGTCTGAGGCCAGATTTGAACCCAGGACCTCCCATCTCTAGGCCTGACTCTCCATCCACTGAGCTACCCAGCTGCCCCCTTCCCATATTTAAAGCAGAGCCCCAGATATTGTTCTCTTCACTGGCTGTTTTCTCCCAAATCTGTTTTTCCTCATGAACCCATTTCTTTGAGTGAGTAGAAGTGATAAAAACACCACCTTCACCTCTTCCCCGGATTTCTGGTTTTTGTTTGTTTTTTCATTTTTCTGCCATCTTAGAATCGATCCTGGGTATTGGTTCCAAGACAGAAGCCGATAAGGGCTAGGCCGTGGGGGTGAAGTGACTTGGCCAGGGCCACCCCGCTGGGAAGGGTCTGAGGCCAGACGTGGCCTGGTTTTTCTGAGGCGCTCCAGGCTGTCTGATGGACCGAAGGCCGAGCCCCGGCGGGGAGTCTCGGGACGCAGTCAGAGCCGGCACCCTCGCTTGTTCCCAGTGTAACTTTTTTCCGTTCTTCAGAGATGGCCGTTTAGGCTTTGTAGCTTCTCCTCGGGCTGCTCCCTTGCCTCGCCTTTGAGGGGGAACCGGAGGACGAGAGATGGAACCCGTCACCGCCGCTGCTTAGTGTTGGATGGCAGGACGGCGGGCCTCCGAGGGAGGACCATGAGCGAAGAGCAAAGCCCAAAAGGTGCCTCTTAGTGCAGTCTTGAGCGTCATCCTCATTGCGGGCTGTTTGTGGCAGTGAGGAGGTTTTACCTCGCCTCGTGCTGTCTGTACGGTTTTTAAGCCCTTTACCTTCCGTCGTATCAATAAGGCTATTGGCTCCAAGGCAGAAGAGCAGTAAGGATGAGGCAGTAGGGGTAGGGGACTAGGCCAGGGTCACACAGCTGGGAAGTGTCTGAGGCCGGATTTGAACTCATGAAGACTACAGGCCTGGCACCTCGCTGAGCTGCCTACGCTGTTGGGAGTTCTATAAAAATATGTCTTCAGAGAATTTTCTGTCTTCTCCCCTGAGACTTCCCTCTACTAATAAAAGCCCTGGTTGGGCCCCTTCTCTAGCCCGCCTGCTCCAAGTTCCGCCCCGTCCTACTCCAGACCCTCCAGAAGTCCAGGATCTCATTGATTAGGAGTTTCCTCCCGGGGTGCAGGTCCCACGGCCTCGATGCCGGGGGACCCCTTTCCTGCTCTCGAATTCACTGAATGGCCTATCAGAGTTTCTGCGGGAGCGCCATGGCCGCCCGGCCTCGGTCGGCAGACCCATCGGGTTCTCTCGGCCACTCCGCTCCGGCCGCGATCACATTCCACTTCGTTTCCCTGTTCTGTCCGCGATGGAGACGCGTCTCAAGTTTTCCTTTCCTTGTTTTGGTAACCCAAAGCCAGAGCTGTTCCCTGGTAGAACACTGAGAAACGAGAGCTTTCCCTTTACCGGACAGGCCGGCCCTTTCGCAGGTTAGTCGTCACACCAGCAGCTCTTCTCCCTTGCCAATGGCAGGGCTCGAGGCCTCATTGCGTTCTGGGCGTCTGTCAGCTGCGGTTGATTGAGGCTGAGGCTTGTTTCCAGCCCTGGAGGATGATGGGGAAAGGGCTGTGCAGAATTCAGGGGGATACACAGTTTTCTTCCTCTTGTCTATTCGGTCTTTCCCCAGGGCCCTACCATGGTGGGAGAGCAGGGGATTCGAGGAAGGGGGAGGAGGGAGAGGAAGAAGAAAGAGGAAGAGAAGACGAGAAGGGAAGAAGAGAGGAAGTGGAGAGAAAATTTCCCTTTTAGTCGGAGGTCCTTTGGGTGCATTTCAAATGAGTCACTCAGTGACACTTGCTTGTCGTTGGTGGGCTGTGGAGGAAAGAAGTTCCCTTGTAAATCCGCCGCTTTCCCTGGTCCCAGGAAAGCAGATTGTTTCTAGACCTCCCTGCCCAGAGGAAGGCTCTTCAGCCACCCTGAACTGAACCATGAGAAAGCAGCAGGCCGCGAGGTCTTTCCTTAAGATAGAGGATTGGATAAACTCTGCTAAATCCACATACATTCATCAAGCAGAGGGGGAGGGGGAGGGGGGGGCACACAACTGGACAGGACAAAGGCACCTAGAACAGAGACTTTGGGGCGAGTCACCTTCCTGAGGGCCGCAGTGGCCCTTCTTTCCTGCCTGTTCCTTTTCGTCTTCTCCAGGAGGCTTCCCCTTCCTCGATTTACCAATGCTTCCAACCAATTTGTGCCTTGGCAGCAAGAACTTTTCTAGAATACAGCCCTGTGGTGGGTTCTTCATATTATCAGAGATTGAAAGCTACGAGGAGCCTGAAATAGCATCCAGACCAGCTCCCTTGTTTTACATATGGGGAAACAGAGGCCCAGAAATAGGAAATGACTTACTCTGGTCATATAAGTAGAAGTAAGTGGCTGAGCCATGATTATTCTATAACTACACACCCAATGAAGTCACCTATTGGAGTCCAAATGGAATGGTACAGTCTACCACTTCATCCATCTCTCACTTTCCTTCTCCATCTCCCTCACCCTTTCTCTCTCTCTCTCTCTCTCTCTCTCTCTCTCTCTCTCTCTCTCTCTCTCTTTCTCTCTCTCTTTCCCCCTCTTCCCTTCTCCCTCTTTCTTTCTCTTTCTTTCCCCCTCTTCCTCTCTCCCTTTCTTTCTCTTTTTCTCTCTCTGTCTCTCCCTATCTCTCTCTCTGACCCTCTCTCTCTCTCTCCCTCCCTCTCTCTCTTCCTCTCTCTTTCTCTTCCTCTCTCTCTGTCTCTTGCTCTCTCTGCCCCCTCTCTGTCTCTTTCTCTATCTCTTTATCTGTCTGTCTCTCTCTTAACTTCCCTGTAAAATGAGGGTGTTGAGCCTCGGATATTCTTTCCAACTCTTGTCTATATTTTCTCCTCTCAGTTTCCCCATCTGTAAAGTGACCAGCCGGCACTGAGGTCCCTCCCAGCTCTTGGCCTGGACTTTGAGAAGTGGCCGGTTGAATTCTCTGAAGGAAAAAAGCTCCTCATGGGCACTTCCTGCCAGGCTGCTTTCAGGATTGCGTCTTGTTTCTCCTGACGCCACACTTGTTTTTGAGTGGATTTCTGTCTGCTGGCCGGCTCTCTGGCTCAGCTGCTTCCTCGCTTACATGGATGGGAGGTTTAAAGGGCCTCGCTGGAGCCCAGAGGAGCTGAGGGAGCCCACTTCAGCGAGGTGCCGAGGGCGTTGGTGCAAAAGCCTTCGCTGCCCTTTTAAAGCCTGTATTCCCAGGCCAGGAGGCCGGGGAAAGCTGTTTTTCCTAATTTAGAATTCTTTGAGCAGTAATCTCGAATGCTGCCCCGCCAGCCCATTGCTTTTTATGAGAGAGAATATCAAAGCCCTGCGATGGCTAATCGCCCTCCCGGAAGTAGAACCTGGTTGGGGGAGAGGGCAGCACTTGCTGCTTCTCTACCCCATCTGGGTGCTCTGTAGGCACCTTGGGGAGCCCAGCAGCCAGCCCAGCCTCCCACGCTTTGTTCTTTACCAGGGCTTAGACTCCCAGTTGCCCCGTTGCCCCTGGCATCATAGGAGAAGCTCCAGGCTCTTGGAGTCATTGGCTCTCCCCCTCTCCTGTGAAAACCTCCTCCAGGTCACCAAACTGGTGGAAGAGAGGCTGTGGGCGGAGAGGATGGGTGGCAGGACTCCCCGGAGCCCTTTGCCAAGCCAAGAGCTCAATGGAGGTGCCAGCTGTTTGCTGTGGTCCATGTGCCAGGACTTAGCCCAGAGCCTGGCACTCTATTTGAGATGGGAGAAATGGGATGGAGGGCTTCCTGGAGTAGGCGATAGCTGAGTCGGGCATGGAAGGAATAGGAGGATCGATCCCAGTATAGAGAGCTTAGGAGGGTGCGTGCTCCTTGAGAACGTGTCCCGCATGAATTCAGAGAGAGAAGGATTCAGCCAAGATGGCAGAACAAGCCAGCAGGGTAATAGTGTGAAACCAAACCAGGAAGATAGGTTGGAGCCATATTGTGGAAAGTCTCTAAACCTAAACTGAAGAGTTCAGATTTTAGCCTATGCCCTTGGAGGTAGTATAGTTCAGTGGAAAGGGCACTGTCTGAAGTCCAAAGACCAGGGTTCAAATCTCCCCTCTGATGTTCATACTCTTTCTTTGGCCTTGGACACAATGCATAACTGTCCTGGTCCTCAGTTTCTTGTTCCATAAATCGAGGGGATTGCATCTGAGGTAGCCCAGTGATCCATGCCTAAGAGAGTGCTAGGATCGTGTGTTCAGAGCTGGAGGGACCTGGGTGATGGGCGAGAGATGGAAGGAATGAGGAAACAAAGTTTGAGCTTCTGAGCCTATCAATTCATTAAGCAAGGCATGCCAGTTACCCTACAAGTCAGGGATAGACCCCTTCCTCGGCTAAGGCCTGGACCCTGAATACAGGAGGAGATAAAAAGGAAACAACACATTAAGTAATCTGATTTCTAACTAGATGAAAGATTAGGGGCTTTCAAAGTTGGGGGGAGAGTTGATAATTCCCTGAATTCTGAAAAAGAGACACCCCACTTCTCCCCAAGTATCTGTAAACAACCAAAGGAACACGCGAACAATAACTGATTGACTGGGATTGGGCCAGTTTTCCGATAAGGCATGTGGGTTGCTTGAGATGCACTTCATCAGTCTTTGGATCTGACTGGGTTTCTAGTCCATAAAGCCTAGGTCTTTGGTTACTGCTCTCTAAGCACAGGGAGAGGTAGTCCAGTTTCCCAGCCATGCTGGGCTCGTTTCTTTTTTAATTCAAAGAGATTTTATTTTCCCAATTACATGTAATAATGATTTTCAACATACATTTTCCAAAATTAAAAGGGCCAAACTGTCTCCCTCCCTGCACTCGGAGATGGTAAGCAATTGGATCTGGACCAAATGTGTTATCATGCAAAGCACACTTCTCTTTTGGCCATTGTTGTAAGAGCACGCTCATAGAGAACCCAAACCCCCAAATAAAGCCATAAATAAGCTGATGTGGAAGATAATCTCCTTTGATCTGCATCTGACTCCAGCAGTTCTTTCTCTGGAGGTAGATAGCATTCCTCGTTAGAAGTCATGCAGGGCTAGTTTCAAGCAACACAAGAAGGTTTTCTTCCAATTCCAACAATTCAGTAAAGTTTTCTTACAAGACAGAATTTGGCCTAGACCCATCATCGAAGAGAAGCGAACTAAGCTAGCTCCAGAACTGAGTCACGAGATGGAGTTCACTCAGTTCTCACAATTAACTACTTGTTCTAATCCCCTCAGTTTCCTCACCTTGAAGGCCATCTAGTCCAGCCCTCTCTTACAGAGCAGGAAACTGAGAACCAGGAAGATGATGGTCTTTGGTCATGTCTAATAGTTAGTATCAGAGGTGGGATTTGAACCTGGATCTTCTTGACTCCAAGTCCAACACTTTAATCATTTCACTACACTTGGACCTCAGGCGGAAAGAGAATACCCCCCAAAGATTTGGAGTCTTCCAATAGACTACATGATTTGGCAGTGCCTCGGTCATCAGAGACCTCTAGGAGCCCCCTTAAGTAGAGTGGATGGTGAGGAAGTAGAAGTAGTGAGTGGAGATGGCTCTTCAAGTTTTACAAAAACAAGAAGAAAACAAGCTGAAAGGATTCCTGATGGGTCCCGAGGGCAGGCTTAATTCATTCATTAATTGATTTTTTTAAGTCAATTCCATCATGAAATCAATACTAAGTATTAGTTCTGAGGCAGTTGGCAAAGCAATAGAGTCAAATGACTTGCTCAGGGTCCCACAGTTAGGAAATGTCTGAGACCAGGACCTCTGATCTCCAGGTCTGACTCTACCCACTGAGCAACTTCGCTGCCCTCAGGGCTAATTTAGAGAAGCATGTGGTTGCTACTGTCTTCTTGAAAAAGCAGATTTCAGACTACTTTAGAGTTTTCTTCCATCTCCACTAGAGGACTTTGTCTGGGTGTGGACAGAGGGTTCGAGTCATAGATTGTTTTCCCTTTGCAGGCTGGTACATGAATGGAGGCTGCCCTTGAGCCAGTTCATTCAGTCATTAGGACTTTGTTGACATGACTAAGTAATCTAGACTTGCTTGTATGTGCCCACATATGGGTGTTGCCGAGGCTTAGACACAAACAGATAAAAGAGTTTAAGTGGTCGTTTGAAAGCAGGGGAATCCTTTACCCTTTCTGTGCTCTGGGCTCCACTGACAGTCTGGTGAGATCTGGGTGCCCCTTCTCACAATTACACTTTAAATGTATAAAACAAGACACGTAGGATTGCAAAGGAAGCCAATTATATTGGAATATAGTTAGCAAAAGATTTGAAAAAGAAGCTCACAAACCATAGGCTAAGAAGTCCTGCTCTTAGGGGGTTGGGTGGTATGCGGAACCTGGAGAACCGCTGCACACTTTGATATTTTTGAGTCTGACCTTGAACATGATTGGCACCGCCGTGTGGCTCATTTTTCTGTTGGGGGGAATGAAAAGGAGCTTCGTTACTGTGCTTACAATCCCAAGCTAGGCCTATTATGAAGCGTGACCTCTTATGCATAAAACCTCAGCATTACTGCCGAGTGTGGCCAAAAAGAGAAGAAAAAGGAAAGGAAAGAAACCAGGGGCAAAATGACTTCTAATTTGCCTGTCTCTTTCCTCTAGGAGAGTATAAGCTCCTTGTAGGCAGGAACTGTATGCTTCTAACTACTTTGGTCTGTTATTCAGCTAACTATATTCAGGGGTCTGCAACGTATGGCTCTCGAGCCATATCTGGCTCCACCTCCCGACCGGCCAGTCCAGGCAGAGTCCTAGGATGTGCCCCAGAGGAACCTTCAGCCCCCTCCCCGTATTCCAGTGCCTTCCGCCTTCATCCTCCTCCTTCCGCAGGCGTTTATGGCTCTCACGACCAAAAAGGTTGCCGACCGTTGCTCTAGATGGTTTGTTGTTATTGTTCAGTCATTTCAATCCTGTCTGACTCCTCATGGTGCTGTTTGAGATTTTCTTGGCAGAGATACTGGAGAGGTTCATTTCCTTCTCCATTCCCAGCTCATTTTACAGATGAGAAAACTGAGGCAACTGATTTGAACTCTGGTCTTCCTGACTCTGGGTCCAGAACTCTATCCACTGTGCCACTCAGCTTCCCCATTACTAGAATTGAGAAGAAATCATCATAGAAATAGTTGATAGAGAATAATATGGAATCCTAGCCCTAGTGCTAGAAGGAACTTCAGAGACCAGATTCTCTAACAACTCTCATTTTACAAATAAGGAAACCAAGGCCTGGGGAGGTTAAGTAATTTGCTCAGACTCACAAAAAAGTCCATGTTAGTCAACTAGTACCTACTATATGCCAAGCCCTGTACTAAGTTCTAAAGAAAGGTCAAAAGAAAAATCCCGACTATCAAGGAGCTCATGGTCTGCTGAGGGAATCCTCATGCAGAAACTATGCAAACAAGATACATACAGGATAGAATTTAAAATAATAATAACTACATTTATATGGTGCTTACTATGTACCAGGCACTAAGCTAAGTGCTTCATAATTATCATATCACTTAATCTACATCCTTGGGAGTTAGGTGCTATTAATTTCTCCATGTTTGTAGGTGAAGAAACCAAAGCATACAAAAGTTAAGTGACTTGGCCAGGGTCACACAGCTAGTAGGTGTCTAAGGCAAGAGTTGAATTCAGGTCTTCCTGATTCCTGGGCACTATAGTGCTCCCTAGATATCTCAAATTGGAGAGTAAGCAGCTCAGAAGGAAGGCATTAAGATTAAGGAAGACTGGGAAAGGTTTCTTATAGAAGGTGGGGCTTTGGCCAAGGCTTAAAGGAAGCCAGGGATGCCAGGGAAATGAGGAGAGAGAGTGTGCCAGAGGTGGGTGTCAGCCAGTGGAAACATGGAGTCAGGATGTGGAATGTTTGTGCAAGGAACCAAGGCAGTGAGGTGTAAGAAGACTGCAAGGGAGGAACTGGTGGGTTGTGAAGGAAGGACTTTGAGAGCCTGAGTCCCATAGTTAAGCCCTGGAGGAAATAAAGAGCCACTGAAGTTTGTTGACTAGGGAAAGCAATGTGGTCAGATTCATGTTTTAGGAAGATCAGTTTAACAGCCAGAGGTCAGAGGGAATATTTCAAAAAGAGGAGTCCTGATGCTAGAGTCAGGGGCTAGATAACACAGTGTAGAGATCACTGGGCCTGAAGTCACAAATGCTTATCTTCCTGAGTTCTGATCTGGTGACAGATCCTTACTTAGGCATGTGACCATGAGCAAATCTTCACCCTATTTGCCTCAGTTTCCTCATCTGTAAAATGAGTTGAAGAAGGAAATGACAAACTAGTCCAGTGTTTTTGCTGAGAAAATCCTAAATGGAGTCATGAAGAGGCAGATATGACTGAAATGACTCCAAAACAACAGCAAAGATAAATACAAAGCAATTTTGGAGGGTACGGGGATAACTTTGGGGGGAATTTGGGAAGGCCACTTGAAGGAGGTGGCCAAAGGGCTGAGTCTTGAAGGCAACTGGGGGTTCCAAAGTCAGAGGCAGGAAAACATTCCAGCCAGGGTCATGCCATAGTCTGATCTCATCTTTAGGAATTTCATCTTGATAGTCATGTGAAGAAAGGAGAGCCTGGAGACCAATGGAAGGCTATTGCAGTTGTCCGCGTGGGAGTAGATGATGATGATGTGGACTGGAGTGGTTGTGGTCTGAGGGATTTAAAAGTCCTGGTGAAGTGTAGCATCGACAAGACTGATTTGTTTTTTTGGTGTCAGTAAAAGCGAAGCTGGGGGATAGAGCCCTCCTGGGTTGTGAATATGGGCACTAGAAGAATGGACAGCAGTGGAGGAGTTCAGACCAAGTAGGGTGAATTTAGGAGGAAAATCATGAGTTCTTTTTTGGAAATTGTTCAGTTTGAGGTGCCCATGGGCCATCCAAGTGCAGATATCCAATAGGCAAATGGTGATGGAGAACTGGAGCTCCAGAGAGAGAGGAAGGCAGGATATGTAGACCTGGGAATCGTCCTCCAAGAGATGGCCATTGAACCTTGGGAGCTGGTGAGATCACTAAGAGAAAGATGAGGGAGAGCAGCAGAGATGGCCAAGGACGGTACCCTCTGAGGGATGCCCACAAATGGTGGGATGTATCCTCAGCCAAGGATCCTGAGAAGTGGTCAGACAGGTAGGAGAACTCCCAGAGAGCCAGGTTCCAAAGTCCCAGGCGGGGGAGAACGTAAGGGGTAGTCAGCATTGACATAGTGTGCGAGAGGTGAAGGAAGACGGAGAAAAGGCGACTCCGAGGGGATGTGAAAGCGGCCTTCAGGTCCCTGAGGAACATTCGGAGGAAGACTAGACTCGTTCAGACTTATCCCAGAGAGGACCAGCAGGAAAGATGCGATTTCTATCTAGAACTCTTCTTGGTTTAGCTTTCCATCACTGGAATGAGTCCCCGGAAAAGAAGTGGCCTCCCTGGGCAGAGGAGAACCTCAGGGGGTGCCCACATGGGCTGGGACTTGGGATTGGAACTCTTGAAGGTACCTTCCCTGAATTAAATTGGAAAGTGGCCGAGTCATGAGCTTAATGTCGTCCATGAAAGCATTAATTGGTCTAAACATTAACTGGAGCTCTTCTCTTTGTCAGGCCGAAGCCCGACTCGCAGCCAAGAGAGCAGCCCGAGCCGAGGCTCGCGAGATCCGCATGAAGGAGCTGGAGAGGCAGCAGAAGGAGGTAAGGGCTTTACTAAGAGCCGGACCTGGCTTTACCCTTGGGGGGGTCCATTCGTTGGTTCGTCCTTCTAGGCTTGCTTGAGTTTGGACTGAATTTGTACGATCTGAACTCCTGGGAAACGTGCCCAGGAAGGCAGGTCATGTCGTGCCACAGACTTCTCCAGAGCCTGACCGGCCCCATGTACAAGGCACAAGGGGGCTGCTCCCTCTCTGTCTCCTTTTGAAGGGTCAGGAGTGCCAGCCAGAGTCTTGTGGGTGACCCGGAGGGCCCCGCCATTCCCAGCAGAAATGTTCTGTGGGAGGAAAGTCAGAGAGACTCGCCGGCGCCCTCAGGGGGAGGACCTTGGGGGTGTCTGGCGTCTGAGCCCGTGAGGATGGCCGAGACGGTGAAATGGGGCGCTGGGTTAGCCCCCCGGGGGGGCTCCAATCCTGCTAAGGCTCGGCCCTGCAGCCAGAGAGTCTTACTGGGGCTCCTTCCCTGTCGGGACGTACATCCACGTGTCTGTGTGTCTGGTTGGCGTACGTGGCGTCCTGGAAAGCTTCCTGGAGTGTTGCTTTTACGGCACACGCCTGCCTTCCTGTCGGAGTGTCTCTGCACGTGTGTGCATGTACATATGTGTGTGTGTGTACTGCCGTGTGCACTACGTACTTACGCATGCATGTGCGTACATACATGTGTACTGACATGCACACTATGCACTTACGCATGTGTGTGTACTTTCGCGTGTGCTTACACGTGCACATATGCACTCACACATGCACTTGCGTGTGTGCATATGTACTTAAGTGTGCACGTATGTACACACACCCAGAGTTCTTCCGATTGAGACTGGAGGCCAAGGCAGTGGGGGTGACGGAGTGGAAGGAGGAGCGAAGGCTCCTGGGGCTCGTGGGGTCCTGCCACCCTCGCCTGGGGAGCAGCAGCCCCCCTTTTTGTGATGCTCCTCAGCGTCGGAGTCCGCATTAGGGCTACATCTGTGACATCACCGACGTCGGGAACTCCCAGATGAGGAAATTCCTGCTCCCTGTGCAAGGCGGCCCCCCTCCTCCCACCCCATCCCCCACCACTTAGGAGAGCTTCCTGGAGCCCTTCAAGGGGAAGTGACTTGCCCAGGGTCACACAGCCAGAATGTGTTAGAGCTAAATCCAACTCCTGCTCACACGAAGGCTTGCTCTGCCCACTGGGCCACATGGCTGGGCATCTGGTGCTGGACCCGTGATTTCTGGGAGAAGAATCTCCTGGGTGAAGACAGTCCTGCGACGCGTGTGGTTCTGCCCCTTATCTGGAGTTTGTGCTCCAACGCTGAGCGGTGGTGACTTGCCCAAGGTCACCTAGCTGCCTCGTGTCCAGGGTGAGGCTTGACCCCCGATTTTCCCGGGTTTGAGGACGGCTCTGTGAGATGTTTGTGGCAGCACGCTACGGTGGGGCATCCCGGGAGGGTGGGCCCTTCGCAGGGCGGCTCACCCACCTTGGGTGCCCCCCTCGCCCACTCTCACCTGCGGCTCCAGGAAACGAGGGCACGGCAGCCGCCACACCCACGAACATGGCAGGCGGGCCGGGCCGGCTCTGAGTGAGGGAGATGCCGCCCCCGAGGCCGTGAAGCCTCCCCCAGCAGAATGGGCGCGTGAGAACGGTTTGTGCCAACAGCCGTGAAGGCGGCTGCGGCAGGCGCTGCGGAACACTTAGAACTTGGTGCGGCAGGCAAGCTCCCGGACTGTCCCCCGTCCTGACGGCCGTCCTGCCATCAGACGTCTCCCTGTGGGAGAGAGAGTGAGGCCGAGGCCTCTGGGCCCCCCTGAGCCCCCCGCTGTCCTCGGCCCTCTCCTCCACGGAGGACGAGCAACAACATTTAACCTGTGGCTGCTCTTCTCCCGGTTTCTCCCTTCAAAGATTTGAATGGCCTCGGCACCTCAGAATGCATTTTCCCGTTGGATCAGGGTCCCAGGATAACTGGTTCTGAAAGCCAATCCACAAAGAGGACTTGGACACTCTGGCTGAGGCGGCCCGGCCCGCCCAGACCCGCTGCTCATCCTGAGGGATCCTTGACGCCTCTTTGCTCACTTTGGGTCTCACCGGCTTCTTTGATGGAAGACGAGCTCCGGCAGGCTCTACCAAACCCCTGGGCTCGGGCGTCAGAACGGACCTGCCTGCCGTGGGAGGGCCGGCCTCACTGACGATGGCACAAGAAGGCTGCCGTGCAGGGGACGGATTCTTTGGCCGCCCCCGACCCTCCCCCCCTCCCAAATACAAAATGGCACCCAGAGCTGTCTGGTGGCCTTCTGCTGGGCCTGTAAGCAACGAAGTGGGAGCGCCCAGCTGCCCTCCATGGCCGAGGCATCAGGCCAGATGAAACTCATCTGGATGGTTTGAAAGAACGAACAGGTGCTAGACTGAGTCAAAGTCCGTGAACTTTCCACATTCGTGGAGAATGGAAGAGATGCTGGAGGACAGGCCGCGGGCAAGGGTGGACTTTGTCTTAACAAAGGGAAGAGCGCAGAGTCTGTACACTCAAGGCTGCTGAGCTCGCCTTTGCTTCCCAGCAAAATTCTGTGCTGGGGATGGGTCGGGAGTCTTGTATAACAATGGGGTAATAGTGACCACGTCCTGTCTGAGCCGAACCCTAGAACGTGGCAGAAATGTCTCAGGGAGACCCGAGTCCTTCAAGAGATCAACTTCATCATTCACACAAGAAAAGCCACGTCTCCAAGGCTATCAAAGTCGCTGATAAAGCCTGGGAATGGGCAGAGGACCAGCCAGATCCCTGGGCCCATCTCCTGGGCACCTTCCATGTTGGCGGTGAACCCTTTTCATTTCTTCTTTTTGGAAATATTTTTTCTTTGACCAATTACACATCATAACAATTTTCCACATCCATTTTCTAAAGTTCTTTAATCCAAATTGTCTCCCTCCTTCTCTTCCTTCTCCCCTCCCAGAGCTGGCAAGCAATTCAGTCTGGGTTATCCATGTAGTATCATGCAAAATAATTTTCCTTTTTGTTCATCTTTGTAAGAGAATAATCCTATAAAACCAACCCCCCCAAACAAAAACCCAAATAAATGAAAGCAAAATATTGTCTGCTTGGATCTGCATCCAACGCCAACAGTTCTTTCTCTGGAGGCGGAGAGCATTCTTTGGACGTCGAACCATTTTTGGACCATTCTGAATCATACCTAATTGCGCTCCGGACTGTCCGCTACCCCTCCATCATGAGCGACACCAGAGGGTTTGGCAAGTGCTTTTGCTAAAATCTACAAGATTCCCATCACCAAAAGGAAATCCTCTTCTTCTGACATGGCCAGTTCTTAGGGGAAGCCTTGCCAGCTCACTGATTGCTGCTTCCTTTTCTGGAGGCACCCCTTAATGACAAAGTCTGACATTTGCCAGGAATCAGTTAATTCACTGACCTCTGGTTTGCAGGTTCCATGTTCTCTTCCTGTTGAGGGAAAACCAGGCCATCCTGCTTTTTCTGGCCCTGGGACGTGGCTCCCACTTCCCAACCCCCTTAAGATATTGCCTCGGCATTCAGCTCTGCAGGCTCTCTCATCTGCTGAGGAGTGGCGCACCCTCCGAGTGGCGCACCCTCCGAGTGGCGCACCCTCCGAGTGGCGC
>NC_058133.1:513748661-513830824 GCF_016433145.1 Gracilinanus agilis | reverse complement strand
TCTCTGTCTCTCTCTCTGTCTCCGTCTCTCTCTCTCTGTCTCTCTCTGTCTCCCCCCCCCCCCCCCCCCCCCATCTCTGACTGTCTGTCTGTCTTTCTCTGTCTCTGTTTCTTGTTCATCTGCCCCTGGGAGCCTGGATCTAGAGCTAGAAAAGACCTCCAAGGACCTCATATACAACCCCCAATTTTACTGATGGGGAAACTGAGACTCAGCTAAAGTGACTTAGAATCCAAAGGTCCTGCTCCTGGGGTGGAAGAGGCCATTGAGTCCATCCCCATGATTTTACTGATGAGGAAACTGAGGCCCAGAGAGCTGAAATGACTTCTATGTCTAGACCTGGAAAGAACCAAGAGTAGCCTTTGCAGTAAGTAGTCCAAGGAAGAGCCTGACAGAAGGCCTGAACTGGGCCAAGAAACCAAGAAGGGCTCCCGTGACGGCCCGCGTGTGGGGCAGGTTTCTTGTTTTTAAAACAAGCCGATGTAGGCCACAAGCGTGCTGGGCTCCTCTCAGGGCTGTCGAGGTCGAGGCCGCCTTCGGGAGATTGAGGTCGTGTGGCTGCTGCCCCAGATCTGAAGCTGACAATGGGGCCCCCTGGGGCCACCCCGCTGCCCAAGGCCCCAGCACAGAGCCTGGCCAGGGCCAGGCTACCTGCGACAACGTCGTCCTTCTCAAGGAGGGAGAAAACAAACTCCTGGCAAGGCCGCCGTTCTTGTATCATCCTTGGGGCAGGGGCCGGGGAAAGTTTCTGAGAAGCTGGAGATAAAGGAAGCATCGGAGAAAATGGAAGAAGAAAGAAGGAAGTTCATATAAATTGTGAATCGCCAGAAACAAGCGTCGAGCAGACACGCACCTGTTCGTCGCTGCTTCTCTGGAGATTTGAGCCGCTCTTCTGAAAAAGAGCAGGGACTTCGCTTAGGGAAAGCCCAGGACCATTTTGCTATAACCCTCTTGTGTTCAGAGCCTTCACTTCTTTGTTCTTTGCCCCCTCGTGCCTAGCACGGTGCTTTGGCACACAGGAGGTATTTAATAAAAGCTTAAATTTTTAATCAATTTATTAAATCAGTTTATTTAATTTTAATAACTTTATATTGCCCGTTCACTGCCATGCTGCTCCTCTTCCCAGAAGGCCTGCAGGAGTGCTGGCAGAGTAAATGTGACCTAGTTGTGTGGGGGACCCCATTTGTCGGTCAGGAAGAATCCCAAGGACTGTTGGTCAACCTGCTGGGGAAGAGCCGTTTTGCTCAGCCTTTGACATAGGCAGCCATGACTGCTGCCCTTTTATGGGCTCAATATCTAAACTCAGTGGTTGGCAAACTTCACTCTTTGCAGCTTAAATTGTGGCTTTCACTTTTCTACCTATGTAGAGGGTTTCCTTTAAAACCGGAGTTCTCCATCTGGCCTGCATGAGCTTTGATTCCCTTGATTTTTTTCTTTTTCTTTTTCTTTTCTTTCTTTTTTTTCCATTTAAAAACCTGAAGGGATACAGCTGGGTGACTCAGTGGCTTGAGAACCTAGCCTAGAGATTTGGGTTCAAATCTGGACTCAGATACTTCCTAGCTGGGTGACCCTGGACAAATCACTGAACCCCCCCCTTGCCTAACCCTTACTGCTTATCTGCCTTGGAACCAATACTCAGTATTGATTCTAAAATGGATCGTAAGGGTTTAAAAAAATGATTACTAGACGAGGTCCCTCGGTTTCCTCAGACTGCCAAAGGGGATCTAGCACCTAAAAGTCGTTACAATTCCCTGCTTTAAAGAAGGACCATCAGGGAGCAAAAAAGCAACACTCTTAGGAAGAATAGAAATGTCCCCATTGCCGAGTCCCTCTGAGCCAATTTCCTGCATACGCTTCCACAGGGACATAGACAGCCGATAGAGAAGCCGGTGGAAAAGAATGTCCAGGGCCCTGAGCGGTCTGGAACCCCGTACTGTGCAGGAAGGATGTCTTCTGGGAGAAATGACCATCTGCCCAGGTTCATAGGAATGGGTCTGGCTAGGTCAGGCCAAGTTAGGGAAAAGAAAGCCGGCCTAAATGAGAATTGTCGGAGCCCATCGACCTCTCCACCCTTGTCGAGTCGGCGTGACTTGAATCCGCTGCTCCCAAAGGGTGTCCATACCTGCCTGAGACTTTGGAGACTTTTAAGGAGGGTTTCTTGGCTTGAAGTCCAAGCCGTGCCTCATCTCTTCCTCTTACACAGCGTTCACTGGGAAGATACACTCTGCTTTCCCTTTTGGCCTTTCTAGGAAGAGAGACAGTGCTGAAAAGGGAGTCGAGGATCGGCCTCAAGGCCAGTCTACCTCGCTCGGCCCCAGCTCCCGGCCCTCCCCGGCCCCCAAAGCTCAGAGAGGCTGCGTTGCAGAGACGAGGCCAGCTTGTCGTGGTGGAAGGACTTCCCTCAGCTGGGAGTTCCCCGTCACAGATCTGCTCCTTGTCCTCCTCTTCTCCTCCAGGCCATTATCGGGATCCTTCCTCTTCTGGTCTTACAGGCTCCTAAATGACCGCCTCTCTTCTCTCCCCAGGATTCAGGAGGTCACCTGTGGGGAAATAGGGCAAATGATAGGACTCGCTGAGGGTTGGCCTGGGAAAGGCCTTCTTTCGGGGTAGAGGAGGCGCGTTGCCATTTTTTAAGTGCTGACATTCTCTATTTATATTTGTTGCTCCAGAAAAAAAGCCATTTCTTCTCTGGTTCTTCAAGTCCTGCTTCGTAAATGACAGACTTTGTTTCTTTCTTTTTTCCTTTCTCCTTTTCCTATAGATCTATCAGGTCCAAAAGGTAGGCTTTGCCCGAGCATTGCTTTTCTGACCCTGCATGTCCCTCCCGTTCCTTGCTAAGTGCCTGAACACCTTTCAGAAATAACTTGCTTCACTCAAGACAAACGTTGGTGGCTGAATGTGTGTGTTGGCTTGAACCCTCGGGCTCAGGAGGAGACTCATTTGATTTATAAAATAATTACGTAGGGATTCGGATGGGATTTATTTTCTGTGATCTTCATTTGATCCTCAGGACAGCTATGGAAGGTAAGCAGAGCAACTCTTATTGTTGCCATTTTACAGATGAGGAAACTGAGGTTGGTGGGCTAAAGAGTTTGCCCGAAGCCATTTGACTGGTCATTAGCCAGGCTGAGACTCAGCTTTGCTTGTTTGGGGTTTTTGTTTTCCCTGCAATCTAATGCCTCCGACCTCTTTTCTGGAGGACGAAGGTCTGAAAATTCATCCTTTTGTAAAAACTGGCTTTCACCATAACATTAAGAATTCAGAGCCTCAGGAGGACTCATGACAGGATCCTTAATGCAGCAAAACTTCTCAAAATCACACCATTTTTATCAGAAAAATCGTCACCGAATAGGAATAGGGAGACCTCTTGGTCCCGGCTCTGTTCTGTTCCCTGCCCTAAAGACAAGGGGCCCATCTGGGCCACAAGGGACCCGCCCCCGAGGCCACGTGCCCGACTTCCTCCAGCCTCTGCTCAGAGGGACCTCGCTTCCTGCGAGGCTTCCTGGGCCCCTTCGGGCAGCTCCCTCCTGCGGCGAGCCTGCGGCGAGTCTGCGGCGAGTCTTCACCACCCGTCCTGGCTCCTCCCCAGCCTCCGCTCTGGGGACGTTTTCGCCTCTCTGAGGGCGGCCCTTCCGCGGATCCCCATCTTTCCCAAGTAGGGCCCCTGCTGGAGGCAGGACGGGTCCCTCTTCTGCCCTTAAAGAATGTGGCCGAAGCCTTCGCCGGGATGGAGCACCAGGCTTGGAATCCGGGAGACGCATCTTCCCGAGTTCTAATTCATTCTCAGACCTTACTAGCGATGCGGTCTTGGACAGGTCACTTCCCTCTTTGCCTCAGTTTCCTCATCTGTAAGGTGAGCTGGAGAAGGAAACGGCCAACCCGTCCAGTATTTGCCAAGAAAGCCCCCCGTGGAGCCAGGAAGACTCGGACGTGCCCGAGCTTTCGTTAGGCCTTCTGGACATTGTGGCGCGGCTCCCGGGCTCACCCAGCATGGCGGCGAGGGAAGTTCTCTTTACCTTTTCACGTGGTCTCTCTGGCCAGCCTTCCCCCATCCTGCTCTAGGACGGCGGATTTCTCGATAGACGCTTCATTTTTCCTTGTATTTGCGTCTGCCCCAGGGATTGTTTGATCCCAGCTTTAGCCCCCGCTGGGTTAGCCACCCATTGGGTACGTTTGCCGTCTCTACTTTCTCCCAGGCACCGATACAAATAGGAAGCACAGCAGGGTCTGCGTCAGCTCCTGGCGGCCCTCCAGGGCGCCATGGATCTCCTCATCAATGCTTTTGGATTGGTCATTCGCCCGGTTCTGAATTCACCGAGTGTGCCGTCATCCAGGCCCGAGGGGTCAGCCATGAGGCCAGAAGAGCTGATGAAATCAGATTAAAATATAATTGAGAAATAGTGAGCATCCTCAAAAGTATAATAGAGGAGGGGCAAGGGGTGAGCTAGGAGTCTCCGGCCTGGAGCCAGGAGGTCCCGGGTTCCAGTCTGGCCTCAGACACTTCCTGGCGAGCCTCACCCCCAGTGGCCAGCCCCGACTGCTCTCTTGGAGCCAATGCCTGGTCTGACTCCACGACAGAAGGTCAGGGCGCTAAAGAGAACTCGACAAAGCAGAGGAAACGTTCCATCTCATAGCGGAGCCCGCGCAGACCCGCGGGCCTCGTCAGGCTGACCCCGATGGAGGCCGCCCCTCTCTGCCCTTCTCCCGAGGACGTGGGTCGAGCCACGATCGCTTGCCCAAGTCCTGGCGGCCTCTCTCGAAGGCCTTCCTCTGGTCATGAGTCTCGTGATCCTCCCAAGAAAGGCAGCAGGAGGGCAGTCTGGAGGGATTGGCTCCGGGGGCTGCCATCACGCCTTCCTTTTGCGGTGGATTTAGATACATCCAGCCTCAGATTCCAGCTTTGCATCGTCCTCCTTGGGTGACCCGGGCCACAGCCATTGGACCATCCATTTCTCTGGAAGTTATAGAGAGTTAGTGTGGATGAGGAACCTCGGGCAAAGAAATGGGCAATGACTGGACCAGGCTCTTACCGTGATGGAGGACGTGTCCGAGCCAGGATTCACAATGAAGCCCTGGTTCTGGAGTCACTTGACTCCTCCTGGCCTCAGGGGAGAAGGAGGAGGGTCCCCACAGGCTTCCAAAGGGCCCTTCCGCTTCCAAAGCCTGCAATATGGTCTGGTTTTGTCAGGAATGAAGGCCAGACTTACCGGCCTGTCTTGGAAAAGTCCGGCCTCTCATCTTCTCTGAACACCGGGACGTTTGGTCCGTCCCCTTCCCCACAGGACCCCCTGGGTGCCCTCACCCCAGTCTCCGCCCCAGGTTCTCTCGGGATGAGAGCAGAGCTGGGCAGACAGAAGCGCCCCTTGGAGAGTGAGCCCGCTGGCCCTGTGTCTTCCTCTCTGCCCCATTTCACAGGAAGCAGCAGAAAGAGTCGCCATGACCTTCTCGGGTGGCTCCAACCCCGACTCTTCCCCTTTGGTGATGATTAACGAGGCCGAGCTGGCCTCCTCTGGGAGGAGACCCTGAGAGAGGACCCAGGCAGGGCTTCCAAAAGCTCCCGAGGATGAAGTCATGGGTGGGTTCATTCATGGAGGCCAGAGCTGGGGAGGATGGGCGTCTTCAGGCAAGAGGCTGAGTCATGTTCCTCATTTAGAGCTCAGGCACCGGCCGTTGGATGGCATTTCCCAATAAGGGTGTTTACCCGTCCTTTTGTTACTTTGGGAGTTTTTTCCCCTCCATTAAGAAATCTAAAACAATCTGGCCCATCAGACATCAGTCACAGGACCCTAAATTAGGGCTGGAAGGGACCCTCAGGATGATGGAGCCCCCTTCTCGCATCTTACCAATGAGGAAACTGAGGCCAGGGATGGAAGTGACACTCACCACGGCAGGATGAGCCAGTATCTGAAGAGAGATTTGAACCCAGATCTTCCTGTCTTCTATCCCCGGTATCAATCACTCTATCATATCTACACACCTGGGCCTCTTAAGCACAAAAACTCCTCCTTGATTTTGCTTCCTGTTGGCAGAAGTGCTGCTGGAAACCCCCCAGTGATGGATTCAGCCTTAGGTGCAATGAGAAGCTCACTCCCTGCCTACTCGGCATTCCTTTTTTGACCAGCTCCGTGAAAAAGCAGCCAAGTGAGGACTTTGTTGGGTTAGCGGTACCTAAACCGCTATTCATTGAGTGGGCAAACTGGCCCCGAGCTTCCTTTAGTCCAAGCCATTATCTAATGGTAATGGGCAGGAAAAGGACCCCATGACAGGCCCGCTCTAATAGAATTAAAGCTTGGACACACAGAAGGCTTAGCATTGATTAGTATTGAGTAGTCAGGCTGTAGTTTGTCCTGCCTTGAGGGCACCTGCTTGTCTGTCTGTCTGTCTCTCTCTGTCTTTCCCTTCCTCCCCCCTCTGTCTTTTGCTCTCCTTCTCTCTCTCTCTGTCTCTCTCTGTCTCTCTCTCTCTCTCTTTCTCTCCATCTCTCTCTCTCTCTTTCTGTCCCCGTCTCTTTCTCTCTCTTGTCTCTCCTCTTTCTCTCTCCCCCTCCTTCCCTCCTCTCCTTCTGTTTCTCTCCCCCACCTCCTTCCCTCTCTTCCTTTCTCTTTCCCTCCTTCCTCTCTCTCTTCCCTGTTCTCTGCGCTCCCTTCTCTCCCTCAGCCCTTTGCCCAAGGCCACACAGCTAGTGGTTACTCAGAGATCTGGGACTCTACGCAGGCCCTCCGCTCCTCCCCCCGCGCCCCCATCATTTGATGCACGAGGACTCGGGGTGCCGGGGATGCCCCAGCCAGGAGCAGTTCCTCTTTGTAGACTCGCCCCCTCCTTCTTCGCCCTGCAGCCAGGGTTAGCTCGGGGGCAGCAGCCGAGCGTACAGTTGGTTTGGGTACAAGTTGGGCCTCCTGAGGAGAAAAGAGAGTCTGCGCTGCGAGTGGCTCTCGGAATGGGCGCCGGGCCTCCCCGGGGCCTCGTCCTCGGGCTCGCCCAGGCCTTCCTGACTCCGTTCTTTTCCATCCACGTCACTATTTCTGAAAGCTGGGCGCCTCCTGCCCCCCTGGCCTTGCTTCACTGCATGTCTAACGTCTCACTGCTAACCCCTCCTTGGCACCCTCAGAAGCTTGGGCCGCCCCTGCTGCTGCTGCTGCTGCCCCTCCCCTTCCAGGCCTCGGGGGGCCTGTGGGGAGTCCGACTCTCCCACGGTCACACAGCTCATGGTGCCAGCGGCGACATTTGAACTCGGCCCTTCCCAGTGCCGGAAGTTCTGTGTCACGGGCCAATAATAGGGCTAAATGAGCTCCTCACGGAGCCGCCCACCACTTTAGCAGCCGCTGCTTGGCTCACGGCCCGGAGCCAGGAAGACTCGGCTTCTCCGTCCCCGCCTAGCTGTGGGACCCTGGACGAGTCCCTTCATCCTGCTGACCTCTGTTTCCCCATCTGTCAAATGGGCTAGAAAAGGGCCGACTCTTCAGTGTCTTTGCCAGGGAAGCTACAAATGGGCTGGGAGGGGTCAGGCAGGGCTGAACAGCAGGGCCCCCCCTCCCCATCAGACACTAGACGCAGAGGACGCCGAGATCCTGCCCCAGCTCACACCTGGCGCACGGGGTCTGGAGAGCCTTCTCTGAGAGACTCTGCCTCCTCGTCCTTATCCAGAAACCCAGAGAATGCGGGGCCCCTGAGACACCCCCAAACCCTGGGCCACGAGAGGGCTTTCCTCGTGGGGCTGCCCCAGAGCAGGAAGAGCCTCGGCCTTGGCCCCGCCTCCCCCCAGAATGGGCCGTAAGAGCCCCCCGTGGGCCTTGACCCGCTGCCCTCCTTCTAAAGAATGTCTCTGCTCTCCTGCTGGTGTATTTTTAACCTGCCGGCTTCCATCGTCCCGAAAGAGAGAAACGCCACCATTTTAGGTCAGGGAAGTTCTGCTCTGGCTGCCACGTACAGGCAGGCCCAGAATGGCAGCCCGGTGGCCCTCCAGGCAGTGAGGGAGGCTCCCCAGAGGTCCCGGGAGGCCAGGCCTAGCAGCACGTTCGGCCCTCTGGGCCTCGCCAGGCCTAGCAGCACGTTCGGCCCTCTGGGCCTGGCCAGGCCTAGCAGCACATTCGGCCCTCTGGGCCTCGCCAGGCCTAGCAGCACGTTTGGCCCTCTGGGCCTGGCCAGGCCTAGCAGCACATTTGGCCCTCTGGGCCTCGCCGGGCCTAGCAGCACGTTTGGCCCTCTGGGCCTCGCCGGGCCTAGCAGCACGTTTGGCCCTCTGGGCCTCGCCGGGCCTAGCAGCACGTTTGGCCCTCTGGGCCTCGCCGGGCCTAGCAGCACGTTTGGCCCTCTGGGCCTCGCCGGGCCTAGCAGCACGTTTGGCCCTCTGGACCTCACCGAGCCTAGCAGCATGTTCGGCCCTCTGGGTTCGCTGGGCCTCACTGGGCCTTAGCAGCAGGTTCAGCCCTCTGGGCTTGCTGGGCCTCACTGGGCCTTGCCGGGCCTAGCAGCACGTTCGGCCCTCTGGGCCTTGCCGGGCCTAGCAGCACGTTCGGCCCTCTGGGCCTTGCCGGGCCTAGCAGCATGTTTGGCCCTCCAGGCTCGCTGGGCCTCACAGGCCGCGTCCAGTCCTTCGTTTTACAAGCAGACCCCGAGTCTGGGCACGTCTCACAGGGCGCTAACTCTGCCTCGAGCCCTTCTCTGCCACAGACAATGATGTAATATTTTATGGAATTTTAGATTCTGTTGGGTCTGCAGGAAGCAGGTTTACTGTCCGGCCAGGCCCCCTCCTTCTGCTCTCCCCGGCGTGGGCAGCCGCCCCCAACGTCACTCTTTGCCCAGGCAGGGCAGAGAGGGAGCCAGCCCAGGAGGGGAGCCCCATTTTGGCTCTCCAGGGCAGGCTTAGAGTCGGGGTTCCCCCGTTGGGGTTTCCCCGCTGGAGGATAGCTGAGCAGCAGGAGAAGCCTGCGGACGCCTCCTCAGTCCTTTTTTTAAATGCCAAGAATAGTGTAGAAACGGCCCGGAGGAAGGCAGGTGTATGAAGTTAGAGGTCATTTTCCCTCCCAAGTTCAGACTTGGCAGACCCTTTAGGGCTCGGCGGACCCCCCCGCTCAGAAGCCAAACGCCTCCCGGGCCTGGGCTTGGGCATCGGAATCCCAGGCTCTGCGGCTGCCCCCAAAGCTCCTTCTTCCCCCCATTCTGCTAGTGTCCCCCAAGTCCAGCAGCATCTCTTGGCTTGTGCTTGTCCTGTTGAGCGTCTCTGCTGGGACCTCGAGCCCCCCTGGCAGCCCTGGCGAGGGGCTCCTTCCTCCCTTTGCAGCATCTCCCCCAGAAAGAGGTGGAGGCTCATTTCCTTCACGGGCCCTTGTGACAAAGACCCCCCCCAGAGAGGGCCCCCCCACCCCTGCACTGTGTGCCCGCTGTGTGTAGCATGCTGGGGGGTCTCTGTGTGCCCCACTCTGGGGCTGGACGGGTGGGGGAGGCGGCCCGGACCCTGCATGTGGGAACGCCCCGCTCTGATGTTCTTACTTAATTGTCTTTCCTTTCTGTCTCTAGAAATATTATGGGCTGGATGCAAAGTGGGGTGACATCGAGCAGTGGATGGTAGGCTCTTTGACTGACCCCCACGGGGTGCCGTTCACCTTCTCCCTTTCTTCCTGTAGCTCTTCTCTGCCCCTGCCGGGGCGGCCCATGGACAGGATCTTGGAGGCCTCGTGGCCTCTGGGGAGGCAGATAGTCTAAAGCAGAAGCTTAGCGTGCGGCTCTTTCCTTTTCTGCCCCGTCAGACGGTCTCCTAAGAGAATCCATAGAACCCTCTCCTGAAGCAAAGCCCCAGCCTGATGTCCCCCTGCGGTCAGGGCGAGCCGCCTTAGCCAGGCCCCCCCAGGGGTCCCCACACCCAGAATACATTCTAAGCTCAAATAGAGCCGAGCTCGTAAAGATCTTTCGAGGGGTGATGGGGACCCCAACATTAGCACTAAAAAGAGACGTAGCCAGATTTGGCCCTGAATGCTGGGCCATAAATCCCCCTCCTCCTCGTCTCTGTCTGGGAACCAGACTCAGGACGAGGCTTAGAATGGAGGAAGGGAGGCCGAGGGAAGAGTTCGAGGTGAGTCATCCCTGGAAGAGTCCCGTTTGGGGCATTTTTTAAAGATCCTAATGCCGGACTCAGGGAGGGAGGAGACATTCAGTTGGCTCTGAGCCCTGCAGGGGAGGACGGCTCTGCTGTTACACTTAACTGCAATTTTAATTTGAGAAATAATCATTTTTTAAAAGGGACGATCTGGTCCGTCAAAACTAAAATGATTGAATCGATTGGACAGTCGCCTCTGCAGTGGCGTCAGTGCCCTCTTCTCCACCCCAGGAGACGGCGTGTGCCCGTTCTTAGCTCGGGTCCATCCAGCTGCCTTGGAGACAAGGAGAGGGAATGTGGCCCTGAGCTGACCTGCAGGACGGGCCGTTTAAGAAATGACATTCAGCTGAAGAGTGTGTCCAGCGGGGTAAACTCCAGGGGCCAGAACTCTCCTCCAACGCAAAAAAAGGCAAATGCTTCCCGTTAGTACCAGAGGAAGATCATTGGCCTCCTTTAAGGCACTGTGATGAAATGCAAACCCTCAGAAAGCCACAAGTTGGCATTATCTATGTTGTATTATTCTTTTGTTTTATTCCGTTAAACATTTCTCAATTACATTTTAACCTGGTTCTGTTGGAGTTTAGGCCACCCGTTTGACAGCTCTGCTTTCAGGGATTGCCAACTCCTGAATCAGTTTGGGATTTTTAGGGGAAGGGTCAGTGTGTTTTGTGGGGGTTCTTTGAAACTGGGTCATTGGTAAGAGGCAGTGGGAAGTAGGAGACAGAGTCCTAGAGGCCATGTCCTGCCTCTGAGTACAGACTGTGTGACCTTTGGGGAGTCCATTCACACCTCACTGCCCCACCTCCCCAGGAGACTCCAAATCAAAGAGAAAACATTGACCTGCTTTGGTAAAAGGCATTCTATGTGCCTGAGAAATCCCAGGTCTAGAGCTCCGTCGCTGCTGGGGCAACATCATAGAGAGGTTGGCCAGCTTATTAAATTCACCGGAGTTTCCCCATTCTCTTATGATCCCTTGTGGGTGAACAGAGAGCCCACTCGCAAGCAGACTCACGAAAAAGAGGTGAACCTAAAATAATGAGTCGATAAGCCTGCGAAGCTCCCTTTGGGAGCTGGGGGCAGCCCTCCCTCGTAATATGTGCTATACAAAAGTTTTCTGAAAGAGAATCAACATTTTTCTCATAAAAATCATAGGAATATTTTGTGTCAGGGCCAGTAGGGGCCGTTCCTGTTATAACGAAAAAAAGATGATTGCTTCTGTTGGTAGGAAAGAAAAAATCATTCTGTGCCTTTGACTATAACCTGTAGGGGAAACTGGGCATCTCTGTGCTTCACAAGGAAAGAGTAGTGAGTGTTGCTATGAATGTACGAATGGGTCCAGGCCAGCTATTTCATTATCCGGGTGCCTTCGCCAGGTGTCTGCTGCATAATTTACACCAGAATGCAGAGCCCTGCCTCCCCCCACTTAGGTTCTGCCTTCCTTTCATCCTCGGTCTGTAACCGGGTATTGGAACTCATCTTTGGCTTCTTTTGCTGCCCCCACAATCTCTCCAGGAGATCTTTTGTCATCATTCAAATAAAGAATGCCTTGCAGCACAAACTCTTAGATGCAAACCAAAAAAACCTCAATGATTTGACCTTTCTTCAGAAATGTTCTATTGTCCAAAATAAAAATACCCCACAGAAAAATGAACTGTAGGAGGCTGATGGGGAAGTTAGTCTCACCTATTACATTGTTTCGGCTCCTTTAGATTCTTCCTCAGAATATCAAGGCTTCTTCCCCCACCCTCAAAGTATTTTTGGAATTTCTGCTTTCAACTTTTTACTGTTCTTTCTTCTTCCTCTGTTGCTTTGTTAGGAAGACAGCGAGCGATACTCTCATAGATTCCGAAGAAATCCATCGGTTAGTACCGTCTTTGTTCTTCTCTTAGGCACTCCTCACCCAGAATTGATGTCACATTTGTGCATGTGGTTGCTAGAAAAAACATTTTCCTTCCATGCTTCTCTTGGAAGGAAGGAACTGATCCTGAGGTGTAAGTGCGGGCCATGACTAGGAGGATCCTGGGAAAGTTGCTGGGGATGTTTCACCTGAACGTTTTGGTGTGTTTTAGAAAAGCTTGGAAATGTTGGTTATTCACAAGATATGAATGGCAGCCCCTGTGTGTTTCCATAATGCAAAAAAAAAGTTGTTCTCCATGATATGCTGAATATGTGTGTTTATAGGTGACCACACGCTGCTAAGTAATTTCATTTTAAGGAAATGAGCATAGTAGGTCCTGGCAGGATCAGATATAACCAGGTATGTACCGAGGCAAGGAGCAGGTCTGATGGATTATTTGGGGGCCTTCCACGGGAAGATCCTGGCAGCACTCACGGTGCCGGGCCCCTCGCGGGGTTCGTGAATGTGACCCACCAAACCATTAGCTCAAATCTGATTCTGCCAAGTGGTGTAAATCCGGCTGTTGGGTTTGTTGGGTTTTGCACTGAGACTGTTGGCATTGATTTCATCACTTGTGTTATTTCTGCCCATTTCATGTTTCTTTTCATCCTTTCTCTTCCAATAGGCTTCTGATGAAGATGAGCGCATGTCAGTGGGTAGTCGCGGAAGCCTGAGGGTTAGTAACCAAATGATTTAGTCTGTACACTTGCTTACTTACTTATTTTCACTTTGTGGAACCTTTCTGTTTTCTCATCAGAACTCATATGATAATCTTATTATAAAGAATCCTTTCTATCCAAGCTATTTGTGTTTTCCACCAGGTCCTACCCATTTCTTTGTGATGAATAGTCCTGTGCAAGGGCCTCTTGAAATTAAAAAGAGTTTTACATGAACAAAATCAATGCAGCTAGGATAAGAAAAGGAACCACTGAATAAGAAAAAAAGTATTTCCATCAAATATTACTATTACTCTTACCTATTTACGTGTTCCTTGCTTAATGCAAGTGAAGTGGTTTATATGATACATTGAATACATACTTTTGACCATTAGTGATGTTTGATGGAAAGATTTTTTTCTTCACCCAGTGATTTATTTTAGCTGCATTTTTTTTATTTGTGTAACGGTTACTAATTTTTCGGTGGGAAATATATGCTCTCTCTTCCACACATAAACATACACAATTCCATACCCAGCTGTATGGAGAATTGACACATAAGACTGAAAGCCATTCCCCCATAGATAAGTGGTCAAGAGTTTCCCAAAGAATTTTAACCATCAGAGCCATATGAAATACTCCAAATCAAATTAAAAAACTCTGAGGTTACAATTAGTCCGTCCTGGTCAGGCTCTGGGAGCTCCTGTCTCGATAGTCCTGCTCAACTCATTAGCTAGCTGCTGTTGATGTCTTTCCCCTGTTTCTGTCGTTGCCCTGGAGAGGTTACCAAGAACACCAAATACTTTCAGATGTCCTTTACACCCTGGAAACTGCAGCTCTGGACTTAGATTTGCCAACTTAAGAAAACAAGTCCAACCTAGAATTATGGTTTGGAATATTCGTGTTGCCAGATTCTTTCCTAATTTGTCCAGAGAGCCTGCAGCAGCCCCAGCGGCGTCTGAACGGTCCAGCTGCCATCATTCGCCCTGTGGCCAGAGCAAGCCCTGATACTTACATATTTGGACATGGACTTTGCTCTAGGAACCTCAGCGGAATGGAAGCTCCTGGAGGACAGGCTCTTCCCAAAGTAGGCTCCGTAGTCAGCGCTTGCTATAACATGGAATCCCACAAAGTCGTTGCTGGTGAGTGGTATTTCACTAAAAGGTAGATGGTGCCTTTAGGATGCAAAGGATCCAGAAGGGACCTCAGGAGAGCGATTTCTCCAAAGCCTTCCCGATCGAATGGAGCCAAGGAAGAACTTAACCCCAGGTCCCCAGCCTCCAGGTCTGCTATGACCTGCTGGGTCTGTTTTCTAAATCAAGACAGGGAACAGAGTTGTGTGTGAGGAATAGTTACCAAGCAGTAATCAGTTTTGGCTAAAAAGCCCATTATATATAGTTCATGAAGCATAATATAATTTCTTTTTTTCTTATATTAATTTCTTTAATTAATATTAATGAATAATATTAATGTCTCTTAATCACTTAACTAATAGCCTACTCTTGATTCTTTTTTTTCCTGAGATAATGTTTTCATTAAAACTTTGAGAAAGAGGGGCAGCTGGGTAGCTCAGTGGATTGAGAGTCAGGCCTAGAGACGGGAGGTCCTAGGTTCAAATCTGGCCTCAGACACTTCCCAGCTGTGTGACCCTGGGCAAGTCACTTGACCCCCATTGCCTACCCTTACCACTCTTCCACCTATAAGTCAATACACAGAAGTTAAGGGTTTAAAATTAAAAAAAAAAAACAAAACAAAAAACTTTGAGAAAGACCAGATTGAGTGTCCTCTGGGAATTGAAATGGAGAGAGTGAGCTATTTTTACTTCCTCTTAAGTCAGCAAACTGGTCTGTAGATGCCAGTTGGTATGTTTCCTCTTCTGAGAGGAGGGCATCTCTCATACCCTCATGCCTTGGATTAATGAACGAGATTAAGCGTCACTTTTTCCCCTAGTTAATTCGCATTTTTACACTTAGAACTCCTCGGCTTCCCCTCGAGGTACATCAAAATCTGCCAAGTTCTTTGTAGCACTAAAATGTCAGTGTGTTGGCATCTTTCTTGGCTGTTCCAAGGGCACTCTGAGTATGGACAAATGGGGACCGTCTTTATTGGCTAGGATAAGGTGGCAGAGTTGGTTCACTTCTCACAACATACTGCCCTGTCATTGGGAGGAGGCTGTTTTTGCTAAATCTCTTTGAACACAGTAAGTCATGTTGGGAAATACAAAATTGGCTGGTCTTGGTGCATTCTGGAGGAAATCTAATAAACGCCACATATGGAGATACTTAGAGATAGATTTTAAGACATTTCTTAAGGAATCCTTGATGGCCATCGGTGAATATTCTATATTCAAATGCACCTGGTTCTAAATATATATTTTGGGCAGTGAAGAATGAAATCTTGCCCTTTCCTTTAGTAGGGAGCTAGCAGGCACAGCAGATGCAGCTCTGGGCAATCAGGAGGACCTGAACTTGAATCTTAGTTCACATACTTTTAGGGCTTGGCAGAGTGCCTGCCACACAGTAGGTGAAAGAAATGTTTATTGACTGACTGACCTGGGGAAGTCTCTTAACCCCTGTGTGCCTCAGTTTCCTTCTCTGTAAAATAAGCAAGTTGGACATGATGGTGTCTCCAGTCCCTTCTGTATCTATGAGTCTGTGCTCTTCTGATGGTGATGATGGGTAGTTAGTTGACAAGGTTTGGATTTACATTCCCAGAACAGACTGAGGAAACTCAGATTATCTGCCTGGGATCACCTCACCTCAGCCCTTTAATCTCTCCCTTATTCCTCCTTCAGAAAAGGGCGCCATTCACAAGCTAACCCACCTACCTCCAGACCGATGCCTCCGTAGTTAGACTAATTGAGATACGAGGACTAAATTGGTCTAGAGTTGGAGTGGAATTAGAACAAGTGCTTTCATTCCAATGGAAGTGAATTTAGTTGAGCAAACTCTAACTTCATTGTTTTAAGCCCCTTTCCCGCTGCCACCCCAGAAGCCTGGGCCACCCTCTCGGCCCTTTTTTTCTTCATCCGTCAGATGAGGGACTTGGACTCAGTGATCCATCTTGGTCTCTTCTTCCTCTCGAGATCCTCGACTCCTCCAAGACTCTCTCCCAAGGATGACTCTGTGTTTTGCAGAAAGAGACAGCTGTCCGGCTCAGGGCTACCCCACAGCCTCTCGGGGAGACCCCCTTGTAGAAGGTTTATCAGTAGGCTCTCCTCCGGGGAATCGATGAAGTCTCAGTCGGTCGGATGAAAGACGGCGCGGCTTGAGGACGCCAGGAATCTCCTTAAACCCCAGGGCGGTCCTCGAGGTCGCTGCCCCAGTGTCTCATCAGAAACTCCGGGAGCCAGCCACATGCACGCGCAATGACTGCTTTTTCACGCATCCACCCATTCCCAGTAGATTCTCTGATTCTCCTCTTTTCCTCCATCTACTCCCGGGTCAGGTTTTCTTACATTCCTCTTTGCCAGGTCTGGCCTCACTTGTCTCAACGTTGCCGTCTCCCCGGGGTGCCCGTCTTCCTTGCCTGGCAGTCACCCAGCACAGCATCCTCGTCAGGGACCCCAGAGAGGGCCTTTCACGTGATCCCCGAGATCTGCCCCACGCAGACCCTTCAAGTTCTGAGAAACGAAGGCGCTAGTTGTGTATTTACTGACTTGGCTAAGATTCAGGGCCAGCCAGAGTCTGGCAAATATGAATAAGGCTCAACAAATCGGGAGCTTCCACATTTCCTGTTATTCAGTATTGAGTCATAGATCTCAAGTTACAAGTCACCTCCGAAGCCATTGTTCAGCCTCTCCACTTTACAAGTGAGAAGACTGAGATCCAGAGAGATTTAAGTGACTTTTCCAAGGTCACACTCAAGATCTCAGATGTCAGGCTAGAAGGGACCTCCGAAGACATCAGTCCAACCCCTTTATCTTCACATAAGGAGGCTTCGGCCTGAGGCCGTGTCTAAGGGGAAAGGGACCTTGGAGTACCATCTGGTCTGCCCCCTCAGAGGCCCAGAAGATGGTGCTAACTTTTCCCAAGGTGGCACTTCATGAAATTGATTCCATAAGAGATTTTCCATTTCATTATTTCAAAATGGATGTGATTTTTCTGTATATTTAGTTTGACAATGATTTACTTAGTAGTTGGGTTTTGTTTTGTTTTTAAATAACTAGTGATCATAGAAAATTAACACACTATCGATTTATAGCTATAGGGACCTGAGAGGCCTGTGGTCCACCTCACCCATTTTATAGAGGAAGAAACTAAGCCTCAGAAAGAAGCAAAATAATTGCCTATAGCTCCACAGGGAGCGAATTCCCATAGTAGGAAGTCTTCTCATTCCGAAGCCTGGGCTCCTTCCACTGCCCCACAATGCATCTTAATTAAGTCTCTTTCCTGTGAGGGAGGGTGAAAAGGTTCATGGCCACACAGCTCCCCCTTCCTCGAAGTGAGTGGAGCGTGACCCGTGGAAACACGATCCCTTTTATTTCTCATCTTGGCTGGTGAACCTCTTCAGTTTCTTTCTCCTGTGGGTAAATATGCGTACGATGCCAGAAGGTGGAGGGAGGAGTATTTTAAGGTCCTCTTTGTTCACTCCGGTTTGCTTGGATGCCCTTTTGTGTGCCCGGGCGGTCTTGCTCACTCTCTGACCTGTCTTATTGTGTCCCCTGCTGCTCCTGACAGTCCCAGGCCGAGCTGGACTATGCCGGTGCCTGCTCTGTGGTGAGAGTCCTGAGGAAACAGCACTGTGTGTGACTTACAACCCACTTGTGAGGCATGCCACTAACACCACATACACTCGGCATCACTCTCCCATGAGCCCTGGAGATTATTTAGGGAAACAAACTGATCTCAGCCAAGGCCCAAGGCAAAGAGCCCTGGCAGGGCCACCCCCTTTGTTATTTGTAGATAAGGGAACTGAGACCCAGAAACAGGAAGGATTGTAGTGAATAGAAAGAGCGGGATTTGAACCCAAGGACTCTGGATCTTCCACTTTTAGGGTTCTGAGTCTCAGAATGTTCCACACACACACACACACACACATTTTGTAGGAGAGTCTGATTTAACTTGTGTCTTGAAGATTGATAGAAAAATCATAGCCCAGTGGTTCAAGAATATGTTGGACCAGCAACTGCTCCTGATCGATCTGGGGTTTCCATTTAAGGGTCCGCTTTTTTCTATTGTCAGAAGTAGAATTGGCCAGGGACCCCCAGGTCACCTTCGTAGGTTCTCGTTGACGTCCTTCATTTTCTGCCGCAAACCTTAGATTCCCAGTTAAGATTGTCCATGTTTTGGCTCATGAGAAAAATAAATCACTCACGATATTAATCAAATAAAAAGTTAATGATTAGCGTGGGCATAGTTGTTAGAAGTTGAACGACACTTTAAAACCAATGCATGATGGGTTCTGTTTGTAGAGCTCTTTGAGACTAACCCTGGGATTATTCTGTTTGACCACATTGCAATCCTTCTCACTCCTTAATTCCTTCCTGTCTAACCTCAGTTTGCAAATGCATTTCTCTATTCCTTGTTCCATTATAGTGTTTATGGATTTGAAACAGACTTGTTTGATTTTGCATGTGTCCAGATTGAAATCTCATTATAATGAAATGGCATTTTTTTTTAAATGAAATCTTTAGAACTGAGCTATTTTCATATATGACTCTATGAATAGCACTTTGTTGATCGGGTCCCAAAAACCTTTATAAATGGAATAACCTTGTGCAAATGCCCTTCCAGAATAAATGAATGAGTGAATGAATGAATGAATAAATGAATGAATGAAAAAGCTTGTAAGCTCTTACTGTGATGTTAAGCACTGGAGTTATAACTAGCAAAAAGCAATTAAGAGGAGACAACACATAAAAGAAAATCCAGCTCTAGGGTAGATGAAAATATCTAAAAGTCCTAAGGGTGCAGCAGAGGGGCAGATGGCAAGGACCTCCTTTATGTACATGGCAATGACTTTCTATGATGACTTAACTTGGTGGTATTTTCCTTGTAAAGGATTTAGTTAGAGCAGGGGTTCCCCAACTTTTTTGGCCTACCGCCCCCTTTCCAGAAAAAATATTACTTAGCACCCCCTGGAAATTATGAAACTATTTATTGAACTCAGAATAGAATGTAATACAAAAAAAAAAAATGTGGCCATCACCGCCCTCCTGGATCGCAGCTCCCACCAGAGGGCGGTGGCGCCCACTTTGGGAATCACTGAGTTGGAGGGATTCATTCTAATTAGTAGGATTATAAATTTAAAATCACGAGGGAAATTCTCACTCATATAATCCAAACCTCCTCATTCTATGGTTCTAAATACTAAAGTCTCAAGAGGTCAAATGATTTTCCCCAAGTAGATAAACCAAGATTCCCCTTGAGAGGAAATTTCTGATGCTCTTGTCTCACCACCAAGTAACAATTATTTTTTCAATGTTGTCATCCCTTCTAACCATAAACATCCCAGCTACCCAAGTAAACCCCAGCCATCCTACACATACTCTTCCCCTTTTCTCTCTCCCCATAACAAATAAAATTAATATAGAGGGACAGAATTGAAAATATCATGGTTTTAAAGGGTTTATTGAAAGCCATTTAGAAAAATGAAGCCACGTGACTATTAGGATTTAGTTTAAATGCCGCGCCATACCTCTGCCCACCCAGCTGCTTCAGCAGGAAACAACGCGCACCAATCAAGTCCTGAGTCTTTATACCTCTGTCTATGGTATCACACTTCCTGTCTGCCTCATTGCACAAGAGGAATTATGGGAAATGTAGTTTTGAGAGTCCTAAATGTCCACAGGAAGTTTAGATCAGGGACCTCAAAATTAGTTCAAGGACCCCCAAATTTCCAATATCACCCCCCCACACCTCTCTCTCTCATTCACTCCCTTCCCTTCTCTCTCCCCCCTTCTCTCCCCCTCTTCCCCCCACCCTTTCTCTTTCTGTATATATCTCTATAAGCTGAAGCTCCACTGGATGGGTCCATTCTTCCATGCTAATGGGGATTTGCAATAAAGGGGACTAGAAATTATATTCCAGAATTCTAGATATGTATGAATATGTATAATACATACATACATGCGTGCATATTCATCAGCACCTAGGACAAAGACTGGCATAGAATGGGAATGTCTTCCTTCATAAGAAAGGAATTCTCTTCATTTATTAAATTCATTGCAGAGAATCCCCTCCATTTAATCTACGGATCCCCTGGATCAAGAATTCTGGAATATAGTTTCTAGTCCTAGTTAGTCATTGCAGAGCCCCTTAACCTGGAAGAATGGACCATCCAATGGAGCTTTCGCTTCGGAGATGGGGAGAGGAGAGAGAAGCCAAGCCAGGGTTCCTTAGTCTTGCTGTCTTTTCCCCGACCTCTTCACCTTGTCTCTGCAGGCCAGATTAGGACCTGAGAAGCTTGAGAAGCTCCAAAGACCATGAATAGCAAAGAAAGGGGCCAGCCAAGAGGCTTCATTTTACAGAGACCTCCTTTTCTCTGTCTTCGCAGAATTGGGGGAGGGAAAGCTGAGGACCTAAAGTCCAATTTCCTTTGGCTTCCATGGGCAGCAGTCACTTTTCTCCCAGACCATTTTGTTTATTGAAGAGATAACAAGGGAGGAGGAGGATTACATCTGGAATGTACAAATTCTAGTGACATATTCCAGCATCTCTCCGGGCAAGAGGAAAGTGAAAAATCCTTGTAAAAATGCCTGCCAGTGACCCTCATTTTATCACTAAATCTTTGATTTTGGAGACTATTTTAAAAGCTTTTTTGGCAGTATGTTAAAATTATTCTGAAAGTTCTTGATGGGGGTTCTTGTTTTGTTACATTGGAAAGAGAAAAAGACTAGGCCTGGGATTTCTTTAGTACCGGCACCTCCCAGGAGAGGAAGCTTCTAACTGTGCAGCCTGCAGTGAGTGGCCTCCAGCACCGAGGGCCTAAGAGGCTTGCCTGGGGTCACATGGCCAGTATTCAGGGATAGGATTTGAACCCAGATCTCCAAGGCTCCACAGTAAGATCTCTGTGATACCAGGCAGGCTCTCTACCTGAGAAAGTGAGTTCTAAAGCAAGTTTTGCCATAGAGGAAGTTCTGATATTTCTGGCTTTGGAAATTGGTCTCTTGCCATTGGCCATTCCTTCAGTCCGTATTGACTCCCCAATGGGTGAGGCCCAGCCCTGGCCTTTTCAAGATCCCCTCAGATAGCTTTGTTTGTCTCTTCATCCTCTTCCTTTCTAAATTGTGGCGTGTTCAAACTACAAAGGACCTTAGATGTTCTCACCATGCAGATGTGGCAGCGGAGGTCCCCAAAGGTGAAGTGACTCACCCAAGGTCTCGAGACTTTTCAGCTGTTCATATAAAAATACACACACACACACACACACACACACATATACACACATACACATATACACACATATATATACATACACACATATATATACATACATACACACATAATACATACACATATATAGCTTTAGAAATAAACAACCAACCCCCCCCAAAAAAAAAATTTAGAAAAAATGTTTATTGAAATTTATTGAGTATAAAAGATTTGCGAGCACTGTGACAAATACCATTTTTACAAATCCATTTTGAAAACCACGTGCTGGCTGTTTATTTTGGTTTCATACCTTTAAGGACTTCATCGGTTTCTTTACTTCTTTGTGTCTTGTGACTGCCCGACTCATAGGGGCCTGAAGTTTAGCTCCTGTCGGCCCCCTTCCTCCTGGTTTTTGAAGACAACAAAACGTCTGTTAAATACCTACACCAATAGGTACACGCATACACACGTGTATAGGTATAAACTTAACACACGTCTTTGTACGTGTAGGCCTGTCGGGTGCCTGTGTGTGTGTGTGTAGCTGTCTTTACCCCCTTCTCTACAGACAGACCCATCTCGGAGGGATGCTAGTCTTAGGATCAAAGGAGAGCTCGATTCCGATCAGGCTCCACCATTTACCAGCTGTGCGATTATGGGGAAGTCACTGAACCTCGATTTCCTCGTGTGTAAAATAACAAGACGTGTCCACGTGCACACATATGCGCACACATACATGCATGTACACCCTCTACGAGGCTATATGCACGTGTGTGTATGTGTACATACGTGTGGGGGGGCATAGCAAGCCCTCTGAAAACCCTACGGGAGCTTGCCTGCCGGCTCTCCTCTTTTCACCGCTGTCCACCAGTCAGTTAACTATGTCCCAGGCACTGCGCTAAGTCAGGACGCAGTTCAAAGCAAAGCAAACAGAATCTGCCCTCGAGGGGCCTGTGGGAGCCACGTGGGAGCCGTGTGCAGAGTGGGTGGAAGGTCATCTCCAAGAGGACGGCAGAGCGGGGTCTGCTGCAGAGGACGTGCTTCCTGGGAGAAGGTGCCAAGCACTGTATTTCACTTCATCTTTCTCGGCTAGAAGAGCCAAGTTTGACCTCATTAACCACGTCTGGAGTTCTAAGCAGCAGAACCAATATGGTGGCCACCTAGAGCCCCCGGAGAAGAAGAAAGCTCCTCGTTTAGACCGTGGTCAGCAGCCCATGTAAAGATGTGCCCTCTCTTGCTACCCAGCTTGGCACGTCCCAGGGCAATCGGGTTGAACTGAACCCCAACCTCCAACCCGGACAGGGACCCCGCAGATTGTCCAGCTGCCGAGCCAAGGCTCAGGGTGCCACCACATCATTTGGCAAACAGGTCGCCAGTGCCTCTGCCTTTGGGTAGCTGGCATTGGCGAGCCAGTGCCACAGAGCTGCAGAAGGAAATGGAATTGCCTGGGTGGAGATGAGCAGGGCCATCCACCCAAGCCTTCCGACCGGATATTTTGTTTTTCCTTAGTTTCAGTGGAGTAGCCGCAGGATTGAAATACTGAGGTGGTTGTCCAGAAGAGGAAGGAAAGACACCGCCACCACCGTAGAGTTCCCTAGAATTTGGGCCAGACCCCCATGTGCACACTCCAGCATCCCTGTAAGATGGCGTGCGCTGTCAGCATCATTTTCACCTCCTCCGAGACCTTCTCCAATGGGGAGGCGATTCTGGGTGCTTGAAGGCTGTGCCAGAAGACTATGAAGTCCAGCAAACTCTGCCATTCTAGGGTGGATTTTAAGTAGAGTTCTAGGTGCTGACTGGTTACAAACAGCCTAATTTAGTACAAAGAGGGCCATCCCTCACGTCCTTGGACCATGGCAGCTCATGAAACACAAGTACAAAGTGGCTCTTGGTCCTTCGCAGATCCTTCCGCTTAGAGGCAGAGAGCACTGGGTTCATTTGTCCACACTGACAGCTACCAATCAACCTCTTCCATGTGAATTTGTCGTCCATCGATCAACAAAGGGATGTACTATGGGAAGAAATGGGGAGCGAGCTTCACAGTCTCGGTACAAACGAAACTGTAAGATGGAAGGAAGTTCTGTGTAAATAGAAGAAGTTCTCCTGGGAGACGCTGGAAGGGGTTGGTGTTCCAGGTTTTATGTGCCTAGAAAGCCAACAAGAAACCTTCATTTCATGGAACATTTACTCATCTCCTGTTGCACTGTTCATGGCAGATCATGGGGAGAAGCCTACTAGGACGCTCGCTCTTGGGTACCTGCATCCATCACAGAGAATGAAAAAGATGAGAAACTATGAAGAACGTGATCTGAGAGCCTCCACATGAAGCCAGCCCATGCTTGGATACTTGGTGACTTTCATGCAAACGTCAGAAATAGGCAAGGATGATGGGAAGAACAGGAATCACGAAAGTGGAGAGAGAAAGGAGAGGAAGGGCAAAGTCTCCTTCGCTCTCCTTCACTAAGTTCTTGCTCCTCTAAGATGCTGAAGGCAAGCACCATATAACAGGACAAAGCAGACAGGAAATGACTCATTATGGATACTGGAGACATTCTGCACAGAAGGACTCGCACTCATAGGAACAGCAATGAGAAAAGCAGCTGCACTCGACCAAACATACCTGCTGGGCAGAGTTGGACTGCCCTATAGGGCGAAGATGAAAATGAATGCGAAGCTAGAAGAATGAAAGTGGGAAGAGGATGTGGCGTGCAATGAAGAGAACTCCAGGCTGCCTGCTGGAACCAGTTATCGAGGCTGAGAAATGAAGGACTTTGACACCAACTAAAATGTTTTCATTGAAAAGTTCAGCCAGTGCTGATCAGTTGCCACAAGGAGGAGCCCAGATGAGCCCAAATCCGTCTTGGTCGGCAAACACTTGACTTATTGGCCAAGTGGAGAGAGACGGCAGCTAGAAGAGACTTAGAATGGAGCAGACAGGCTTTCACAGCACGCCAACCACCGTCACCAGTGACTGAAGGACTTAAGGCGTATCAGAGCCTGTTGTACTTGGGGCTCCCGCTGGGTGTTAGACCAAAACAATGGCTTAAGAACCCTGCCTGCCTGACAAGATACTTCCCACAAGTGTGAAAAAATATACACGTTTCCGTGAAACATCCGTAGAAAGAGCCATACTCGGTGACCCACAGATGAGCCCAGACAGACAACAGGGAGCTGGCACAAGCTCCCCATCGCCGTTAGCCGTGACTATGGAAGAGGCGCTGGAAATGGAGAGTGAGCAGAGCCCACATTGAACCAGAGAAGTCAAGGAATCAGGATTCCTTTGGGAAGCTGCAAAGTGATTTTAATAACTTCAGATTTCTTCCTGAAACAAAGGACCAGATTTTTAATATCAATATTCCACCAGTGATGATGTAGGACTGTGACCTTGGGCAAGTCACTTAACTCTGCCTCAGTTTCCCCATCTGTCAAACGAGCTGGAGAAAGAAACGGCCAACCACTCTAATATCTTTGTGAAGAAAACCCCAAGTAAGGTCACAGAGAGTCAGCCTTAACTGAATTGACTGAACACACTCCATCACAGACTCTGAAGACTGGGTCGTCTCCCCCAGAAGGCCAGGGGGAAGCTCATGGTATGTGCAAATACGTGCAGCACTGTAGGATCCGGGACCTGTTCAAGAAAGTCCGTTTAAGTGATGTCAGAGACACCGACGACCAGAAAAGACTTGGATCCAGAGCTCAGAGGGACCCCAGAGGCCATCCCACTCATTCCCTTCGTTTTACAGATGAGGAACTGAAAACACGAGGAGTTTAGTTGATTTACGAGGGTCACCCAGCCAGTCAGAGTCTCAGGCAGGTTGTGAATTCGAGTGTTCCTGGTGTCCGGGCGCCGTGCCGCCTTGCTGCCTAAGAGGAGGAGCTCACAAGCAGGAACAAGCGACAGCTGGCCAGATGTCCCATCGGCCCCTTCCCAGCGTCAGAAGCACTTGAGAAAGGCTCCCGGCATCCCAGATGGGCCCCCTTTGGTCAGCTTGTGGGAAACCGGAGCAAGAGTTAGCCAGGACGGACACACGGGAGCGGCGCAGCTCTTTGTCATTGGAGGATGCCTACCCTGTGAGGGCACACGGGAGCCCGGCCCGGCCCCGATGGCCGCCGGGGGTCAGCCTGCTGGGCTCTCCTCCAGGATGGGGGGCTCCTCTGCAACGGGCTCTTTTCAAGTCCCAAAGATGGAAGACGCAGCCCAGTGACCAAGCTGGCGAGGAGCCGCTCCGGCGTAGCCAGGCTAGTCCTCGGACAGCCAGCGGGGCGTCTGTTGTACAAGGAATGCCCAGAGCTCTCCCGCTCAGCCGTGGGGCCCACTCAGGGAGGCGTCCCTGGGGGGCCCTGTTGTGGAGACCAGGACGGTTATTTTTATGGCACTTATACAGTGTTCTCTGAATAGTTTATGTCCGTTACCTCGTTTGATCTTCCCAGAAAGGGTGCCGAATTCACAGAAGCCGGACGTGCGTCCCACAGAGGCCAGAAAGTGGGGGGTCTTCGCTTCGGGGCACAAAGTAGGGGCAGAGTTCTGAGCTTGGGGTGAAGTCGGGGGCGTGGAGAGCTCATTCCCGAGGGATGGTCTTCTACGCAGACTAGCGGACGGGAGGAAGCACCCCGAGCCCGGCCAGACTAGAGCAGGGACGTTCCGGGACTTCGCTCAGTAACTCTTGAGGCTATTTGCGTCGCCTCCCCTGGCCAGCGGGAGCTCTCACCCCACTTTTACTCGCTTCCTTTATTCCTAGACTGTATTTCTCCGGAGAGTGTCCTGAGAGAAGAGCAAAGGAGAGCCTAAAACAGGGCTTTCCTTCCTCCGAGGGGCTGTGAGGAAAGGGATTAGGGAACCCCAAAACTCCAGCCAGGGGGCGTTTTATCCCGAACTTGTGACTCCCCAGCTTGCAGGCGGCTTCGGCCTGGTTGCCCCACCAGCCCCGGGAGCTTTGCTCGGCGAGGTACGTCGTGTCTGTAGCCTGGGATTCATTCTTACAAGCGAGGAAGCTGAGGCTCTGCTACGTTCAGTGACTTGTCCAAAGTCCCATCAATGGCGAGTGGGAGAGGCAGAGCTTGAATCCGGGTGCCCCGACCTGTGGGCCAGGCCGTGCCGCCTCCCCCTCAAACAAAGGCCCCCTCCACCGTTCATCTTTCTCCATTCAGAGCTGGCAGGGGCTTCAGAGGCCACTGAATCGAACACCCTCATCTTCCAGAGAGGGAAACTGAGGCCCAAAAAGTTAGGGGCCTGACCCGAGATCCCCCAGAGAGTGGCAGGCACAATTCGAACCCTGGTCCTCGGACTCCATGCTAGGCAAGGTGTGCTCTAGGTTTTAGCGAATCATTCGATAAAACATCTCTTACTGTCATTGTGGAATAGTTGGAGAAATGTATGAGCCAACGGGCCCAAATCACCAGTTTAATTAACCAAGAAACAAGCTTGGGTCATGCTGAGACCCTCCATTTGGGGGCACAAATGGACAGACAAGCTCAGGGGAAGGAGCTACGAGCGCTTATTGGGGGCCGACGGCGGGCCAAGCAGACTTTGGGGAGGGAGTCCGGCAGCTGGAGGGAGCAGGAGAGGCTTCCGGGTCCAGGAGCCTGGATCCTGGAGCTGGCGCTGCAAGGAAGCCTGGACTTCACTCAGTCCGTCTGCCTTCTCGGAGGGCTCCAGAAGCACCCAGTGCCCGCCTGGCTGGGCCTGGGCCGGGCTTGACGGACTGGGAAGCAGGAAGTTTGCAGGACGGTGGATCGGCCAGCGGCGCTGAGCTGGGACCCTGCCCGGAGGAGGCAGCCCTGCCAGAGTCCAGAAGGGCAGGGGGCGCCAGAGCAATCGCTCAGACCCAGGCCCCGAGGAAGGAATGAAAACCGGGGAACGCTGTAGTATACAGAATTGGGGTCATATAGTTTTTTCTAGCTTTGGCTGAGTTCCAAAAGCTGTTAGGTTTTGGAATCTTGAGGAGAAAAGGCAGTTGACTGGATCTTCCGTAGAGGGAGGTGGTCAATGAGCGAGCTGCTTTGATTACCTGGCTTTAATATTGAAATTTAGCCTAGCTTTGATATATTTACTTAAGAAATTATTATTTTAGATAAATCCTTTATATCTTCCTTTCCTATTACCATCCCTGCCTTTTCCCTCCCTTACCTATATGTTGTGAAGTTAATAAGGAGAGTAATTAGAGAGGAGTTAATTCTGTGAAGGGTTACCTAATTGACAGCCTTAGTTATAGTTGGTCAGTCATCATTTATTCCCTTTAGATAGCACCTAGTAAAAACTGAGTTTAAGGCAGGTCCTTACTCAGACTCCATCTTTACTTCCCTTCCCCCCTGAGGTTCCTGAGACAACTGATAGGGCTCTCTTTTGATCCACCTTCCTAACAAACATCCTTCAAAGAAAATAAACCCTTTTGTTTCAACAGCCCTATTAGTGTAATTTGTCTGTTAGTTATCAAGAGGGGAGAAGAGAGAAAGAGACAACATACTCTGGGCTCAGAGGGAAGCTGGGCATCCATCTTGAAGGAAGGTGTAACTTCAAAACGGGTCCCTTCCTGTGAAATTAACTAAAGCCTGTTTGTTAATTTCAGTCTAGTCTATTTCCCTCAGCCTGTGTTTGAGTCTAAGTCCCAGTCTGTAAGCCTGCTGTGTTTGTCTGTTTAGTTTAATTTCTCTTCTCCCTGAAGATCTCTGTTCCCTTCTGTGTTATACTCCTGACTTCAGTCCTATTATACCCTGAATCTCCTTTAATCCCAGCCTACCTGAAACCGAGATTACCCACTTAGCAAGTCTCCAACATCCTCCTTTCAATTTCCCTTATCCCAAACACCTTTCCTCAAATTACCCACATAACAACGCCCATCAGAATCTGCAAAGACCCTCCAGATCTCATCTCCGGGAGGAGCATTGAGAGCCTCTTGATCATAAGCGACCAGTTCTGTAGCAGTGGATGCCGGAGGCAGCCAAAGCTCAGGGGCTGGGAGTAACGGGCCTGGAGTCAGGAAGAGGCGAGTTCAAATCCAGCCTCAGATACTGCCTAGCTGTGTGACCCTGGGCAAATCACCTCACTTCTGACTGCCTGACAAAAGGATCCACTGGAGAAGGAAATGGCAAACCACTCTTTCCTTACCAAGAAACCCCATGGAGAACTCTGGTGCATGGGGTCAGGAACAGTCCCTTGGAGCAATGGATAGACCCATAGAAAGAGCCAAGTTCAAATTCTATCTCAGATACTTACTGTGACCCAAACAGGTCACTTAATCTGCCTCAGCCTCAGTTTTCTCTTCTGTAAAAATGAAGATTAATAATCCCAAGAGGATCAAATGGGATCACATTTGTGAAGGGCTTTGAAGACTAGTTATTATTCTTCTTCTATGGCCGTATTTCCACCCCATTAATAATAATTTGTATCATCTGTGTTATGCTTTAAGGTTTGCAAAACAACTTACAAATATCATTGATTCTGATCCTCATAAAAATGCTGAGAGGCAGGCAGGTGCTTTTGTCTTTACAGAGGAGTAACTGGGGCAGGCAGAGGTCAAGAGACTTGCCCAGGGTCATACGGCCAGGAAGTGTCTAAAGACAAATTTGAGGCCCCACATTTCTTGCCTTCCGAGACTAGCCAATGTACCACCCAGCCGCCTCCTTAGAACATAGATTTTTCTTTCTCCCACCGTTTGGTTGGATCTAGTCTATTTTATGTCATCTTTCAGATCCATAGTCAGCATGTCACGCAGTATTTAATCCAAGGACTCAGCTCTGGAATTGTAGATGTAATTGTAGACTTGGGAACCAGAAGGGCAAAGCAAGGAAAAGTTCTGTGAAGCATCTTATAAATATGAGGCCGTGATTCGAACTCCTTGCTTTGGGGCTGACTCACAGCGAGGGGCCAGTCCTGTGGAGCAGACGTTCCAGGCCATTGTTGGGCAAAGGACAAGCCTGCTTGTCTCCCCCTAAGCACGAAGGAGGAGGGGCGAGCCCCCACCAGAGGGGAGCCATGAGGCGGGCGAGGCAGTCGCCGCTCCCCTGTGAACTCGAGCAAAGCCATTCGCTCCTCTTCCTCTCCCCTCTTTCTGCCATAAAATGAGGACTTTGGAATGGAAGAACTTCAAGGGGTCTTCCAGGTCCAAGTCCTCGACTCCGGCAGCCCTGCAGGAGACGGTCTTTGGGCCAGCCGTGGTGCGAGCACTGAGTCAAGGGAAGCGCCATTTCCCTTGGCTGCAGGGATTCCCTCGAGCCACAGGATGGCCCTTTGCTGTTACCATTTCCCGCTTTCAGACAACCCCGTCCTGAATCTCGGGGGGTCGATAAGAACCTTCGCTCCCTCTCGCACTCTGGCCCGACGGGACGCTTGCAGGAAAACAGAAAAGATCTGCGGCTCTGCAGAGGGCCAGCGCCGGGCTTTGGGCCGCTTCCCGCCAGGGTTCGGCTCTCTCATACGTTTTCTCTTCTTTGCCACTTCAGAGTTCCAGGCCCAGCCACGAAAGCAAGCTGTCCACCAGGCGGTCGTCCCGGGAGGACAAGTGGGTGGGTTCCGTTTCCCCATTTCGGTCCTCTGTCCGGAGGCTGCAGGTTTTGAAGCATGAGCTTTGTGTGACTCCCTCCTTACTCACGTTCGGGTGGACTCCCCGGCCGGGGTGTCGGGGGCCTGGCGCAGGGGCGCCCGTCTGGGGGCCAGGCCAGAAGCTCGTGCGCCGACTGTGCTTGTTCGTTAGGCAGTCGGTGACCCTCACTTTTCAGGTCGGCTTCCAGGAGCTCTGCGCCTCTTGGAGCCCCCCAAATGTCTGCCCGTCACCCGACAACGGGTCGATGAAAAGCTGATATCACACGTGGCAGTAGTCGATCGCCCGTTGTATTGGCGTCCGTATAAAATTAGTCTGTATCTACGTATCCCCATTAGTATCTATACATTATATAATAATTTTTAATTGTTATAGAATTGCATAACTATAATGAGTATAGATCAATCCCAGCAGACTCGTTGGTTCATTAGGGATGAATTCAAGGCCTGGAATGTCACCGATATAGAGAACTTATAGAGGAAAAAAAACCCAACAATGACCCATGAAAACGCCTGCAGTTTGCAGGCTTGGGAAGGTCCCTGGAAGGGCAGCTACGTGGGTCAGGCTGGGAGACAGGAGGTTCTGGGTTCAAATCCAGCCTCAGACACTTCTCAGCTGTGTGACCCTGGGCAAGTCACTTACCCCCATGGCCCACCCTTACCACTCTTCTGCCTTGGAGCCAACACACAGTATTGATTCTAAGACAGAAGGTGAGGGTTTAAAATAATAATAATAATAATACTCCCATTAGTAAGAGAGGCAGATTGGCTTGCTTTGCTTTGACCAGAATGTGATTTTGCCGACCAGCCAACATCTTCCTTCCTCTCTGATGCTCTTCCTCCATTTCCCCGAGTTTATTTTGCCCTTTAGGGATCCCGTAACCCGTTTGCCGTGGGAATGACTAACCAGAAGGGCTGAGCCTCTCTGCCTCCTCTCTCACTGCCTTCTTCTCCCCCTTTTCTCTGACTCCAGGGCTCCTACTACTCGGACCTCGGGCTTTCCTGCGGCGGCAGCCTTCCCTCCCGGCCGGTGTCGGCCTCCCAGAATGGAGCTCGGGTCTGTCATCTCCCCTCTCCGGGCTCCCCCCACCCCCGTCCCTGTGTGGCTTTGCGTTGAACGACTGTCATGGCTCACTCTGTCTGCTTGCACGCTTCTGCCTCGCCGAGAGAGTAATCTGTGGAGAACTCTTAACACCGTCCCTAATGGTGGCCATTTCTGTTCCAAGGGAAGGGGTAGCTCAGGGGATCTGGGGGGGCCTTTGAATAGGCCCGGCTCACGGCCGAGATTCTCCCCAAACAAACACACGCACGCTCAACCTATTTTTTATTTAGAGAACGTTTTGGGGGTGTTAGTGAGCCCCAAACAAAGCTGGTGTGCGTGCAGAATCCGTTTGGGGGCTTCCCTTCCTTTTCCGGCCCTCGTTGCCCATTTATTGTCCTATTTGCCGTGGCCATTTTTTTCTCCTAAATGTGTCCAGGAAGAGCTTTGGAGGCCTTTTCTGTAATCAGAGTTGTTCGTCTCGGAGAAGTGGGGAGACGGGCCCCGTTTTGGGGTCACTCCTCTCCATATGTTTCCTGTTTTCGGAGAGCCGGAATCGCCTCCCAGGCCCCAAGGGGGGGATTGTTTTTTTAGTTCTGTTTTCTCTCGGACACGCTTTCTGTTCTGGAGGCGGAGAGCAGGGGCCCAAAGGACGATTCTTTGGGAGGTGGAATGGCCCATTTTATGCATGCTGGTGTGGATGTTCGTGAGTGATCAAGATGGCGGCAGGGGCCCAGGCAGACCCAGGCGGCAGCACCCGACTGAACCGTAGTATCGGAGGCGGCTTTTATTCAGGGGGTCCCAAGAGTTTGAGTGCCTTTCAATACGTGCTTTACCGCTGCCCCAAGACTTTGGGGACGGCCTCTCTCCAGCCCAGAAGGGAATTCCTCGGGAACATTCACGGCGCATTCATTCTCACGGGAGTGCCGCTCCCGCCCTTCCTGACCGGAGGCCCTATCCGGCTTGCCAGACTCCGATGGGAGCCTTTACCGCTCCGTTTTTCACTCTTGTACCGAAGGGTGCCTTAAAGTTCCCAAGAGAGAGGGCAGCCATGGATAGAGAGCCAGGCCTGGAGCCGGGGGGTCCTGGCCCGAGACCCTTCCCAGCTGGGAGACCCTGGGCAAGTCACTTCTCCCCATGGCCTAGCCCTGACCGCTCTTCTGCCTTGGAGCCAATACAATACAGAAGGGGAGGCTCGTTCAGGGCCTCCTCCTGTTCCTGGTTTCCTGCCCTCCACGTCTGTCTGTTACTAACTCTTCCCCGAGCATTTTCTCGGGCTGTCCTTGGGGGACCTCCTGCTCTCGGGGTGCTTTTCTTCCATCCTCGTTCTTCCGTGTGAGGAGACACCCAGCGCTTTCCTTCCACTAGAGGGGCTCCGAGAAGTCTGTCAGTGATATTTGTGTGAATTCAGCCTGTTTCCGATGGCCCACCAAAACGTACTCCAGGCCATTCTGTGCTGAAGGACTGAGGAGGAAAAACGGCCCCCTCGCTGGCTTTGGGGTGAAATCCTGTGCTTGATTATTTCTGTATTATTCTCTGTTACCCTCTAGAGCAGGGCTCGGCAACGTACGGCTCTTTCGAGGGCCAGATAGGGCTCTTTCTGCAGGAGCCATAAAGTCCATTTTTTCCAGGCGCTGTTACAGGAGCGGCACTGGGAGCACTGGACGGCTCTCACGAAATTACATTTTAAAAAATGTGGCATTTGTGGCTCTCACAACCAAAAAGGTTGCCGACCCCTGCTCTAAAGGATCCTATATAAATAAATAAATGAATGAATGAATATTATTCACAAACTAAATTATTAACAAAGGGAAAGAAAGGGTAAAGATCCCTGGCTCTGGAGTCAAAGGGCCTGAGTTCAAGTCCTGCCTCTAATATATAACCCTTTTGTGACCTTGCACAAATGCCTTATTCTCCCGTGCCTCAGTTTCCTCATCTGTAAAAGGTTGGGGTTTGGATCCACCGGATTCAGAGGTCCCTTCCAACTCCAGATCTGTGATCTCGACCCCTTTGGCTCCTTTTTCCCTTCTCTAATTAATCTAGACATCCTCACCCAACACCCCACGATGAAACCTCTTGATGAATGGCTTGTTGTTGATGGACTTTTTGAACCCAACCATGTGCTTCTCTCCTCTAGTCTTCCTTGCTTTACGGCGATGGGACGGCCGCCTGGCGCTACAGGGTGGGTGCGCTCGCTTTGCCGTCCTCCTTCCCTCGGGCTCTGGCCGAGGCCCGTCGGGGTCCCTCCCTCATCGCATGGGCCGCCACACTGTCCATCTCCTGAACTGCACCGCAGGGTCCAGCCGCATTTTGTGTCTTTGGGCTTTGGCGACCCGAGTGCTGGGGGGCTGCTCAAGGGTCCTCCTCTGAGCGGTTTCCTAGGAAACGGGTGGACAAGGAGGGGCCGCCGGGACCCTGCGCAGGTCCAAGGCCTGCTCTCCGGCCGTGAATTCTCTTTGGGGTCAGACTCCCATTTTGGCCTCCTGCCTGTCCGGCCTTTGCTGAGCTGGTAAAACTAACCGGTGTGAAGGGAAGCTCCCCCCTCGGAGCTCTGCCACCTAGATGGGCGGCCGCCGGGGGAAACTCCCCTAATCCAGACCCTTCCTAGAGTCCTGGGGACGAGGGAGACCCCGAAAATGGTTCTCCGCAGGTACAGAAGCAGCCAGAAAGAGCCTGGGGGAGCCGCCGCCCATCGGGCGAGACCTTTCTAAAAGCCGGCCAGGAGGGCAGTTAGGACGCGGCCGAGCTGACCCAGAGCCCAGCCCGACTTCCCCTCCCTCAGAGGGCCAGAGAGCGGGTTTGGCCAGCGGAGGGACTCCCAGCTTGGTCCCTCCCCTCCCCCCACGAGGCTGGGCGGTGCGGATGGCCCTGAAGGAGTCTTTGTACTTCTGCCCCGGGTTCTGGGTGGGGATTCCCCGTGGCGCCTCCGGGCCTGGCGGCTGGGCTCTCCCTCTGGCCCGGGGCACGGCCTGGGCTGGGGGCTCGCGGTCTGCCACGTGACCTCCCCTGCGCGGCCCCGCCCCCTCCTGAAGCTCCGCTCTATTGCAGGCCTCCGTGGCGTGTGACGAGAGCGTGTACGGCGGGAGCCGGAGATTCAGCGCCCCCAACGCGCACCCTGTAAGCTGCTCCGGGTCGTCGGCGCCCTGGGGGGGGGGGGGGGGCCGCAGCCATGAAAGCTCGTCTTCTGTTCGGCAGTCGCAGGCGCCGGCGGGACTCCTTTTTTAAGCCCAAACCTCCTTCGATCAGTGACTGGGCCAGGGTCACCCCGACGGGAAGCCTCTCCTGCCTCTGGGGCCGGCCGGCCTCCTTCTTGCTCCCTGACAAAGTCGATTTCGGAGCCCAGGCCTGAGCAGAACCGCCGCTGGGCCTGCACCGGGTCCCTGGTTCCGGCCTGGCCCTTCAGCCCGTTCCAAACTTAAATGTCCGGCCAGATTCCGTTTCTTTTTCTTTCTCCGTTTAGAGAAATGACGGGCTGAGGGGCAGCTTGCCTAGACCGGAGACCCCAACATGCGGCCGGGCAGTCCTGAATCAGCCATGCGGTCACGAATGACTCGTTTGACCTCAGTTTCCTCATCTCTAAATTGGGTCTATCTTGATCGCTCGTGGCGGCAAACACTCCCTAGAGGGAGGGAATCATCGCCTCTTGTGACTAGCAAAAGGAGTCCCTCAAAGTCGAGCTTCTTTGCCGCCCCCCCAAGTTTATAGATGAGGAACCTGAGAACCAGAGCATTTAGGGACTTACCCAAGGTCATTCGGATGGTACGTAGCATTCGAACCCAGAACCAGTGCTGCTTCCACTGAGCCACAATCCAAATGAGAGTGTACGTCTGCCCTGGAAGGAAATTCTGCTTACCGCCCCTAAAAGTGCCGTCTCCTACGGTCAGGCATGATAAAAATAGGCCAGTATCCCAGCCAGCTTCGGAGCAGTTAGTTAATACTAACAATAAGAGCTCCCCTTTATATACTATTTGTCTGGGCCCAGGCTGGGTGAAGCACTTTACAAGGATTACTTCCCCTGATCTAACCCTGGGAAGCAGCTGTTGTATTATCCCTATTTCATGGTTTGGGAAACCGAGTCAAACAGATTAAGTGACTCTCCCAGGGTCACACAGCTAAGAAATGAGGTTGGATTTGAATTCAGCTCCTCTATGCTGTGCAGACACAGCCTCTCGCTGTTCCTTTTTTCTCTGCCTAGAAAAGGAAATGAGAACGTTATTCCTCAGGGAAAGGGATTCCCTAATAGGCACTTAGTGAAAAAGAATCCAGATCGTGGATTCAGTCGGAGCCCCCCCAAGGCTAAGGGGGCAGCCCTAGCCCACGCTCAGCTCATGCTTCACGGAATGCTCTGGGTGCGAGAGATGCAGAAATAAATAGGAGCAACAGAGCCCCTCCACGGGGCGGGCGAGGCACCGCCTGAGGTGGAACAGGAGAGAAGTTCCTGGCCGGGCGCTGCTAGAAGCCCCCCACACATGTCCTGTTCAATCTAGACCCCGCTTGTTCCTGGGCGGAGGGGAGCCACGAAGTCGGGCTGATGGGGTGAAGCGGCTGGGGGGGGCTTTGCTTTCCAGCGGAGTGTGCGACGGCCTTCTGGCCCCCCTTTGCTCCACTCGGGCCGATGGGAGGCCTCCTCCGAGCAAGCCGCCCCGACGCCTTGGGGAGCCCCTTTTCTTTTTCTAAGTTTATTCGGGGAGCTTCCTTAGACCCCATTTCCATGCGTGTCTTCCTCCCCACAAAGCCCCGGGGCAGCAGCTGCTTCTGGGTCTGCCTCTGCCCGCCCGCTAACCGCCTTCCTCTCTTTCTCTCTCCGTGTCGTGGCGCGGGTAGCCCTCCGAGTACAGCGGCTGCCTGGGCTCCGGATCTCGGGCTTCCTCCAGGGCCGGCTCCGCTCGGGCAAGTCCAGTGGTGAGCACGTCTTCCTTTCTCTCTCGCTCTTTGGGGGTGGCTGGCCTTGAGGGCCGGACACCGGCAGAGAAGGGCTCCCGGGGGGCCAGGGCTCGCCTTTTGTCCTCTACGGCGCCCGGGCTCGGTGTCTTTCCTAAGGGATGATGGTGACCTTGGATCAGTCATGAACCCTCTCTGCCTTGGTTTCTCTCTACAGCATTTGGATTAGTTGACTGGCCAGCCCTAAAAGCTTTGTGATTCTCTTGCTTTTCACCAATTCAATCTCATCTGCTCTCAGCCAATCTGATCTCACTGAAAATGGTGGGGTTTTCGAGAATTCCCCGAAGGGCAGCTCTAACCCGGTCAGTCCCCTGCTCTGTAAAGCCCAGTGGCTCCCATCGCCTCCAGGATCAAATACAGAATGTTCTGTTTAGCATTCAAGGCCCTGCAGCCTTCTTCCAGGCTCCTTACCCCCTGCTTCCAGCACATACTTTTCCATCGAGGCACAGCGGGCTCCTGGCCGCTCCATGAACAAGACTCTCTCAGCTCCAGACATTCTCTCTGGCTTTTCCCAATGCCTGGATCATTCTCGCATCCCATCTCTGCCCTCTGGCCTCCCTGGCTTCCTTGAAGACCCATCTCCGTAGCCACCTCCTACAGGAAGCCTTCCCCACCTCTCCTAATGCCAGGGCCTTCCCTCTGTGAGCCTCCCTCGATGGCTCCTTTGGATAGATTTGCTTGTTGTCTCCTCCATGGCACCGGAAGCCCCTGAGGGCAGAACCTGTCTTTTCTCTCTATCCGCACCCACTAAATGTTTACTGAATGAGGACAGAGAAGGAAATGTTAGAGGTGCTTCTGGGGAGAACACGGAACCCTCGAGGGTTTGGCTTCAAGTGGCCTGGATCCGATCCACCGGTTCTGTGCTCGGGCACTCAGCCAGCCTTATGTGGAAGGTGTAGAGAGAAGCTGAGAGGATCAGCTGGGTGCACCCCCAAACTGAAACAGCACCCACAAGTCGGCTTCGGAGTAGGTTTCCTTATCAGGGAAGAAATAGAAGCTTTTGTTGGGATGCCCACATGGCCAATGGCAGGGAAGAAGGCCTTGGGACATTAGCCCCCAGGTAGGCTTCAGCTCTTCATGAGCGACTGAGCGAGCGCTCCCCCAGAACTGTCGGCTTTGTCAGATTGCTTATTTTAATTAACAGCTTATAAATAGAGCATGATAAAATCTTTATTGTAAAGTGACGGAGAAGTAGGAACCTGGGTTCCCCCCCCCCAAAAGAAGAAAGCCCAGGAACTGATGGTTAAATTGCACACAAAGCCGAAATAGCAAATAAATATTCATTAATGGACATATTAGGGTTTGAGTGTTTGGGGGGGGCCTTGAATTGTTTTTTCTTATCCCCTTTTTCCTCCTCCTCACCCAGTTTCTTTTTAGTGGGACTAGAGAGCTTCCTGTATGAAGTCCTTCGTAGCAGATTTCTTTACTTCCTTGGTGACTTTGAGCAAGTCACTTCCTTCTCTACCCAGGGTCTCACAGCTAGTAAGAATCCGAGATTGTCTTTGAACCCAATTCCTCCACCAGGGCCACCAGCTTTCCCTTGAACTCACAGGAGCTCCTTATTTTGGTTTGGACTTTGTTCCGGGCGACATACCAGCATGCCATCATTTTCCGGAATGTGCCTTAGAGAGAGCCAAGTGACCTTTGGGCCGATGCCTCGGCCTCCTGTAGCAGGGTTTGGTGGCTTGAGCACACAGAGGCTCGACGCCATCATGATATTGTAATAGTGAGTCACATCGACAAAGCCCTTTATGACTGCAGGATCAGCAGGACACTTGGGAGGCCTCCGTGAGATTATGGAACAAAGGTTCTGGGCCCTTCGGGGAGGAGGAAGGAGCAGAGATTTCTTAATTCCAAAATTTGGGGCAGCTAGGGGGTTTGGTGGCCTAGACACAGAAGATCCTGGGACCAAATCTGGTCTCAGATACTTCCTGGCTATATGACCCTGGGTAAGTCATTAGCCCCAATTTTCTAGCCCTTCCCAGTCTTCTGCCTTGGAACCCATGTGCAGTATTGCTCCTAAGATGGAAGGAAAGGGTTTATAAAAGTTCCCAATCCTTGAGACCCCTTTAAAAAGGGCAAATGTGAGAGAGCTCAGATCTAAGAAACTTTTATTCCAAAAGGAAAAAGGAGAATCACGTCTGAAATATTAAAATGGGGAGAAATGGTCATCGTTGTGAATCCCATGACCCAAACAGGGAAGCTCGTCCTTTCCTCCCCCAGGAGGTGGCCAGGCAGGCAGAGACAGGAAGTGACCCGTCCACTGGACAGTCTAGAGTTCTGTCCTCCTGTAACAGTGCTGAAGAGTCTCGAATAGACGGTCCGATGGTTAGATGAGAACTGTGTGGCACCCACAGAGGGCAGAGAAGGGAGATGCCATGGTGAGAAGGGTCGGACGCTCAGAACCTGGAGGCGCCATCGCCTTCTGTTCCTGCTCTTCCATATTTGCCAACTGAGATCTTGTCCTTTCTTTTTTCCTTTTTTGGCAGGTCGAAGAGAGGCCAGAAAAGGACTTTACAGAGAAGGTAAGACCGTCCATGTAGTCACGGTTTATATCTTGTCACCTTTAAACACGATGGCTTTAATGCTTTCACAATTCACAGATGAAATGAGGAAAAGCATATTCTTAATTTTCCGAAGCAGGAGAAGAGGCATCCGGGGACTAGACTGTGATGGCTTGGGGAATTCTGAGCTCTAACGTGTCCCCCAGGGGGCTTCCTCTGCAGATTTCTTCCTGTGTGGGGCAGAAGGGTTAGTGGGTGCCGGGCCGCCCCTGAGCTTCCCTGGGAAAACCTTGGGAGGGCACATCCAGGAGTGGCCACCCACTGCCCAACGGCCAGTTTCCTGGCTTGGAAACATAGCAGAAGGGTTGGGATGTGTCTCTGTTAGTCCTGTGTCAGTTTAGAGACTTTTGATCCAATGTTTGGTCCAAAGCAATTTTCGGGTCTGAAAAGGGTCTCTTAAAATATTTTAGGGATCTCGCAACATGCCCAGCTTATCCGCAGCCACGCTGGCCTCTCTGGGCGGAACGTCCTCGCGGAGGGGCAGCGGGGACACCTCCATCTCCGTGGACACCGAGGCCTCCATCAGGGAAATCAAGGTAAGCTGTCACCGGGTGATTTCTGCCGTGAAAGCCAGCCTTCCACAAAGGCGGAGCATTTTTCCTCCCATCATGCTCCTGCCGTGTTTGTCATTCTGTTTGACTGGACCCAACTCCAGAAGCAGAAGGAACCTCTGAATGGGAAACCCCAATTTATAGTTCAAAAGGAGACGTCAGAACGATGCCGGGCATTCACCCAGAGCTGCAAACATGGTGCCTCCGTCAGACCCAGGCAGGTCTCCTAGCAGGTGCAACAGAGCCTAGGACAACCTGATGATTTGTCCTTCGGGTCCATGTGCGAGTCACTGCAGGGAGCACAAATCTGTCTCCAGGCACTTTGTCGGGGGGCCTGCTGTGTGTCAGGGACCCAACTAGACCCCAGAGGTGCAGAAGCCAAAGGCCCTCGGCTTTAAGAAGTTTGCATTCATGTTCAGCCCCTACTATGTGCCAAATGCAGGGGATCCAACAACCAAACAAAGCCACAGTCCTCCCCCCTGGGAGCTTTATTGCAATGGTAGAGGGACGGCGTCGATGGGAGGAGGTGGGGCTGTGGGGAGCAAGAGGTGGCAAAAGAGAACTTCTTTGTGGGGCTGCCACCCGGGAGCCCCCAGTTGAAAGAATGAAGCTGAGCCAGAGGGCTTATGGGCCATCCGCTCTCACGCTTAAGGCTAGATCAGAAGTGTGAAGGCCTTCTGTCTCCAAAGAAGGTTGTTTTAAGATTCCTTTAGGAAAAGAACTTTTTCTTCATTCCAATGTGATTCGGACCTGGGAGGCGCCCTTTCTGGGGTGCAGAGCTAGGGGGGTCTCAAGCAGGCATCTAGGCCAGTTCCCTCATTTTGGAAAAGAGGAAACGGACCCAGAGGGAAAATGACTTACCCAGAGTTGTGTGAGCAGTGTACAAGTGGCAGAACTGGGACCCGGATCGGGCCCTTTACTCCAGATCCATTGCTGCCCTTTGTGTCAACCATTCCATAAGAGACTCTGCGGGGTGGTTCAGCAGGGCAGAAGGGACCTCCTCACCTCGGGGTGCACTGGTTCCTTTAATTATTTGTGGGAGTTTTGTCATTTGGGAAATCAGGGACAGAACTCGATGGATGTGCCCAGACCCAGAAGCCCGTCAGCTCCAGGGGACGTCCCTGGCCTCTGTGTGTGCGACCCCCGTCCATCTGTCTCTGTGACATCCTTCCCGTTTTTGCCATTTCCCTCAGGAGATCAATGAGTTGAAGGACCAGATTCAGGATGTAGAAGGCAAATACATGCAGGGCCTGAGAGAAATGAAGGTATCTGTCCGGAGGCTGCTTGGTGGCCGCGTGTGATATTAACCCAGATTAACTTGGGCAGAGGAAATCCTCACCAAGAATTCAAACGGAAATTAGACTGAAATTCAAATTAAATTCAAGTTTAAAAAAAATGTTTTAATTAAAAAGAATCCAAAAAAGTCAGACTGGATCAGCGTGCTGCCCTTCACTAAAAGCACGCTGGGGATTTTTCTTAAAAACTCCACTTCCAGAGCAGCGATGCCCCCATTGGGTTTTCCATGAATCGGTCCTCTTTCCAAATAGAGCACGTGTGTCAGCTCACATCCGAATAATCACCATTTGATAGAAACGATCACTAACGTGTGTTTACTAGTGCATGCTGGGAGACTTTTTGTTTTGTTTTTTTAAACCCTTAACTTCTGTGTATTGGCTCCTTGGTAGAAGAGTGGTAAGGGTGGGCAATGGGGGTTAAGTGACTTGCCCAGGGTCACCCCGCTGGGAAGTGGCTGAGGCTGGATTTGAACCCAGGACCTCCCGTCTCTAGGCCTGACTCTCAATCCACTGAGCTACCCAGCTGCCCCCTTGGGAGACTTTTGAAGGCTTGAGAATCTGTTTTCCCGGGCTCCGTGGATCCTTGGCTTTCCCATCACACATAACACTGCTTGGGTTACTCACACGAAGACCCAGGGCTCTGGCTAGACGGTGTGTGTGGGGGTTCCGACGGGCTCGATGGCCCCCGATGAGGACTTTCTTGCGCTCTCCTCGGGAGAGAACAGCAGAGCAGGCAGGGGCAGGAGGCACAGTTCATTGAGTCCAACTGATCGCTTGCACAGCAGTCTCCACCACGGCCCCAGAATATCGGCCTCAAAGGCTGGGTGCCAGGAGTGAGATGTGTCGGGCTCTGAGGCCCGGGCACTTCCCCCAGGGCTTAGCTTGTGAGCAGGGGGGTCCCCTCTTCTCCCCTGGATTTAGGCATGGGGAATGAAATGGTGGCAGCTCTGCATGGGCAGGCTTACTCCCTTATTGGCGCCAGCCGTGCTCAGACTATTCCGGTGGGAGGTCAGGTGGGGACTCATCTGAATTCTCACCCCTTAAATGAAGGGCCTGCTCCAGGCCAGGCTCTGTGCTGTGCCAGGGAGGAGACGAGGCTGACGGCAGCCGGCCTTCTTGGAGCACCATGGAACGTGCAGAATGTCTTATGTCCATCCTCTTGTCTGGTCCCAGCAGTGGGAGATGAGTGGGATGATGCCCATCTTACAGAAGTGTTGACTGAGGCTCAGAAGTCACTCAGCTGGTAACGATCAGAGCTAGGACTAAAACCCAGCTCGTTGTTCCTGGGCCTGTCTGAAGCATCCTTGACAATCCAGCCCTCCTGAAGGCGGACGAAAATAGCTGTTTCCCTCCTCTCCAGGGATGCCCCCATGATTCTTTCAGTCCTCCGCCCTGTTGAGCCTGTGCCTAGAGTACAAAAGCCCCACTTCGTCATGTCCTGGACTGGCCCTTGAATATTCCTCCGGGTTCACTGTTCGTTCCCAAGCCAGAAGTTGCACTGACTCGGGACACACAGTGTAGGAGTGCTGGCCGGGTGGAAGGCTCTTCTTAGGCCTGCCATTTTAGTAAAGTACTTTCTGAATGGGTGGCTCTCTTAGTTCCTGCCTAGCAGGCACAAAAGATCATAGCTTTAGGGCCAGAAGGGACCCGAGAGGCCCCCTCGTGATCCTAGCCCTTCATCCGACAAATGAGGGAAACTGAGGCCCAGGTGGGTTGACTCGCCCAGTGACCCACCCTTGCTGGAGCCACGTTCTCCGACTCCCCAAGGTTCTTCTCTCGACCCTTCTTCATCCTATCTTAGAAACAGGGCAAGGATTTAGGTTCCGTCAGCACTGCCCAGAGGGAGCCTGGGGTGCCATTATGAAGATCTCACGGCGCCGTCCCTTTTCCAAGCAGCGACACCTCCGGGGGACGGGGAGCCCTTCCCACTTAGATGTCAGCCCACAAGTGCAGGGTCATCAGAACTCGATCCCTGGTCCTTCTTTGGCCCTCGAATAACACATTGAAAATCGGGAAACTAGAAGCTTCCGCGCCGTCCCTGCTAAATTCCCTTCCAGAATCGGGGTTGAGACCGGATGGAGATGGGCCACCCCGAGCTCGTTGGAGTCTTGGTTGAGCAGCGATTAGAGCTATTAGCGGCACCCTGTAAAGCTCTTTTCCGTTGTGGGGGTCTCTTAAAGCTCTAACAAGCTCCTCCTCCTTCCCCTCCCCTCAAAGCCCGACTTCCCAATAAGAGCCGCCTCATGACCGTCTTTCCTTCCTCTCCGTCCGGCCCCGGGGGCGGCGCTCTCCGCAGGACTCGCTGGCAGAAGTCGAGGAGAAGTACAAGAAGGCCATGGTGTCCAACGCCCAGCTGGACAACGAAAAGACCAACTTCATGTACCAGGTCGACACCCTGAAGGACGCCTTGTTAGAGCTGGAGGAACAGCTGGCCGAATCCCGAAGACAGTACGAGGAGAAAAACAAGGTGAGGGGCGGAGGAGGTGGGAGCGCGGGGTTCGCCCTCAGAGCCCTGGCCAAGGCCGAAACCGGGTCTATTGGGTCCTGGTCCTCCCCTCGCCCCGCACCCGACCCAACGGAACACGCGATTTCTTCTTTCTTTCTTTCTTTTTAAACCCTTTACTTGCTGTCTTGGAATCAATATTGCCTCCAAGGCAGAAGAGGGCTGCGAGCTGGGCCGCGGGGTCAGGACTGGCCCAGGAAGTGGTCCCCCAGCTGGGAAGCGTCCGAGGCCGCCTTAGAACCCAGGCTCTCGCGTCCCCGGCGCGGCTCTGTCCACGCAGCCCCCGGCGGCCCGATAGGTTTCCTCCACGTTTTTTACCTCTTAACCTCCTGACTTGGAATGATGCGGAGGAGCCGCCGCAGCTTTCTGAGAAACCTCATCGGCTCTTAAAGCCAAGAAAACGATTGAATCTCCTTGTCTTGGAGGGCGGCGGCCGCCTTCTCGGTCCCTCCTTAGCTTCCTCCTAGCATGCGGCCGGGAGGCGAGGCCTGGCCTAGACCACGACTGTGCCGGGAGAGGCCGCAGGAGCAGGTGGGGGGCCGAAGCGCGGCCGTGGCAGCCCCTCAGGAAACGGGCCGCTGCTGAGCTTTGTGAGCCTCGTCCTCGGGGAGCCACGCGTGTCCCCAGATACAGGGAGCGTCATGGGGGGGCGAGGAAGGGCTCCGCCAGGGCCCCTGGGAGAGGCGCTGAGGGGGGTCAGGAGGCTGCCGCAGGAGCAGCGGCTCTGGAGGAGGCACCCCGGAGGCGAGGCCTGCTGGAGACAGCCAGGAAGCCCCGAGGGCTGGGCCCAGGGTCGCCCTGCGAGGCCACGCTAGCCGCCGCACCCCCATTTTTAGAGGCGTTCACGGAGCCGAGTTAAGAGCCCCCGCTTGGAGGTTCTGCCTTTGCCGGAGCCCTTTTGTCCCCAGCACGTCCCCACGCCCTCGAGGCCCCTCCTGGGCCGGGCCGGGGATCCAGAAGAGCCTCCTTCCCTTCTCCTCCCCTCCTCACCGTCCTTCTTCTTTTCAGGAATTCGAAAGACAGAAACATGCCCACAGCGTGCTGCAGTTTCAGTTTGCCGAAGCCAAAGAGGCCTTAAAGCAGCGGGACGAGATGCTGGCGGTAAGTGGGCCCAGGCCGGTGCCGAGCGGAGGCTTCGCCCTCGCCCCCTGCCGGCCTCCCCCAGAGCCTCCCCGGAGGAGCCCCCGGCGGGAGGGTTCGTGGCCCGAGACGTCTCCTCGGGGCTTCCCGTGACGGGTTCTCTCTACGACGAAGGCGGCCTTCCCGGGGCTCTTCGCTGGCCGCCGGGCGCAGCTTCCTCCTGGCGCTGGGCAGCGGGGCCCGCGGCGTCCCTCTGGCCCTGGACAGGGGCCGGGATGGGAGCAGGAGGGTCCCCCGAACCCCCTTCGCCGGGTGACCTCAGCGGGAGGGGAGGCTCCCCCGCTGGCGGCTCCGTGTCGGGCCTCCGCCACAGGCTCCCCGCCCAGCGCCTCTGGGCGGATGGGGGCCCCCCGCCCGGCCTCTAACCTGCTCTGCTTTGTCTCCTGTGCTCGTGTCCGCAGGAGATCCAGCAGCTCCGGCAGAAGCAGGAGGCTTATGTGAGGGAGGTTTCTGATCTCCAGGAGACGATAGAATGGAAAGACAAAAAGATAGGGGTAGGAGCTCCCGCGTGTGCCGTCCGAACCCGCGCCCAGCCGGCGTCGTTCAGTGTAAAAGGCCGTCCCCTCGTCCCCGCGCAGTCCCAGGCCCCTTCGGGCTTCTCGAGCCCGGCGCCGTGACGTCACGGCACTGGGTCGCCCTCCCCTGTGGAGTGGGAGGGGCCGCGTCGGCTGGGGGAGCCCCCTGTCCCTGGGAGCCTCCCGGCCTGGCCTTGGTGGGCTGCCCAAGTTCTCCCCGATATTCCCTTTACGGGCTGACGGGCACGGCGGCCGCCCCGACCGGAGCTGACGCTCAGGGGCGTCCCTACGTTTTATCACTGAATTCTCGCCCTTCGCGGGTGCTGGGCTGCGGCCAGACGGAACCCCAAGTGGGTGGAAACGAGAGCCGGGGACGGAGCCCGTCGGCCCCCCCAGAGGCACACGCACGGGGGGAAGCGGGTGCGAATGAGGGAGCCGGGAGGCTCGGGGCTTCTCCAGGCTGTCCGGGGGCCCCGAAGGGCAAACGTTGCCGGGCCGACGATGCCCGTTTTACAGACAGAGCCGGGACAGAGAGGAAGGGACGGGTCAGCAAGGGCCGAGGCTCCAGCCAGCCTCCCCTCACGTCCTCCTCGTGCCAGATGAGTCTGGGCGAAGGCGATGACAAGCTGACCGGCTTCATCCCCTCGCAGCCAGCCGAGTGTCGGTCCTGGTCCGATGTGCGGACAGCGGCCTGGCCTGCGCTCACAGCCAGTCACTCGCTCAAGAAATTGTTGGCCTTGGGGTTTGGTGGCAAGATGGAGAGAGCCGGGCTCAGAGCCGGCTCAGGTCCTGGGTTCAACTCCCGCCCCGACACAGACTCCATGCGCGCCCCGAGATCTCGCCCCTCGGCGCCCTCCACCAGCCCACTAAAATAAGAACAAGCAGGGTCAGCCCACGGGGTAGAGGGACTTCCCCTACCTGGAGCTCCTGAAAGGGAAGAATCACAAGCCTGGTCTAAGGCAGAACCAAAAAACAGCCCCGGAAACACACAGCTACAAAGCTACAGTGTGGGGGGCAGAAATGGAGACGGACTTCCCAGAGTCCCAGGGACAAGAATGGGGGCGTGGGGGAGACGGACCAATGGACAGGTGGAGAGATGGACGGATGGATGGATGGATGGGTAGAAGGACGGATGGATGGGTAGAAGGACGGATGGATGGGTAGAAGGATGGATGGATGGATGGGTAGAAGGACAAATGGATGAGTAGAATAATGGAAGGATGGACAGGTAGATGGGTAGAATAATGGATGGATAGATGGATGGATAGACAGACAGACCGTGGGTAGATGGGCAAATAGAGATAGATGACATATCTGTATGTAGGTAGATGATAGGTCAGATAGTAGACGAAAAGAGAAGGAAAGATGATGGATAAACAGAGGCTGCGAAACAAGAGGTGGAAAGCGATGTCTGTGTGCACACACACATGTATATTTATAAAGATGTTCACACTCATACATATGTACATATTCACATAGATGATAAATAGATAGAAAAGATCAGTAACTAGATGATGGATAGAGAGATATGTCTTTGTACGTAGATAAATGGATGGATGGATAGATGGACGGGTGGACAGATGGACAGCTGTGCATCATGTGATGCTCTGGAGAGATTTCCCAACTCAATGTGGCATGTACCTACATTCATTTCCTGGAAGAATAACTCCCCAGGGCTTCCATCAAGACTCAGACCCTTTTTTGGTTCCAAAAGTCTTTGGAGTCTTTGGTCTTGGCAAACAGCACTAGGGTGAAGTGACTTGCCCAAGGTCACATAGTCAAGATGTGTCTGAGGTGGGACTTGAACCCAGGTCTTCCTGACTTTGAAGGCCACTCGCTGTCCTGTACACCAGTCGGCCCCTTGATCAAGTAAAGATAATGGAGCTACATCCTCTGTTCCCCACATCCCACAGCTCTGGAAATAGAAGCGTCTGCACTGTGTCTAGGCCCTCCCCACCTCTACCTTCCCTAGACGGGACGCCACGATTATCTATACTGGATGCCATTATTCTGTCTAGAACCTCCATGCTTAAGACTTTCTAAGTATCTGAACCTGCTTCTCCTCTGCCTAACGTTTCTGAAATGGTCTTTGCTTGTCTCTACCTTCCTCTCGTTTCTCTGCCTTCTCTCGGCGCCCCCACACCATGTCAGGCATTAGAGAGGCAGAAAGAGTACTTTGATTCCGTACGGAGTGAGCGAGATGACCTTCGGGCCGAAGCGATCCTGCTCAAGGAGGAGCTGAAGGTACGGTGCCCCCCCAAGCCGTCACCATCCCCCTGGGGGCAGCCAAGGGCCTGCCCGTCCAGGGCTTTGTTCAGGGCCTTCTGGGGGTTTGTTTCCATTCCTTGGGGCAAGCTGATTCTGAAGGTCAGATAAGAACAATAAAGCCACCTGCAGCCATGAAGTATGACATGCTTAAGGATTTGTAAAGTGCCAGTAATTTTAATCTCCAAACGTTTCATAGGATAGTTATCTATGAAATGGGGGGATTAAGTTTGATGGCCTCTCTGGCCCTTTTCAGCTCTGAATAAGTAAGCCAGAACCTGTGGGTGGCACAGTGGATAGTGCTGGGCCTGGCATCAGGAAGATCCAAGTTCAAATCCAGCATACTGACTAGCTGTGTGACCCTGGGCAGGTCATTTAACTTCTGCCTGCCTTCGTTTCCTCAACTGTAAAATGAGGATAATAAGACTGTCTACCTCCAAGTCGTTCTTTTTTTTTTTTTTTTTTTTTTTTTTAGAAAAAATTTCCATGGTTCCATGATTCGTGTTTTTTTCCCCTTCACCCCCTCAACTCCACCCCCCCCCCCCATAGCTAACTTGCATTTCCACCAGTTTTAACATGTGTGATCAATCAAGACTTACTTACATATTATTGATAGTTTCACTGGTGTGGTTGTTTAGTGTCTGCATCCCCAATCATGTCCACATCAATCCAAGTGTTCAAGCAGTTGTTTGTCTTCTGTGTTTCCACTCCTGTAGTTCTTCCTCTGAATGTGGGCAGCATCTTTCTCATAAATCCCTCAGAATTGTCCTGGGTCATTGCATTGCTGCTAGTACAGAAGTCAGTTACGTTCTATTTTACCACAGTGTATCCGTCTCAGTGTACAATGTTCTTCTGGCTCTGCTCCTTTCACTCTGCATCAGTTCCTGGAGGTCTTTCCAGTTCATCTGGAATTCCTCCAGTTCATTATTCCTTTGAGTGCAATAGTATTCCATCACCAACATATACCACAATTGACGGACATACCCTCACTTTCCGGTTTTTTGCCACCACAAAAATCACGGCTATAAATATTTTGGTACAAGTCTGTTTATCTATGATCTCTTTGGGGTACAAGCCCAGCAATGGTATGGATGGATCAAAGGGCAAGCAGTCTTTTATCGCTCTTTGAGCATGATTCCAAATTGCCATCCGGAATGGCTGGATCAGTTCACAACTCCACCAGCAATGCATTAATGTCCCAATTTTGCCACATTGCCTCCAGCATTCATTACTCTCCCCTTCTTTCATTTTAGCCAATCTGCTAGGTGTGAGGTGGTACCTCAGAGTTGTTTTGATTTGCATTTCTCTAATTATTAGAAATTTAGAACACTTTCTCATGTGCTTATTGATACTTTTGATTTCTTTATCTGAAAATTGCCTATTCATGTCCCTTGCCCATTTATCAATTGGGGAATGGCTTGATTTTTTATACAACTGATTTAGTTCCTTGTATATTTGAGTAATTAGACCTCTGTCAGAATTTTTTGTTATAAAGATTTTTTCCCAGTTTGTTGTTTCCCTTCTGATTTTGGTTGCATTGTTTTTGTTTGTACAAAAACTTTTTAATTTAATATAATCAAAATTATTTATTTTACATTTTGTAATTTTTTCTAACTCTTGTTTAGTTTTAAAATCTTTCCTTTCCCAGAGATCTGACAAGTATACTATTTTGTGTTCACTTAATTTACTTACAATTTCCTTCTTTATATTCAATTCTTTCACCCATTCTGAATTTAAAAAATTCTAGAGAACCAACTAAAAAGCTAGTAGAAATAAACAACAACTTTAGCAAATTTGCAGGATACAAAATAAATGCACATAAATCATCAGCATTTCTATATATTTCCAACACATCACAGCAGCAAGAAGTAGAAAGAGAAACACCATTTAAAATCACCCTAGACAATATAAAATGCTCAGGAATCTATCTACCAAAACAAACACAGGAATTATACAAACATAACTACAAAACACTTTCCAAACAATTAAAACTAGATCTAAACAATTGGAAAAACATTGACTGCTCATGGGTAGGATGAGCTAACAATGACCATCCTGCCCAAATTAATTTACCTATTTAGTGCCATACCTATCAAACTACCAAAAAACTTTTTTACTGAATTAGAAAAAACTATAACAAAGTTTATTTGGAAGAACAAAAGATCAAGAATATTAAGGGAAATAATGAAAAAAATGTTAAGGAAGGTGGCCTAGCAGTACCAGATATTAAATTATACTACAAAGCAGTGTTCATCATAACAATGTGGTACTGGCTAAGAGACAGAGGGAAGGATCAGTGGAATAGACTTGGGATAAGTGACATCAGCAAGATAGTCTATGATAAACCCAAAGACAAAAATCCACTATTTTACAAAAACTGCTAGGGAAATTGGAAAACCATATGGGAGAGATTGGGTCTAGATCAACCTCTCACACCCTACCCCAAGATAAATTCAGATGGGGTCGTTCTGAGAATCAAATGAGCTTATAATTGCTAAGTCCCTAGCACAGTGCCTGGCACATAGTAAGTGCTCCATAAATGGGTATTCTCTTCCTTCAGTCCTTTGAACTTTGTGGGGGCTGCCCTCATTCCTCAACAGTCCTCTCACTTCTGCTGGCTTCTCATGCCTTTCCCTGACTCTCAGCTGGGGTTAGGGCTCTGTTTAGCCTCCAGTCTCTCTGCTTGGCTCAGCACTCAAGGCCTTTGATGTTCTGGCACCATATTGCCTTCCAAGTCTGTCCTTCTCCTTCCTCTCTTGGGCAACCCTTCCAAGTACCCCATGATCCCACTAAACAGTATTCCCAGCAATGCCCTGAAATTTGCAGCCGACGTGCCTTTGCTCCCCCTGTGCCCCTGCCTAGAATTCCTCTCCCCATCGCCTTCTGTTGAATTCCAGCCCGTCTTTTGAAGTCCAGTCTGTGTACGTTGGTCATTGATCGCTGTTTTATCGTTTGTTCTGTTGGAATACGGTGAATCTGCTGTCTAAACAAACTTAGAGCCTCAAATTCAAATTTTGTAGAATGGACGATGTACCCATTGGCCGAAGCTTCTGAATGAAGGAACTTTCAGAAGTTGGGTTGGCTTGCCCCGTTGTGCTAAAAACCAAAGGCAGAAAAGGAATGATCCCCTGAATTTATAATGGACACCTATGGGTCAAGGCTGGTGTTAAATGTTGTAAATCCCCCAGCAAATGGGAGAGGGGCATTGGGGTGCTCAGGAATCTGGACCTTGTGATGGACATAAAGGAATGGGTGCTCGAAAATGGCGGTAAGGTCTTAGCATTGGAAAATGCAACGGTGGCTCTGAAAATGGCGGAGGGTCCTCCCATGGCAGGCAAAGTCCCACTCGTGGGGAGCCTTACTTGTGTAGGGATATTCCACCATTTTTAATTCTTTTAGGAATTAAAGGTTGTGCTAGTGGGCAGCTAGGTGGCTCAATAGATTGAGAACCAGGCCTAGAGACCTAATGTCCCGTGTTCAAATCTAGCCTCAGTCATTTCCTAACTCTGTGACCCTGGGCAAGTCACTTAACCCAAACTGCCTAGCCCTTACTTCTCTCCTGGGAACTAATACACACAGTATGGATCCCAAGACAGAAGATAAGGGTTTTTAAGAGTTAAAAAATATAAAGACTGGGCTGCTTTGGGTGAATTTTTAAAGACAGCTACATCCCAATTCATGGGAATACTGAATCCCTAAACTGGTCACCAGCACTTAGCTCTATGTCCCTCAGTTTCCTTATCTGTAAAATGGGCTGGAGGAGGAAATGGCAAACCACTCCAGGATCTGTGCCAACATAACCAAGTCAGTGACAAATTTCACCTTTCAGACTTAAAATGATATGAAATGTGGTCACTGATTCCAGCTCAATGCAGTCAAAATTCAAAGAGTATGACCACTTGAGGGATTTGTTATTCCTGCTCATGGAGACCTTGGCAGTAAAGCATTTGATCCTGGATGGTCACAGGAACGTCAATTCCCTTTACATATTTTCTTAGTAGTTAGATTTGCCAAAACATAGTCGATTCTATAGGTAGATAACAGTCAGTGCTTCCTCGTGGCCATTAACGTCAGCGGAATGCCTCTAATTGGCAGAAAGATTCAAAGAGGCCACGTCCAAGAACAGTTGGCAAATGCTAGTAGGATTGTGTTGGGTTTTTGTGTTGTTGTTGGTTTTTTTTCATTTTAAGGTGCTTTACCATAACCCATCCCTTCACATCGGCAGTCTGTTTAGAGAGCATCATCCTTCTCTCCCAGAATAGATTATTCTAGATTCTATTCTAGACTAGAGCACGGCTCTTTTTCTTCTTCCTAGAATATTTTATTCTGGAATAGTGTGCCTCTTCCTCCTCCTTTATTCCCTCTACCCTCCCCCCCCCCCCCAATTTTGGTCTGGATTCTGTTCTAGGATAGAGCAGCATCTTAGGATATGCTGGTTGAGTGGCTTGATATTAACTAGCAGCTCTGTCTTGTCCACAGAAACATGGAATAATCCTGAATTCTGAAGTAACCACCAATGGAGAGCCTCTAGATAATAGAAGTAACATGAGCCACCTGGGCTCTCCCAAAGTATCCCAAGAGGAGACAAATGCCCTGAAGTCATCCAACGATGGGACGCTAGGTAAGAATCTGTCTCCTGGGCCTTTTCCTCTTTCTAGCTCTCATTTATTCCCCTTCTGTGCTTGATTGGAATTGAAGCTATCCATCATCACTCGGTCAATTCACTAATCACGCTGCATGCCACCTTGTTCTGTCACGTCCTGTGCATTTTGCCGCTAAATGGTTGATTACCCGCATATGTTGTCGTGCAACGTTTTTCACGAGCTATCCTGGATGGCCTTGGGATAGAGCTCCCTTGTCGAAATCTATTTATCATCTCCTGATAATCTGATAAGGAAGGCTTAGTTCAGTCGTTCCCAAACTTTTTTGGCCTCCCACCCCCTTTCCAGAAAAAATATTACTTAGCCCCCCTGGAAATTAATTTTTTTTTATTTTAATAGCAATTAATAGGAAAGATAAATGCACCTGTAGCCATCACCGCTCCTCTGGATCGCTGCAGCACCCACCAGGGGACGGTGGCGCCCACTTTGGGAATCACTGGCTTAGTTGATAAAGAAACTTATCATGGGACACAGGAGACGATCTTGACTGTTAACTCATAGCTGCTTCTCTGAAGTGCCACTGAGTCACAAATTTATTATATATGAAATTAAAGTTCCCTTTCACCCCAAAAGTACAGAGAGAGATTTACAGTGTTGCAGACGTTGCAATTAGTTTAGACAACACACAGAAACCTCAGAAACTTCAAGGTGAAGATAAGAACCAGGCTGGACTTTCAGCTACCTGATTATCAGCAAGCTAAGTCTGAGAATACTTTTCTCAAGGGTGAAAGGCCCCTGCTAAACTGAGGTTTCGACCTTGGCTTGCCAAGCAGCTGCATTCCTGACCAAAGGGGAAGAATGTTAACCTCTTGACTGTTGGTTTGCTAAGAACTTAAAGCTTTCCAGTAAGACTATATTGCTTTCTATTAAGAAAAGGTGTGTATCATAAAAGGGGTCAAAAGAGGAGTCTCAGATTTCTTATCTCTTTGAGACTCTGTTTCTCTTATTGGCCTCCCATACTCCTTCGTTTCTCCACCCAGTCTGACAAGACTGGGAACACTCCCAGGTGAAAGTACAATTGGATAGAGACATCTCTAACAGCAAAGTTTTCTTTGACTAACTTATCTCTACTTTATAGAGGAATAAAGAGCAGCCTAATGAGGATGGAGGTCTAGGACAAGGTCTTTTACCGGGTTTTCTCATCTCAAATGCTAGAGTACAATGCACTGTGGGAGTCTGAGCTATTAAAGAACATTTGGCCATTCCATAGCTCCATCTGTGGGGGATCCCACCAGCATTCTGTGCCTGTGATTCTGGGTCTCTGTAAGCCCCCTGGGGCCAGCAGAATGCACAGTGACTCTTCTTTCTTTGGGAGATGGCCATGGGAATAAGCCTGCCTGCAGCATTCTTATACTCTACCGTGATGCTTTGCTTTCGGTGTGGGAATGGGAGTGGGAGAAGCACAGCTTAGACCATCTGAGGCAGCTGGGCGGCTGATAGTCTTCTTTGGTCACAAACTGGACTCAGTTGTCTTTCCCGAATGCAGATGCCCCCATGAATTAGAGTATAGCTTGTTCTGGAATCTACAACTGGATGAGTCCTCATCAGACACTAGTTACTGACGACTTTATGGAGATGGGATAATCCTATTTTATCTTTAAACCATGTAGAGGCAACCAGCCGGCAGAGCGAGGTGATATTCATCTAGTAGAATCAGGGACCTCTAAACCACACATAAGGATCCCTGCAGGCAGCATATTGATTTAGTTTTAAAATAGAATGTTCCTAGAGATGGGAGGTCCTGGTTTCAAATCTAGACTCAGACTCTTCTGAGCTGTGTGACCCTGGGCAAGTCACTTAGCTCCCATTGCCTAGCCCTTACCGCTCTTCCACCTTGGAACCTAGTACACAGTATTGATTCTAAGATGGAAAGTAAGGGTTTAATTTTTTTAATGGAAAAAAAATGTTATCTATGTTTTATCTTATTTTGGTGTATTTTGTTAAATATTTCCCAGTTACAATTTAATCTGGTTCTGGCCACATTTGGGAGTATTGCAGACCTTGAATTTGAGCCCTCTCATATAGAGAATAAAGCACTGGGCTTGGAGTAAGGAAGACCCAAGTTCAGATCCTGCCTAAGATATTTAACCAGCATGTTCCCCTCCTGTGCCTCAGTGGCTTATATGATCCTTCCCATCTCTAAATCTGTCGTTGAATTTTAATTTCCCACTGAGTAGCTTTCACCTCATTCCTGTTTCAGAGCTGGAAATATGATCACCCAAAGCCTAAAGAACATAGATTCATGTGTCCAGCAGGAGAGAGGCTCACCTGAAGTTTCTTGTTTTTAGAGAAGATAGACATCGTCCAGTGCAGCGAGCTGTGTCTCTGGCTTCCCACCTCCCCTGAAGGCCAATGACCGTCCAGGGGAGAAGAAGGGTCAGCCACCCTCTTTGGTCAGGAAGGGCATTTTAGAAATCTGTCAGCAGGTCGCTCACTGCTGCCTTCTAGAGTATGGATTCTTGGGCTTTAACAGCCTCGCGTGTTTAGGGATCTGCTTTGTCTTTCAGAAGCCTCCAGGAATAAATGCCCACCTTCCTGCTTCAGGCAGGAGAGGAAGGTTTGGAGGCAGCAGACTGTTGACTGACAAGCGCCCCTAGTCCTGGTGACCGGGTCGCCCCCTTCTGCAGAGTCCCTCCGATGGGTGCCCCCGAGGGGACCTTTCCCAGGTCTCCCCTCTCCTTCCCCTTTCTAGAGATAATAGAGGCAACTATTTGAAAATAGAAATGAAGCACAGAAAGCAGACAAAGACAGAACAATCTCCAGGTCTTTCACAGGCTGGTTCACCTCCACTTTAGTAAGCTGATTGGCAAATGCCATTTTAACTACTTTTTTTTAGCCCTTCCCTTCCATCTTAGAATTAACCGGTTCCAAGGCAGAAGAGCGGTAAGGGCTAGGCAATGGGTAGTAAGTGACTTGCCCAGGGTCACCCAGCTAGGAAGCTTCTGAGGCCAGATTTGAACCTGGGACCGCCATCCACCGAGCCGCCCAGCTGCCCCCACTAGGATAGATTTTTAGGGGTGAATTTCTCTGAGGAGGTGGAAAGCTCTTTTGAGGGACACTTCAGGGGAGACTGTGTGCTCTGCCATGCCTTTGGCCCCTGAGCAAATCGGAGTTTCCCTGAAGTGGATAGTCTAGAAATCGGCGAGGCCGAGTTCCTGTCCCAACTTGGACGTTGAGTCCGTTCTTGAAGGCGATGGTTGGGGAGGCCCCGGGCTGTCTGCTCCAGAGCTCCTCCCCCTTGTGAACCCCCATCCCCAGACCCCCCCTTGTCTTTCAGCTGCCGGTGGCGGGCTTCACTGTCCAAACGGTTCGCTAATTCAGTTGCTGCTTTGCCTCACGGAATGGGCAAAGGCTGCCGATCTCTTAACTGGCATTCTTTGACGATTCTCTTTCTTGGGAACTTGGGAAGTTAAGCTATGTTTTTGCATTTGAATGGATGGTCAGCGTTGCCCCATCACGTGGTCCCCTCAATTTTCTCAATGGTCTTTTAGGAAGAGTCAAGGAAGTGAAGGTGGCAAGTGAGAATGTGGACAAAGTGGGGGAAAGCGCGGTCTGGCAGAATCCCGAGCGTGAGCAGCCCCAGGCCTTGCCTCCCGATGGGAATGCCCAGGCAGAAGCCTCCCCGCCCCCGCAAGACCATGCCACGGTGCCAGAAGCCTTAGCCACGGACCCGGGGCAGGAGCCGCCTCCCACCCACGTGCCAGAGACTCGGGCGGTCCCTGGAAATAGCAACAAGCAGGTTGGAGACCAAGCAAGGGCTGAGCCTCCCCGTTTCCTGGAGGCTAGTGTAGAAGCCAATCATCACCCTGATGGCTTAAAGAGTCATGATGTGGCTCAGGATCAGGAGAGTGCAGGGAGCCCTCCGTATCCAGGCGAGGTGCTCAGCCAGGATGGACGCAGCTCCGCAGAGGCTCAAAACAGAAAGAAAGAGGGAAAACCAGAGGAAGAGAGTAGCAGGAAATCAGATCAGGAAAGCGATCCCGCGGGCAGCCCAAGTCCTGAAAGAACAGGCGCAGCACTGGAGGGACCGAATGAAAGTCTTCCAGAAAGCTTGCTTGAAGGGGAAGAGGCCGAAGGCAAGAAGCACTTAGACACAAAGGCAGGCAGAGAAGGGTCCAAAGATGGAGCGGTTATTTCAGATAAAAAATGTACAAATCTCACCCAAGGGGACCAGAATAAGGAGGAAGAAACACTGGGGATCAGTGAAGGAGAGAAGAAAGAGGAGGAGCTAATGCAGACAATGCCGTCGTCTCCCAAACTCGAGAGCGGTCAGCCTGAAAAAACGGCCAGGACAGGCCCGACGGGGGCCGGCGAATGCTCCCGTCCCAGCGTGCCTGCTGCTGCAGGAAGAGATGACCAGAAAGGGGAGCTGTGCGAAACCTCATCCAGAAAGTCCAAGAACAAGAAGAGGAAAAACAAGAAGAGAAAATCTCCCCCCGTAGACTCTCCCGAAGACGTTAAGAAGGAGTTGGTCTTCCAAAACACCGAGGAGGACGAGGAGGAGGAAGTCCGGGATCCGGCCCAAGACGCCCTCGCTAAGGCGGCCCACGACGGAAAGCAGGAAGCGAGGACCGAGCTCGACGAGTACGTGGATTGTCCGGAGGAAGCCAACGCCGACTCGGACGACAAACCAAACCTGGAGGTTGATAAAGCCAAGAAGCCCCAAGAAGCACCCGAGCTTGGGAGAGACACGGCCCATCCTTGGGGAGCCGATGGCGAGGGACGGTCCAGTCCCTCGGGGGCCCCCAGGGCAGAAAGCCCAGAAGAGGAGTCGGCCGAGCACAGCCAGACATCCAGGCTGGAGAAGGAAGCCTCGGCGGGCGGCGGGCCAGAAAACAAAGCCGACATGTTGGTCCCCGAGGAGAGTTCTCACCCCGAGACGACGGAGGAAAACTGCGAGCGGTCAGACGAGCAGACAGAGACGGCCGAGGAAGCCGTAGAAAGCCGAGACAGCGACGAGCCCGAAGACCCAGCGGGCAGCGGCGGGGCGGAGAGCAAGGACGACGTCCGAGGCAGGGCCAGCCGGGGGAAAGATAAGAATAAAGAAGAGTGTGCCATGTCCTGAGGCGAGGCAGGAGGCTCCCAGCAGCCGGAGGCCTTCTGAGGAGAGAAATGCACTTTTCAGAACGAGTCATAGTATAGGAAAAGTGGAGGGGTTCCTGCTGGTGACAGCCCTTCCCTCGAGGTGGTACCGAGTCCTTCCTTCATTCCTCCTCACAGTCCCCACCAGGATCTCTGCAGACATTCACGCTCTCTGGGGCTCCATCCATCGTGTATGTGTCACCCAGACTTCTAAGGGGGGGCCGTGGCTTTGGGACTGCGCTCGGGGCGAGAGAATGACCACAGAAGCCAGTCCTTCGGCGTCCTTCATTTCTGCCGTGAGCCTGGGGACCCCCCGAGGCCGGGCCTGGCTTCTGCCTCTAATGAACTGACTCTGCCCCGGTCTGTGCCCGTTCCAGCGCCGTCCGTCGTTCCTGGCACGATCTAAGGCTGGACGCCGCCCAGTGATGGTCAGTCACCACGTGCTGGCGTTCGTGCCTACAGAACGGGAACGTCCCTCTCGATCCCGGAGCTGCCTTGAAGGCCTGGACGGCGTGGAGGTCAGCCTGTCCTTGAGCCCCCCCAGATCAAGCCTGCGGCCATATTGCCAGCCATTCCTCGACACATTTCCTCCTCCGTGCACGTTACCCATATGATATGTTTTATATACGAAGATACTTAAATGAGTTTTTTCCCTTAAAAATGTGTTTAAATTCCTTTCCTATTACTTCTAATACGTGAATCAGAGCTTCCTCGGACGCTTGATCCCTCATCCTTTGGCTAATCGTCCCCCATTATCTAAGCTTTATGACCAGGGCTCTGCCGTGCCCGGGCAGCGCCCCGCCTGCTCGCCGTTGGCCCCTGTGTTTGCTGCACAATGGAGTCTTTTACACGTTTCTGAATATTAAAATCGGTGTATTCCTGGCGACTGTCATTGCCACTTCCTGGTTTTTATAGCTGTTACAGAATCATGGAGCAGCACCAAAGCTCCCCAGGCTGTCGAGGTGTCTGTCGTAACTGTTGTATAGAACCGAAATAAAGCATTTTATCCTTTTAAACGGCTGTGAGGCCCCTCTTTGGAGCACGGAGAAGGCTTCCAGGACCACCTGGTGCTTTCCTCGATGCCTCCCACGTCCCCCTGGCTGCGTCCCTTCTGGCTGCCCCGGCCTGGGTCGTGCTCGCCACGACAAGGAAGGGGTTCTTGGCCCTTTGGGGGGGGGGTTTGTCTTTCGAATGGCTTCCCGTGAACCCACTTTGGAAAGGAGAATCACTGCAAATGCACGTCCCAGACTTCATGGCTTCTGGGGGAGGACGTTGAGGCGATGGCGAGAGGGAGGGCAGGGCAGGTCCGTCACGGATGTCAATGTGGAGAAGCGTCGAGTCGGCTCACAGACACGCAGGGCCGTGACGGGAACACGCCAGGCTTCTGGAGCGTGAGCGGCGCCCGAGCCCATCCCCATCTCTTTTAGGGGGTTCCCGTCCCCCGCCCCCGCTTCACGTTTTACTGCTGGCTTTTGTCTCCCCAGTACAGACATTTACGGAGCTCCCTGACCGGCTTCTTGTAAAAACAAGAACGATCTCCTCCCAAAGGGTTCACAGCTCGCCCCTTGCAGAGCCCCCTCCATCTCCCTGTTTTTTAATGGTTTCTTTCACTTACGGAAATTATTTTCTCTTCGTCCCACCCCCCCGCTCCACGGTAGTGAAGGACAAGAAAATTCCCCTCCTGGATGTAAGCCCACCCCGCCCTGCACCCCAGATCTGTCCCCTCCGGTCAGGGGAGGGGGAGCCGCCTTCACCCTCCTCCTTCTGGAGCTGCTGGCCCGGCGGCGGCTCTGGCCTTGTTTAACTAGAGCCGACACGTTACCGAGTCCCAAAGAGATGAAATAAGTAGGAAAAGGCCGTCCACGAGCCCCGAGAACAAGGGCAGGAGATGATTTCAGAGAGGCGGGGAAAGACTTCAAGTGCTGCCGAGTGAAGGCAGCAGAAGCCGCCCCGCCGCCTCCGAAGCCTTTTATGAACTGATGCAGACGAGAGGGCAGAGCCGGGAGAACCAAGAGCTGTGGCCGAGGCAAACGTTCATTCTTTTATTCCAGTCCACTCCATTCATGCAGTGTGCACAAGCCACACGCAAGGCCTTTTGCTAGGGAGAGAATAGTTCGTCCTTCAGAAGCTTGGCCCGGTAGGAGAGAGAAGGCATAATTACAAACATAATTAAAGCCTCAGCCCAACTACCTGCTCCTTGAAGGCCAGAACGGTTTCATTTTTGTCCTTGTCTCAGTGCCCAGCACACAGCGGGTGCTTAATAAATGCTTATCAATTAATTGATCAATTGGTTGATTGAAAAGCAGTCCCCTCAAGTCTATTGGCACAGTGTATACATTTTTTTTAAAACCCTTACCTTCTGTCTTGGAATCCATACAGTGTATTGGTTCTTAGGCAGAAGAGTGACACAGGCAATGGGGGTTAAGTGACTTGCCCAGGGTCACACAGCTAGGATGTATCTGAGGTCAGATTCAAACCCAGGACCTCCATCTCTGATCTTGGTTCTCCATCCACTGAGACACTTAGCTGTCCCCTCTGCATACATTTCTAAAACATGTGGTTACCTGTTTTCCCTATGGCAGACTAGACACAGGGACGTCCCCTAGGAGCAGAGAGCCGGAATCACTTCTGGTGGGTGACCCGGGGCATTTCTACAGTTCATTGGCGTTAGGTGCCAGAGCCCCACACTCGACCGTGGGACCCTGGCTGATCTGTCCTTGAGCCTCCATTTCCACATTTCCCAAACGAGAGGGTCAAGCTTGTTCTCTCCAGCTCTTAACACTCCCTGGATGGTCCCAAGTTGTCCCCAAAAGTTAAGGCACACCCCAAGGGTTCCGATTCCTTTCCCAAGTCTTAGTCCAGTGCTTTTGGTTTGGATTTTCTGTTTTTATGATCAGCTTCATCCCTGGTACTTCTTCACGAGAGATAGGAAACCTGGGGATCATTAAACAGCCAGGAAGAACCCCGAGCCCCATTCCCCCTGCCTGCCTCCCCCACCAACCACCACCACCATTTTAACACACAAAAGTATTTGAGCAGATTTTACTTTTGTATCCAACTAGTGATCCTTCCTTTGGGTCCCTGGCATTTTTCTAGCATCTAGCTAAAAACTTCTGATAGAACCTTACAACCTTGAGACACCAGTGCCAATTGTCTCCATTTTACAATGGCATCTCAGTACAATTCAGTGACGTAGGTAGCATGTATAAACAGATAGGAAGAACTGAATTCAAAGCCCGACACCAGATACTAGCAGCATGACCAGTCTGAGCCTCAGTTTCCTTGTTTGTAAAATGAGGGCATTGGATTCCATAGCCTCTAAGGGTCCTTTCAACACTAATTCTGTATCAAAGGCAGGAGACCAAGATTTGCCATGCTAACTCTTTGCCATGAGTACTCTGGGTATGGAAAAGGGCTTTCAGCTATTATAGTCCAACATCTGCCTGGCCTCTCGCCACCTTGTATTTTGTAAGCTCTTAATAAAGGTTTTATGAATTTAATGGACCTGAAGGGAGAGACGAGAGCTGGGTATTTGTGCTCTCATCAGCACCAAAGGAATGTGTTCATCAGAGACTAAAGGGGGGAAGTTTGGAAAAACCCACCATTGGTTCAAGCTCAATGCCATTAACAACTCGATTATAGTCCCTGAGTGGAGGGCAGATGATGGATTGGCAGAAGCCATTTATTGACTGAAAATGGTTCTTCTCAGGCCTGGGGGAATTCCCAACACACTCACCCTCTCGGAAGACATTCCTTTACCTGCTTGATTTTCTGATCATCTGGTTATGTTTAACATACATGGCACCGAGAGCTGCAGACTAGTTATGGGGAAAGACTCTCGATGTGAAGAAGACTCCCTGGCTAAGTGGGGCTTATCTCGGGGCTCCCTCATTCCTCCCATTGGCCTGGGCATTGCTTCTGGGGTTACCCATTCCTTTCCCTGTGTTCCAGTGCTCCAGGAGACCCCTTACAGAGATGGGAGGAGAATCTGCAAATGTGAACACAGCTTGGGATGGGGGTGGAGAGTGGGAGAAAATCGGCCTCTGGGAAAGCTCTCTGGGCTGGTTTCCTCACCTGTAACACGGGTGTGCTGACCACTCCACTGTCTACCTCACAAGGTTGCTGTGAGGAGGAACGATTTATAGGAATTTTTTTTTAAATTCTAAACCCTTCCCTTTCACCTTAGAATCAATAATATGTATCGCTTCCAAAGCAGAAGAGTGGTAAGGGCTGGGCCATGAGGGTTAAGTGACTTGCCCAGGGTCACACAGGAAGTATCTGAGGCCAGATTTGAACCTGGGACCTCTCATCTCTAGGTTTGGCTTTCTATCCACTGAGCCATCTAGCTGCCCCCTTTATGTAAACTTTCTAATAGGCCACAGAATTGCAAAGGTGGTGTTATTCCTATAGAAAGTCAGAACAATGTTATTTTCCTGTTCAGATTAACTGTGTTATATTTGGGTGGCTAGGGGAGAGAGAGCCAACCTTGAAACATGGAAGACCTAGGTTCAAATCCCACCTCAGACAGATAGTGGCTGTCTGACCCAAACTCATCTCCAGGAGGCTCAGTGGCAGAGAAGTGCCACCCCACCTTGGTAGGAATCTCCAAATGCCTATGAAATCACAATCACTAACACATGGCAAACACACTGTAAAATCACCGTGTGTGTGTGTATGTGTGCACATGCACACGTGCAAGAGGGATGATAGGGGTTGGGAAAGATTAGCCACATGAGCCCTCTGCTGATGCTTCGCTGTGACTGTAAGGGGTGCATTTTCTCTTTTGCCAATAATATTAAACCATGAAGCTTGTGAGATTTTGTGTTGCAGTTGTATTTGGCTCTAGAGTTCTTGCATGCTCACTCTAAAGTAGAAGACTGGCCTGTTTGCGTGCAACTGGATGCATGTTCGGGGACATTGGCCACCACTCCCATAGCTGTACGTCTCCCCCCATCCTGTCTGTGACTCCATTCACTGTGGTACGTGCATCAGTAACTCCCTTTATCACAAATCTCGCTAACCTCCATGATCATTCTTTTCTAATTTTACATTATCTGTGCCAGGAGGGGCCCTGTGCCAAGTCGGCTCTCAAACGTGTGGTTTCTCTCTTTTTCCTTTCTAGACATTAGGCTGAAAAACCTCGTCGATGAACGAGAATGCTTATTAGAACAGGTAACCCAAAACTGTCTATTTCTTGGTGTGTTCTGGTCCCTCCTCCCTCTTCTGCATGCTTCCTATCCTCACCCCAAATAAAGATTAGCAGCTCACATCAGGCAGGAAAAAATCAGTCAGCCACTGTGCCCCATAGTTAGTGTTCCCAGAAATGTACTCAAAACAGCCTACCCGAGGCCTGAAAGCACGGGTGATGTTGTGCATTCATTCCTTCGACAGATTCGAGCTGTGGTGCTGGAGGAATCTGACCACCGTTTCTGAAGGTTGCCCAGAAGGGCTGGCAAGTTTTAGACAATCCTGGGCTCCCGTGGGCCCAATGGGATCCGAACCTAGCCTATACAGATGATTTTCTCCCAAATAAAATACCAATAGGAGGAAATTTCATCATCTCCCCGAGTGAGTCAGTCCAGTGATTAAAAACCTTTACTTTCAGAAGTGTCTGAAATTTCTGAGAAGGCAGGCTCTTTATCACAGAATAAATGATATGCCAGAGAAGACTTATTGTCCTTTTGAGTTAGATAGTGGATTTCCCACAACATTAAAGAAGGGTGCAGTCCTAAGGACTCAGTAAGATCAAAGGATCTGGGTTCCAATGTTCCCTCTGAGGCTGGTTACTTTTATGACTTCAGACAAGTCACTTAACCACCTCGGATCTCGGCTTCCTCCTGTACCAATGAGGGGAGTCATCCTAAGACAGCCTCTGAGATTCCCATCCAGCACTAGACCTATAGGATCTCATGTCTTTGAGCTGGAGCCCTCATTCCTTTCCATTCAGTTCGCCATCCAACATAGTCCGAGTACTCCCTGTGTGTGTAACCCAGTCAGCCATATTGGTTGGAGTTGAACGTGGGAACTCAAAAGTCCACATCTGTGATGGCCACATGAAGGCTCTTTAGCTACAAAAGGGCACGGGAAAGCCCCTGCCTCCTAAATATTAGACAAGGAGTCCCTGAGTGGCCTCTACGAGGTATCAGCAAATTTTTTTGCAGGACTACTGATTTCTATGGAAGGATATTCTTGCAAAGTATAGGCATGTGGATATAGACAGGTAGATATATACATGTGTTTGTGGGGGAAGGTAGGTGGCCCAGTGGAGTGTGTGCTGGGCTTGAAATCAGGAAAACGAAATCAGGAAGAGTTCGGTCTTGCCTCAGACACTTCCTAACTTTGTGACCCTAGGGAAGACACTTCACCTTGTTTGCCTCAGGTCCTCCTCTGTAAAATGGAGCTGGAGAAGACCGAGTGGCTGAGCACTCCAGAATATTTGCCAAGAAAATCCCCAAATGGGGTCACAAAGAGTTGGACACGACCAAACAACAAATGTGTTTTACTATACCCATGTATGCATTTCTATACATCTTCTGTGTGGATAGACATAGTATCTACAGGAGTGGGGGCTCAAAGAGGTCTTTGCTTGGCACATAAAGCTCCAGCTCTGTAGATAATTCCCTCAGTATTACGGGCAAACCCCTCAGAATGGTTTACTCACTCTGCAGTTCATAAGGATTTCGTTCAATCAGCCTTGCTAAGAGGCGCTCTCCAAGAGCGAGTCGTAATCCATGCCTGGAGATGGAGAGCAAATTTAATTTGTAAGGCATCTGGAGAAGACTTTTGGTGGGTGTTGGTTTATAAAAAAGACATTGTGAGGCCATACATTTTTTATAGTTTTTTCCAAGCTTCTCTCATACTAATGAGATTGAACTGAGCACCATAAAATCAGGCAGCAGAACTATAAAGTAGTATCATGGGGAGATTGTCCAATTTGGCTTTGGATGGCATATGCTAAAGTTCTCTTTATCTTTTTGATAGAATTCCAAGTGCATTGATCCAGCCTGGATTCGAGGAAATTAATGGATGGATTTGGGTTTTTCAGGTTAAAAAACTAAAAGGACAGCTGGAAGAGAGACAGAAGAACGGCAAACTAGAAATTTCGAGATCTGAAGACGCCATCTTGGAAAATGGAACCGATATCCATGTTCTCGACCTACAAAGTAAATAACTTTCTTCTTTAGCGAAATCATCATCTATGCATTTGGAGTTCAGGAGATTTTAAAAGGGAATCCCAGGCCCCTCACGAAAGGGCCTCGATGTCTAAAAAGAACCCCCAAGAATAGGGTAACTGTCTTCTGGGCCATCCAAACCCGTATGGATAGGAAGCTCTTGTTTTCCAAGAACAACTCCAAACCACAGGCACATCCAGAGGGTACCCTTGTGTTAGCAAAGAGTAACCAAATGAAGCCAGTCAACCAATCTGATCAAATTTAAGTAATTACAAGAGATGGCATGCGCCAAGCAGAAAAAAAAGTCAGGATCACTCACTTGTTATGTTGGAAATTGATCTATTATTATTATCAATAGTTACTGATAGGCTATTGTTTATGGGGAGAGTCTGCTGATGGCAGTTAGGGAATGGTTGGACTATATAAAAATCCTATTTATTGTAACTACTAAAAGGAAAACAAGGAAAATATATTGATATTGAATTTGGAGATATAATCCCTAAACTAAAAGGTATCTAACTAAAAACCCCCGATCCCAATCTGTCTCTCATGAGACGTCTTCTTCCCTGATAAATCAGGGCTAACCCGACTTCCTAGCTATCTAATATAATATAATATCTAAACTTACTAGCCGGTGCTACTTATAAATTGTCTTAAATACTTATAGAAATCCACCAGCTGCATCTCTGTTCAGCTAGAGATCAATTCAAGCCTGTCAGGTATTCATTCACAGACCGATTCTTCTCTGAGCCATTGTTCTCTGCTGCCTCCCTAGTGGAATACTGGAGAACTGCACCACTGCTCTTCTCCAATTAGTCACTTTCAAACTTCTTAGATATCAAAATTATTATTATTATTAAATTATTAGATATTATCCAAGCTAATCTACCACCAAAATTTTCCAAATGCTCAAAGACAACTCTCCAGACACCCTTCCTCAACAAGGAAGATCTTAGAGAGTGAGATCCGTTGACCAACTGTTTTCCTAAGAGTCTCTGGGAATTTTCCACCTCTGACCTACTCAGAAGTCTTTATTTACTTTAAAGGATCCCCGGCAATTTCACAACTTCATCTTTAGGCTGAAACCTCACTTCTAGAAGTCTAGAATAACTATTTACTCACTAATTAATTAATTACCCTCTTCATTTCCCCCTGAGCTCAATTTGGGAGAAAGTAATTTCTCCCCAAATAGAGCTTCCCTTAAACTTATTCTATAACTAATACTGGCCTATTTCTAAACTATGCTAGAGACAGAGAGAGTTAAAGAGGACAGACTGAGAGAAAGTAAGGAAAATTCTTGTAAAACTGCAAATCACATTAAAGTTACAGTAATTCAAATGCAAATAATTGCAATAACAAAACAAAACACACTTTTATCCTATAATATTACAGAAAACAAAATTCTATCTAAAGATAATACTTTAAAATTCACCTTACAAAAACGATGGAAGAAAAAACAAACCAGACTTTATTCTATTAGAAGAAAAATCTACCTAAGGATAAAAATTTCAATTCATCTTACAACACTATAGAAAGAAAAACAAACTAACTATTCTACTACAGAAAAATCTATCTAAAGGATAATTCAGATTCAACTCACAACACCATAAAAACCAAAAACTTTACAAGAAAACTATTATACATAATATTTACATACCCCCCCTGAGGTGGGTAAAAAGAACCCTCCTCTGAGGTTTCCTTTATTTTTTTTTTAAACCTTTATCTTCTATCTTGGTGTCAATACTGTGTATTGGCTCCAAGGCAAGAAGAATGGTAAGGGCTAGGCAATGGGGGTCAAGTGACTTTTCCAGGGTCACACAGCTAGGAAGTATCTGAGGCCAGATTTGAACCTAGGACATCCCGTCTGTAGGTCTGGCTCAATCCACTGAACTACCCAGCTGCCCCCTGAGATTTCCTTTAAAAGAGGACAAAAAGTCTCCTCTGAAGCTACCTTTTAGGAAGATATAAAAATCCCCTTGTGATGAGTAGAAAAAACCTCTTTAAGGAGGATATAAAATCCTTACAAATTAAAGTATTTTATATTTAAATTAAGTTATCTTTTATAATTTTATGCATTAAGTATTGTATGTAGTAACTAGTTAGAACCTTTTAACATCCCTATTTAACATTCTGTGTATTATATTAATAAGAATTATTCTTAAACCTGAAACTTTATACTTACCATATATCTTCGCATACCAACCTCTATTGTAACACGATTCAAACCTTTTCCATTCAAATGCACAGTTTAGTGCCTTTAGAAATCCAGTCTTCGATCTTCAGTCTTAGTTGTAATGATCTTTGTCCTTTGTGTCCTTGAAATAGTGTCCGTAGCAATACCGTTGTCCAATTGTGTTGTCTTTGTCGTTGCGTGGTAGTCTTTCTCCCGTTGTCATTTTTTGTGGTTGTCCTTGTCCGTTGCCGTCCTGCCATTGTCGTGTGGATCTTCATCTCCTCCCTCTAGATTATCATCTTCACCTGAAGAATCTTCAATTATTGTTAGTTTCTTCAGCTGATGACACTTTCTTCACATGTGTGCAGTAAATCCAAGAAGCTTTTTCAGCTATCTCTATAGCAGTGGATGTTGTTAATAATACTTGATACGAACCTTCCCAGGCTAGTTCCGTGCCTCCTGCTCTATTAAAGTTCTTAGTGTATATGGTATCACCAGGATTTATGTTATGCAGTGTAAAGTCTATATAGGTCCCACTTGTACTATCACCCCCAGATTTTGCAGCTCTTTGATTCTTATTTGTCATTGTCTTATATATTCTTCTATTGTGGTATCCCCAAATAGAGGTTTCTGGGATTCTTGCTTCTGGGTAATATCACTGACAACTTGTGAATACTTAGGATGAGCATCATTTTTTTTTTTAATGTACATTTGCATTGCTTCAGCCTGGTCATTGCCTTGGGTATTTTATCTATCTTGGTAATTACATGCATTTGGAAATCCACTCCTATCATTGTATCTAAATCCATTGTATCCATTACCTCGGTTGTTATATCTGCCTTCATTTCTAAACCCATTGTTGTATCGGTTTCCCCTATAAAGATTTCCATTGTTCCTAAAGTTATTCAGGAAGTAGCCTTCATTTTTTTTTGGAGTGGTTTATTTTTTTTAACATTTATTAATATTCATTTTTAACATGGTTACATGATTCATGCTCCTCCAGTAGCCTCCATTTTGCCTGAAAATTTGTCCCCAGGATCTACAATCCCTCATTGGGTGTCCGCCTACATCCACACATGTAGCAACTTGGGCCTTGATCATTGTAATTTCTTTGTGGACTAGTGAATTGCCTCAGTGGCTTATATTCTCTTACTGTAGCCACAATTTTTTCCTTTTTTTCCACTTTGTTAAATTTTAACTTTAGCTCTTTTATTTCTTATCTCAGTTTTTCAGCTAACTCATTATTCCCGTCTTCATGTTTTTCTGTGTCTGCATTATATATGTATAAACTGCCACCTGCCTTAGTTTGTCTAATTCCATTTCATTCCAGTCCAGGCATTGTTGCTTGAAATAATTCTTCACCACTGTGCAGCTATTCTTAACAAATTGTCTACGTAAATGTAATGTAAACGTCTCACATCATGTTCTTTGGAGATGTCCAGTCCAATGTACCTTTCTCCTAGGTCTATCAGCCTATCCATAAAAACTGAGGGTGTTTCCCCACTTTCCTGTCTCACCTGCTGAAACTTAGTCCAGGTGCCAGGTCTGTCCAAGCACTCCCTCATCATTTTAATCACTGCCTACCTTACTTTAACCAGTTGTCCATAACCTTCTTCTGAATTAATTTCCCATTTTGGATTTTCAATTGGCCATTCATTGGTTTCTCTAACAATTTTTTCCTTTGTCCGTTTTGTCAATAGTTCATCAAGCAAAATTTCAAAATCCAAATAATCAAGAGTCAAATTGCTTCACTATTTTTTTTCAAACTTTTTTATCCTGGCCACAGGTTCCTCCTCAAATGAAGGAGTCCCCTTCTTAATGCTGTCTATATTTTGTTGTATAAATCCCTTATGATGTCTAACATTAATGAGTTGGTGCTCTGGGGTTAGTACTGGGAGCTCGCGTAGTAGGAAGAACCCTGCAATATTGTTATTTAATACACACATCTTCCCACATACTGACAATCTATAGGTAGGCCCTATGAAGTCAGGGCCAAAGGGTTCAGTGAAGCCTATGGAACCACCACCCCCAATTAGGGGAGACACAACCCTTTTTTCTTACTGTGTGACCCAGTTTTTATATGGAAAAACATGCTCATTCTGCCTACCATTAATGGAACATAATTAGAGGACACTTGGGGCGGGGGGCAAGTGGCTGACTCAGTGGAGATTGAGCCTCAGACCTAGAGATGAGAAGTCCTGGGTTCAGATCTTGTCTCAGACAATAGCTGTGTGACACTGGGGAAGCTGCCTGGCCCTTCCTGCTCTTGTGCCTTGGAAACAATACATGGTATTGATTCTAAGACAGAAGGTAAAGGTGTTTTCATTTTTGTTTTTGTTTTTAAAGACTAAGAGGAAGCACTCCAGTTTTGTGGGGCATTTTAAAAATTCAAAGTCCATCTAGGGGACTGAAATCTGATTCTGAGCATCAGCCCTGGCTGAGTATGTGAGCCGCATTTTCTCACATTATGTTGCTAAAAGTGGGAAGGGTTTGAGAAAGAAAACCCCTGTGGTTGGTCACAAGTACCAGGCCTCAAGTCAGGAAGACTTCTCTTCCCAAGTTCAAATCCAACCTCAGACACTTACTAGTTAGTTGTGTGACCCTGGGCCAGTCACTTCTCCCTGTCTGCCTCAGTTTCCTCATCTGGTGAAGAAAATGTCAAGCATGTCTTTGTCAAGAAAACCCCAAATCGGGTCACAAGTAGGACATGAGTAAAATGAATAAACAACAACAGAAATGTTCCCAGGAAGCAGGAAGGGAAGGGCTGGTGGTCTAGATGCCTGTGTCCTCCCTTTGAAGGTAGCTAGAGGAAAGAGCTGGGTTCAAATCTTCCATCCCTTCCCTGGCCTCCCTTTCCGCAGCTGGCCTCTGAGGCTCCTACTAGCTGAAGAACTAGTCAATTCTCAGGGTCTTCCTGGTGACAAAATCAAAGATCTGGGTCCACTGATCGAGAAATGGAAGTGTGACCCCCAGGAAGGAGTGAGGATTCAAAGAGGTTCACCCAGTTTCTTTCTCTTTTCCTGTAGGAGATGCCAACAGACAGATCAGTGACCTCAAATTTAAACTCGCCAAGTCAGAGCAGGAGATCACGGCATTAGAGCAGAACGTACGTGTGTTTGGCTGTGTGAGAATGGTCAGAGCCGCGCAGAGGAAAGCGCGCTGGCTTCTCTTCCTTCGAGGATGTTTTAGCAGTAAATGCCCTTCCCAGAGCTGGAGTGGGGAGCTGCTCCCCTGGGGAGGGATGGGCATGCTGGGTCACCCCTGGGTCCCGGAAGAGAATCCCTGATCCTTTGCCAACCCTCAATGGGTTCCTTTGCCCCATGCCATCGGGCTTGAATTTTAAACCAGTGAATGACCTTTTAAAGTCATGGAGCCTTTGGATGAGGGCATCCTCCACCAGCCCAGATCTCCACCCTTCCCGCCCGTCTCCCTGTGGCCTCTCCAGACTGCCAGCCAGACATCAGGGCCCTGGGACACGCGGCTGCCAGAGGGGCTGGGCCAAGGCTGGCTCCAGGCGAGTCCTTCCTGAGTGTTAGCCGGATGTGGCAGCCCGTCTCCAAAGACTTTCTATGGATGAAACGAATAGGAAACAGCCAGGAAATGCTCAAGAACACATTTCCGGTCCCTATAGCTTGGACCAAATGTGAGGCCTTCCCTGTTCCTCCCAGGCTGCCTTCTCAGCCTCTGTTCTTAGAGAACCCCAACTGTCCTTTGACCAGCCTGGGCCCCTGCTACATCTGGAAAATGGGGGCGGAAGTGCTGGGAGGCTCAGTGGATAGAGAGCCGGCCCTGGAGATGGGAGGTCCTGGGTTCCAATCGATCCTCAGACCCTTCCTAGCCAGGTGACCTTGGACCAGTGAGTGGACCCCCATAGCCCAGCCCTGACCACTCTCCTGCCTTGGAGCCTTCCATGGCATGGATGCTAAGAGGAAAGGCAAAGGGCTTTGAATAAACAGAGCCCACAGGCAGACACACACGCTCCTGCCCTCCCTGGGTGCCTAGACTTAGCTGGAGTGGCTTTTTCCCTTCAGGTAATTCGGTTAGAGGGTCAAGTGTCCCGCTACAAGTCAGCTGCCGAGAACGCAGAGCGAGTGGAAGATGAGCTGAAGGCGGAGAAACGCAAACTCCAAAGAGAGGTGAGAGCCTGGGTGGGGAGTCTGGGGGTCTTTTTCATTTCCGTGCCTGGCACACAAAATGGGTTTAACGCTTGTTGACGGGCTCACTGACCCAGGAAGGGCAGTTAAGATACCTCCAAGCACAACTTGGGGGGACAGAACTCAGATTTCATCGGGGCAGGGGGCTCCCCATCTGCCAGTGCAGTCTGTGGTTGTACTGCCCAGCCAGGGTCAGAGGCAGGACTAGAACCCAGGGCTCTGTGTCTCAAAGTACAGCAACATTAAATGAAAAATAAAGACTTCCAGGACCCTGTTCCGCCTCTTCCTCAGAGCGCGCCCCGAGACCTTACAGACATCCAGGCAGAGGGGGCTTCATGGCCCAGATCGAGGCATCCGCAATGATTCATTGGAACAGAGACAATAGTGGAAGGGGCCTTGCCTGCCCTCAAGCGGGTGACATCCCTGGGGAGGCCGCCTGACAAGTGCTAGTGTAGCCAAGGTCGGAAGGGACATGGGGGGTTCCAGCTTCGAGCCAAAGCTGATGCATGAGTCAAGGCCTCCGGGAGGTGGAGGCTAGGAGGGAGGGCATCCTCCCAGGGAGAGCCTCGGGGCATGGAGGACTTGAAGTGCCAGACAGTGCCAGGGAGAGTCGCTGGAGATGGCCGGCTCAGTCATACGCTGCAGCACCAAGACTGCTGGCCAAAGGGAGGACAGAGGGGGCAGTGGGAGGGAACAGAGAGCTGTGAGAGCCTCCTCTGCGGACCCTTGGGAAGACCATCTCCCTCTGCGGACCCTTGGGAAGACCATCTCCCTCTGCAGCCCAGAGGCATCCCTGAGCTCCTTCCGAGGAAGGCTTTGGACAGCCCTGTTCACGGGCTGTCTCCGTTTATCTCTGAGAATTCCCTGTGGGTGAAGATTGCCAGGGGTGGGATGGAGGAGAGAGTCAGTCAGTTCGTCCTGGGCCCTTGAGGAGTGGCCCAGGGTGGTGGGGGGAGGCTGGGAGGTCAGCAGCTAGAGGCGTAGAGAAGGGGGGAAGTCTGGCCCCCTGCCTGGGGCCTCAGCATCCTTCGCTCTCTCTTTCAGCTCCGTTCGGCGCTTGATAAAACCGAGGAGCTGGAGGTGAGCAATGGCCACTTGGTCAAACGCCTGGAGAAGATGAAAGCCAATCGCAGCGCGCTCTTGTCCCAGCAGTGAGCCCGGCGCAGTTCTCCGAGATGCTGCTTCGTCCCCTGCCTTCCGGAGGAGAAACGTCCCTCACCCATGCACACGCACTCGCACACGCCCACCCACAGATGCGCCGCTGCTCCTCCCATCCATCCGCCGCAGGTCCCCAGTAGAAGCACATCGGCATGGTCTTGGGAGGCATTTACAATGGCGTTTCGAGGGCAGATGAAGACTCGACTTCTCTTTGGACTGCGTCTCGCTGAAAATCAGGGGGGAAGGAAGGACGATAACTTAATCTCCGAGGAGAGTGACTTGAGTAGTATTAGTCTAATTCTACGCTTTTTATACACAAAGCACTGTGGAGCCATAAGCCATTACCAAGCAAAACTCCTTCACTGGACACGAGAGAAGATGATGGTCAGCGTCCGAGCAAAAGTGACCTTACGAGACTCTTCACAGACAAAAAGGAAGGCTTTCGAAAGGATTTTTTTGCATCTGTTCAATCACAAGAATATTTTCTTTCCGAGTCAATGGGCAGTAGCTTCACTGAAGACGACAGCTTTTGATTTGTCTTATTTAATCCTTATATTGGGAATCGAAGTTAACTTCTTTTAAAGGATGTAATGTTGCAAAAAATTTAAAAAGGAAATCGCAATGTTAAAAAATAAAATAATGCGGTATTTATATTATCTTCCCTTTGCTTTACTGGTTGTCCTAAGAATAGATGCTTTGCTTAATAGGAATCCTCCCAGATTTCCAAATCTGAAACCACCCTTGGAGACATTAGGCCTGAAGGTTCAGATGAAAAAATTCTGGCATTGTGGACTGTTTATTTAGCAGTGATTCCCAAAGTGGGCGCCACCGCCCCCTGGTGGGTGCTGCAGCGATCCAGTGGTGCGGTGATGGCCACAGGTGCATTTATCTTTCCTATTAATTGCTATTCAAATTTTAAAAAATTAATGTCCAGGGGGCCAAGTAATATTTTTTCTGGAAAGGGTGCAGGAGGCCAAAAAAGTTTCGGAACCACTGTTCTACAGTATTTGGTCCAGAAAACCTTCTCTTACTTTGCTGAAAATGTCAACAAGATATTTGGCTTTCAAAGTTTGTGATTAGAAAAAAAAAGGATAGACTGGCTTATAAAGGAGCAAGATGGGTCAGTGGTTCAGTTCCTGCCTTCAGACATTTGCTAGCTGCGTGACAGTGGGCAAGTCATTCGTCTCTACCTCCTTTTCTTTCTCTGTGGAATGAGAGGGGTATTAGATGGCTTCTAAAGTCCTTTCCAGATCAGAATCTATGGCCCTATAATTGTGTTTACCAAAATAACACCTTTTGGGGGGTATTATAACCATTTCCTACAAATACAGTTTTCCTTCATAGAGGCAACATGATGTAGTAGCTAGACTAGAAGTCAGGAAGTCCTGGGTTCCAACCCCATGTCAGAGATTCTGTAGCTTTGTGTCCCATAAGATCTATGAGCTTCATGCCATCGATGAGACAGAGAGGTGACAATCTTCGTTGGTGCAGGATGTTTCCTGCACTGAGAGCTCTTAACGTGTCTAAGATTGCACCTTTTTTTAAATGTCTCTCCCAAAGTCTTTTTAGCCATTTCAAACTTCTTAATTGTCAACAAAATCCTAAGTCAAAGAAACATAAAAAACAAGACCAAATTTTACCTAATTCCCAGAGCTTCTAACCAGCCAGAATAAACCAGAATGGGATTCTGAAATCATAGATTTAAAGCTCAAAGGGCCTTGGAGGTCATCAACCTCAAATGCATTATTTTAAAGCTGAGAAAATGGGGGGCTTGGGGAAGCTAAATGTCTTGGCTAATGAATGACAGAGCTGGGATTTGAACTCAGGTCCTCAGATTCCAAAACCACCCTATTTTCTGCTGTATCATGTTGCCTCTAAAAAAGATGGCCATGGGTTGTCACTCAGTCTAGAGCTGGAAGGGACCCAGAGGCCATCTAGGCCAATCCCCTCATTTGATAGAAGATGGAAACCAAAGCTTCAAGAGAGAGCCCAAGATCACACAGGTAATCATCAGAAGTGAAATTCGAACTCAGATCCTAGGAATCCAGAAACAGGGTTCTTTCCATTGTGTTTTCTGCTCCCTTCGATCCAGTTTTCCTTCCTGCTCTTTGGTTTCAGTTTACTTGGCATTATGGGCTGTGATTTTGGGGCACCACCATAAGACTCAGTGTTCAGCGAGTGCCTGGCACATAGGTGCTGCTTAATGTTGCTTGATTGATTGATATGCTGTTGCCATGGGTCAATCATTCCATCGTGTCCGATTCTTCGTGAGCTCGTGGACCAGAGCTTACCAGGCTCTTCTCTCCTCCACTCTGTCCCGCCTTGCTTCTGTCCCTCTCACCCTCTGTCATCCTCTTCCCTTGTTGCCTTCCATCTTTCCCAGCAACCCTTGCCATGGGTCCTGCTTTATCACTGTGTGACCCAAGTATGCGGCAGCCGTCCTGAGCTGTCCTGGGAATGGTCTGAATTCATTTCCGTATTGACCGATTCGCTCTCTTGGCTGTCGCAGGGACTCTCCAGAGTCTCCTCCAGCATCCACCCCGAGTGCTCCGCTTTCCTTCTGGTCCAACTCTCACAGCCACATGTTACAACTCCTGGAAAAACTCTGCGGACCTTTGTTGGCGTTCCAGTACTCGCTCCTTACCGAGTCACATTCCGATGGTTAGACACTGAGATTTTGGTGATTAATCTGCTGAGCACTTGGGAGTATTTTTGTACCAAAAAATCCACTTTCCATTGCTTGAGGGATGGAGTCCCAGCCACGAAATTTTTGGTTCAGAAGCTATGATCAGGGGGCAGCTGAGTAGCTCAGTGGATTGAGAGCCAGGCCTAGAGACGGGAGGTCCTAGGTTCAAATCCGGCCTCAGACACTTCCCAGCTGTGTGACCCTGGGCAAGTCACTTGACCCCCATGGCCCACCCTTACCACTCTTCCACCTAAGAACCAATACATAGAAGTTAAGGGTTTAAAAAAAAATTGTATGACCCTGGGCAAGTCACTTGACCCCCATTGCCTACTCTTACCATTCTTCTGCCTTGGAGCCAATACACAGTATTGACTCCAAGATGGAAGGTGAAGGTTAAAAAAAAGAAGCTACGATCAGTGTTGGTGCCACATGCCTCTTGAACCTTTCCTGTGAGCAACCCTAGCAGCAGGGATCAGGGAGCCCTTCCCCTCACAGCCCTGCCAACCTTGGATGTGATCCTTTTTACAATATTTTTTGACACCGTAGTGGCTTGTAAGATGGTATCTTTGGGGAGCTAGAGGGCACAGGATAGAGCACCCATGCCTGGTCTTCCTGAGTTCAAATCCAGCCTCAGATACTCATTATCTGGATGACCCTGGACGAGTCACTTCACCATGTTTGCCTCAGTTTCCTCATCTGTCAAATGAGCCGGAGAAGGAAATGGCAAACCACCCCAATATCTCTGCCAAGAAAACCCCAAATGGAGTCATGAAGAGTTGGGCATAAGTGAAAATGACTGAACAACAACAAAGATGGACTCCTAAGGTTGTGAATTTCAGATTCTCTTCCAGAGTCTTAAAAAATAAAACTATTTAGTGAGCAAAAGAACATCTGATAAGCAGGAAAGGGAATAAGCATCTACGTCGCCCCTACTATGGGCCGGGCTTAGTGTGCTAAGGGCCATGTACAAGCATTATTTGAGCCTCCCAACAGCCCTGGGAGGGAAGAGCTCTTATTATCTTCATTTTACAGTTGAGGAAACTGAGGCAGGCAGAGGTTAAAGGACTTTTCCAGGATCGCAAAGCTAGTACATATCCGAGGATGGATTTGAACTCTGGCCCTTCCCAACTCCAGACCCAGGGCTGTGCCCACTGCCCGATGAGCTGCATCAAGGAGCGTGAATGTCTCTCTTCGGTTGAAAACTCTCCCCATGACTGGACACTTGGGGAAGGCTGGCTTTGCCCCAGCGCAGTCTTGAGAAGGGCAGCATTTTTCTCCCCGGCTGTCCTTCCTGAAAATGCCATCAATGTTCCCATCCAGAATAGGCAGTTCCAGGACAATCCACTGGCTTCAAACACCTGCCCCCGCAGGCCGGGCACGGGGCTGGGTATAGGCCAGACAAACACTCAAACAAGCCAGTTCCTGCCAACAAGGCGCTTCCATCTACTCCAGGGAACCCCTCCCCCCCCCCCCCCCAGGACCAGATAATTCCATTTTAAAATAAGCAGAACCAATAGGAAGTGGATGGCGGGAAGGGGAACAGGAAAAGCCACATGGGAGGTGCCACAGGAACGGAACACTGAAGGAGATAGAGGTGAAGGAGGGAGGGCATTCCTGGCATGGGAAACAGCCTTGGCAAAGGCCAGGGCAAATCGGCCAGGCCAATGGGAAAGTTCTAAGGGGAACACTGTGGAGTTAGCCCAGAAAGGGAACTTGCAGATAATGGCCTCCTGATGCCAGAAGACTTTTATTTCATCCTAAAAGCGAGAGGAAGGCATTAGTCCTTGGATCACGAACTCAGAGCTAGATGGAATCCTTCATTTTACAGGCCCTGAAAAATGAGTGACTTATCCAGGGTCATTCAGGTTGAAAAGACAGGATTTGAACCCAGGTCTTCAGACTCCAGCCCTCTTACCCCTATGGGGTTCTGCTTCCAGATTCCACCTCTGATGCCTTTCTCTCTCCCCAAGACTCTCAGGTCTCTGAGCCAAACTGAGTGGCTGGCCCTGGCCTTAGGTGGCTCCCTGTGTGACGTGGAGAAGGCTCAATGGTCAGGGGGAACTTGGCCTTGAGGGGTTTTTCCTCCTTCCTTTGGTGCCTTCCAAGTCTCGCCCTCCTCCTCCCCCGTGGCCCAGGCCCTCTGCCAGCAGCTCGGTGGGGCTGCTGGGATCACACTTGGTCATTAGGACGTATTGAACGGCCTGATAGAAGATGGAGAGGGAAGAGCCTGCGGGCAGGGGAGCGAATGAAGGGACGACTGGAAAAGCCCTGGCGAGAGGCAAAGAGGGCCCGAACCAGAGGCCGGCCTTGTGAACGGGGAGGAGGGGACGGACACAAAGATGGCGGCACGAGATGCTGTGAAACCCCCAACACCTGGCGACTGATGAAATGGCGGCGGTGGGGAGAGAGAAAGGAGAGTGAAGAGGCAAAGACGACCCCGACCAGGGACCCCGGCGGCTTAGAAGGGAGCTGGCGGCGCCCCAAGGGAGAGGCGAGTTTGGGGAAAGAAGCGAGTCCCATGTTGGACGGCCTGGCTTCCTGCTGCCCACAGGATCTCCGGGAGGAGGGCCTGTCAGCGGCGGGGGATAGAGTCTGAGGGAGATCCGAGGGCTGGACACGCAGACGGGGGAGTCCACAGCTCAGGGACCCCGAGTGACCCCATGGGAGCCGGGAACACGCAGTGAGACCAAGAGAGAGACCGTAGAGAAAGGGAAGACCTAGAATCGCGCTGGGACGCCAAGAAGCAAGTCAGAGAGGCGAGAGGAGAGCCAGGGGAGGCAGGTGCAAGAATAGTGGGTGGCCAAGTACTCCAGGGAGGTCAGTCTAGATGGATTAGAACTAAGGTGGGGGTTCTAAATGGACTTTTCTGGGGGCAGCTGGGTAGCTCAGTGGATGGAGAGCCAGGCCTAGAGACGGGAGGTCCTGGGTTCAAATCCGGCCTCAGACACTTCCCAGCTGTGTGACCCTGGGCCAGTCACTTGACCCCCATGGCCCACCCTTACCAATCTTCCACCAAGGAGCCAATACACAGAAGTTAAGGGCTTAAAAGCAGTCTTTTGCTCCCACCAAGGCTCCGGCACTTGCCTCTATTTTTGTACCCAGGCTGGGGCTGCCGGAGTGAAAAATGGCTCCACCGCTGTTTCGGAAATGTGCCGCGGAGGCCCCTCTTCATGGGACCACGTATGGAGAGCTGGAAAAGGGCTCCGGAGCCACAGGAAGAGAACGCGGCCAGCAGCCTCCTTTTACCGCTGAGGAAGTGAAGCAAAGCGCTGCGGGGCCTCCATGGGGCCCCCAAAGCCGCCTTCTTCAGCCTCTTCATTTGACAGATGGGAAACCGGAGCCCCGCAGTGTCGGGAAGGGACGTGGCCCGAGCCACAGAAGGAGCCGGGGGCAGCCGCAGGATCCGAACTCCAAGTAGTCACAGGCTCGGAGGCAGGATTCGAACCCGGGTCCGCGGACTCCACAGGCAGCGCTTTCTCTCTCACTTCCTCGTCCAGAAACAGGACCTCAAGGAAGGTCCCCATCCCGGAGGGCAGTCGGAACCGTTCCCAAATGAAGCCTCCAGGGGGCGCTGGCGTCATTTCTAGCGGAAGCCAGACTCGAGGCTTTGGGCTGCTGTGTGGCCGGCCGTGACTGCTCAGGGCCCCGCACTCAGCCTTCCGCGCCATCCCGAAAGCGTTTCTTCAAAGGGCAGCCTGACTGCTTCTCCCTGTGGATTCCAAGAGCCACAGCCTTTTGCCGGGAGTTGCCATAGGAACAGGTTGCTATGAGAACGAGAGCAACTCTGGCCAATCAGCGAAGACACCGCGGTCACGGGACTTTCCCCTTCTTGGGGCGCACAGAACTAACCCAGAAGTGACCTAGAGCTACCCGGGGTTATTTAACATATCATTAGCATCTCATTTGCATTACACTTGGCACTTCCTGGCTAGGGGAATAAGGTGCATCATGGGTAAAAGCGGCACCTGTCCAGTCGTACAGCAGGTGTCCCTTGGTCAACGCCTTCCCTGTCAAGCAAACAAGCTAAAAAGCTCTCTCAAAAACCCCTAGGGCGTCCCCAATGCCAGGGCCCTGCCCCTGCCATCTCCCCTTAAAAGCAATAGAGTTGGGGCAGCTGGGTAGCTCAGTGGATGGAGAGTCAGGCCTAGAGACAGGAGGTCCTGGGTTCAAATCCGGCCTCAGACACTTCCCAGCTGTGTGACCCTGGGCAAGTCCCTTGACCCCCATGGCCCACCCTTACCACTCTTCTGCCTAGGAGCCAATACACAGAAGTTAAGGGTTAAAAAAAGTAAACAATAAAAGCAATAGAGCTTCCCTGACTTGTCAGTTCACATCCATTTCAATTTTATTCACTCTTTTTCCGTTTCTCATTTCTACATCAGTAAACATCCGTGTGTTAGCGGCGCATGCGCAGACGACCGTTAGTGACAGGAGGTTGTAATGAAGACGCTTTGGAGACCTTAAAAGAAGATCACTTCACTGTTAAGAATGCGGCTTAGGAGAGTGAGAGTCAGGCCTAGAGACGGGAGGTCCTGGGTTCAAATCCGGCCTCAGCCACTTCCCAGCTGTGTGACCCTGGGCAAGTCACTTGACCCCCATGGCCCACCCTGACCACTCTTCCACCTATGAGACAATACACCGAAGTACAAGGGTTAAAAAAAAAAAAAAAAAGAATGCGGCTTAGGGAAGGCAGTGTGATGGCTCAGTGGATCGGGTGCCAGGAACCAAACTGGTAGGTCTTGGGTTCAGATCTGATCTCAGACACGGCCTAGCGGTGTGACCCTGGGCAAGTCACTCAACCTCCATTGCCTGGCCCTGGCTGCTCTTCTGCCTTGGAACCAATACACAATTTTGATTCTAAGACAGAATAAAGGTTTGATAAAAAATGTGGCTGGGGCTCTGAAGTTTAGCTTTGGATCTGTCCTACCCAGCAATGCTATAAATAAAGATAACAGATAAAAAGATAAAAAGGCTTTTCCTTTTTGTGCCTCTCTTTCTTCCTGTGAAAAACAGGGGCCACATCCCGCTTTAGAGGCACTTCGTGGAAATGAAGGATGGAGTCGCCCTGGAGCTTAGATCAGCAAGGCAAAGACTGACCATTGGCTTCTCTGATTTCTTTGTTTTGTTGTGTTTTTTTTTTTTTTTATTTTCTGAGCGGTTAAAAAAAACAAAACTTTTTAAAATCCTCAAATTTGTGGAATAAAAATTGTGACCTTGAGCTGAACAAGGGACAGAGTGCAACAGGAAAATTACTAGCTCTGGAGTCAGTGGCCCTGAACGTGGACACTTTGTAACTGTGTGACCTTGGGCAAGTCACTTTTCCTACATGGGCTGACTAGCAGAGGCCAATGTGGTGTAGGAGATAGTATGCCGGACTTATAATCATGAAGACCTGGGTTCTAACTCTCTTGCCTCAGTTTCTTGATCAATTAAAAAAAACAAGGGCTGGTTTCAAGGTCTAAATCTAAGATGAAATGAACTTTCCCTCTTGTTTTCAAATAGACAAAGGAGCTGAGGGGGTTGGAAGCAAAAATAAACTCCATCTGCCTTCAATACTTTGGGGGGAGTAGAGAGGTCCGCAGAGAGAAGATGATGATGAAGAGGGCTTCCTGGGATATCACAGACGGAAGGGATGGAAGAGCGATGCAGTCCAAGCTGGACTGAATGAAGAGCCCCCTACACCCTCCTCTCCCAGAGGTCATCCTGTCTCCATTTGCCTTATTCCCCATTCCACTTTGGGGCAGTTTGTTGTTGGAAGTGCTTACCTATTGTGAACCCAAATCTACCCCTCTCTGCCTCCCAGACTTCTAGTTAGCCCCTGATGGCAAGTAGGACCAGGCCCATGGTTTCACTGCTAACCCAAGCCCGGTTGGGTTTGGCAGAACCGTAGTGACATTTCTTGGGTTTCTCGACCCCATGTTGCCATATACTTGGTGCTGAGCCTCCTAGGAGGGCGAATAGTTTGGTTTTCTTTATACCAGCGTTCCATGTCCTTCCCAAGTGAATTTCATTTTATCAGGTTCGGTCCAGCCCCATAGCCTGCCAAGGTCTTTATGCAGGCTTGGCATGCATTGTTTTAGGCAGCCCTTCTAGCTCTTCTACAAAAGTTCTAGATCAAAAATGTTAAACAATATAATAGGGGCAGATACTATTGGAAATCTCCTGCCACCGTGATGTTGAATCATTAATGACTTACCCTTGAAGTCAGACCAATCTGACTTGGTTACATGAATCTGATTGGATTATGTTCTCACCCACAAGAAGAGTGTGAGATACTTTATCAGAAGCTTTGTTAACATCTAAGTAAATTAGGGACAGTTAGGTAGCACAGTGGATAGTGAGCCAGGCCCGGAGTCAGGAGGACCTGGGCTTAGATTTGGCCTCAAATAATTCCTAGATGTGTGTGACTGGGCAAATTACTTAACCTTGACGCCGGGGTCGGCAACATATGGCTCTCAAGCCATATCTGGCTCTTTTGAGGGCCAGATAGGGCTCTTTCTGCAGTCCATTTTTTTTCAGGCGCTGTTACAGGAGCGGCACTGTGAGCACGAAATTACATTTTAAAAATGTGGCGTTTATGGCTCTCACGGCCAAAAAGGTTGTGCCAACCCTGCTCGATGCCAAAGCTCTTCTGTCTTCCGACTGAAACTAAGACAGAAGGAAAGGGTTTTAAAGTCTAAGTAAACTCTCTCCCCTAGTTTAGTAATCCTGTCAAAAAAGAAAATGAGGCATGATCTGCTCTGAAAATCCAGCAGATCCTCAGATCTGTCTCTTTTAACAATTTGCTAAAGAGTCTGCCTAAGAATAGAAGTTAAGCTCACTGGCCCATTAGTTTGCAGACTGTTTTCTTCCTTTTACTGAAAATGAATACATTTGCTCCTCTCCTATGTTGGAGGACTTCTCCCATTGACCACCATCTTTCAAATATCCCTGACAACGGCTTAACCATCACAGCTGCCAGTTCTCTTGACCAAAAGCTGAAGTTCTTTGGGCCAAATGACTTGAATTCATCAAGGAAAGCCAGGCATTCTCTTACTGCCATCTTACTTAGCTAAGATATCAACTCCTGGTGAGTCCTTTTTGCTCTATTTTTCCTAGCGGGAAGGTCATCCTTTGCCAAGAAAACAAAGGAACCGAAAAGCAAACAACTTTGCCCTTTCTCTCTGTAGTTGGATATCAGACCACCCATCCCCGGCTTAGGTCTCCATTCTTCTTTGACGCTTTTCCTCCCATTTTTTCTGCAACAGCAGCAGCAGCAGCAGCAGCAGCCCCACTAACTCCCTTTCTGGTGGTCTGTGCTTCCCTTCCAGCCTCAGCTCATTCTGAACCTTAGCAATTCCCCAAAGTTTTACAGTTAGGCTCATCTTTTAAGGCTCCGTTGAAGAATTCCCTGTGCACCCACATCGCTCCTCTTTCCTCCTCCTGGGTGCTATTTTCCCTTTGTCTTGGGCCTGTCCCCCATCTCTGCCTCAGGGGGAGCTGACTCCCACTTAGTATTTGCCTTCATGGAAGCCCACCTTTCTTTTATTTGTTAGGCATTTATTAAGTTCTTCCAGGCTACGTTCTAGATACCAGGACAGTGCTGGGGATGGCCAGACAGCCAGAAAGGCAAAGACAGTGCCTGCCCTCAAGGAGCTTACATGCCAATGGGGCAGAGAGCTCATGGGATCCCGGGATCCCAGAGGGGAAGAGACTTGCCGCCAGCAGATCCAGGAAGGGACCCAGGAAGGGACCCAGGAAGGGACCCAGGAAGGGACCCAGGAAGGGACCCAGGAAGCGTCTGTAGCACAAGGCAGGGTTTGAGCTAAGTTTTTGAAAGAAATCTCTTCTCCCAAAAGCTAGGTGCCAGGATGGCTGAGCTCAGAACACTTCCTTTCCTTCTCCACCCCAAGTCTCTGGCTGGGCCCCCTGGAGCCAGAAAGTACTCGTCCGCCCTGCCCCCTCCTCCTTGGACTTCGCTAACCAAGAGCCTTCCCTCCAGCATCGAATCCACACCTCTCGCGCGCACGCTGAGCCTGGACTTTCTGCGCCTGCGCACACGCCCACGCTCCCTCTCCCTCAGTCTGCGCAGGCGCTGCCCGAGCGGTTCCCGCCACTTGACGATTGGCGTTTACCTTGGCCAATCGCTAGGTAGCGGCGCCGTCTCAGCTGCCAATGGAGGTTCGCTCTGGACCCAGGGGGCGTGGTCGGCGGCCCACGCTTTCCACCGGTCGAGATCCCGGGCGAAGGAGGCGGCGGCTACGGGAGGCGGTGACGGCCACGGCTGTGGCCTCGACGGCGGTGGCGGAGCGGCTGCCCTGGGCACGGGCGTCGATGCATGGTGAGTGCCCGCGGGCATCCGGCCCCCTCCAGCATTCGGCACCCGCCCTCCCTCCAATATCCGGCGCCATCTCCTTCCCGGAGCCCCCAGCACCCCAACTCTAACTCCGTCCGCGGCAGGACCCTCCATTGATCACTGTTTGTCTCAGGTATCTGAAACCTCCAGTAACCAGTACTGCGAACCAGAAACCAAGCTTGCCCCCTCCCCAGCAGCCAAGGTCCCCAAATCCCTCCAGAATCCGTACACGCCATTAATTGCCTGCCGCCCACTCTCGGCAAGACTCATGGCCCTGGTACCCCTGTAGTCTGAAGCCCCGAGGGACTCCCCCTCATTTTCCCCCCTTCCAAGGGCCCCCCCTGCATTGGTGAGCCCAACTGCTGCCCCGCCTGGAATCCTGGGGGCAACCTCTGGAAGTCCCAGTAACGGCCGCCTGCCCATCCCCCCTGCTACTCT